>NC_049243.1:4545454-4848484 GCF_011100685.1 Canis lupus familiaris | reverse complement strand
TTAGGTTGCCAGAAGAAGACAGATCCTTCTGGTGGTAGGCATCGCAGATACTGCCCGAACAATGATCCCAGCACCCAGGGATCATTTCTACCCTCTTGGAGCAACTTGGAGGGACTCTTCAGAGAAGGGATGGGAGACGGAGGAGACCCATGAGGAGGCCAAGAGGGTAGAAAGAGAAGAGGATCGTGGAAACTCCCTACACGAGGTGGAGACGGGCAAGAAGGAACAGCCTAGAAGCAGGGCCCTAAGGGTCATGGGATCCCTCTTCCCGGGCGCTGCACCGGACCCGAAACTTCTTGTTTAGGGAGACAAGTCTGTCTGCAAAAGGCCCGCGTGAAGTGCTTCTCTAAAATGCTCTTCCTCCAGCCCAAAGCAAGAAGAAACCACAGAGGGTACGTCCAGCTGACTCCTGTGCTCTGCACCCTGAAGCCTCTGCACCCCAAAGCAGCTCCCTTCCTGGCAGCCAAGACCATCAAGACAAAAACGCCCCCAAATAAAAACGCCCCCTGCCATGAGTGATTTCTTCTTGCAGGTGTCAGGCAACAGGTTCCCGCGAGCGCCCCCCGAGGGCTGAGCTGCTCCAACCCGCTCTCTGGGACCAAAACGCTGCAGGTGGCTGGTGGATGCCGCAGCTCTCAGGGCGAGCGGCAGAGGGGCCAGCTGGATCCCCCGGCCCCAGCCCTGGCTTCAAGACAGTGACCGTACCCCCCAGAACCTACATCTCTGGGGTGCAGAATCCGCGTGGGGCGGGCACACTTCTGAGAAGGACTCCGTAGCCACCAGTATAGGACCTGAGTGAGGCCCACCTGTTGCTGCCACGCAGTTCTGTCCTGAGGGTGACAAGCAGCTACAGCGACACAAAGCTTGTATTTATCAGATCAGGGGACCGGCTGGCTTGGGTCTGCAGGCCATGGGCTTTGGAGCCTGAGCAGAGACAGAAAAAGGGACCGAGAAGATGCCAACAGTGTGGACACCAGCCGGTCCGGCCTCTGCACTAAAAGGTCCTCACCCCTTAAACTGGATAGTTCCCAATTAGGAGGTTGGAAGAGACTGGGAATGGGAGTGGGCGCCTCTGCAAACGCCAGGAACTGTGGCAAAGTGTCCTCGGGCCTTGGGAAACGCTTCTCGGCTGGGGGAGCGGGTGGGGGGGTCTTGCTCTATCATATTTTCTAGAAAAGGACTAACCCTGCTGCTGTCATTGGTGACCCAGTGGGGAAAATGGTGGGAAATCCTGTATCCTAGTACAAAAGGTCTGCTCTCTGCATTGCTGTCCCACAACAAAGACCAGACCGTCGGGGACTTCCTTTTTTGTTTTTGTTTTTAATCCCATGGGCTGAATCCCCCTACCAAGTTTGACATGAAGTGATTTTTTTTTTAAGGTACTTAGAGAAGTTGCTGGGGGTTACCGTCTTGGGACAAAAGGGGCTGGTGTATGACCAAGCTACAGGAGAATTTTAAATCGCAGAATCACTTGCTGTAGAGTGTGGCATTTTGCTCAAAAAAAAAATTTTTTTTTTAAATTTATTTGAGAGAGTGAGAGAGAAGAGAGAGGGAGCAGGGGCAGGGGGAGGAGCAGAGGGAGAGGCAGGAGCAGGCTCCCAGCTCCCAGCTCAGCGGGAGCCCAATACCAGGCTCGATCCCAGCACCCAGGGATCATGACCTACACTGAAGACAGACATTTAACCCACTGAGCCACCCAGGCGCCCCTCAGATTTGGTTCTTATTTCAAAATTAGCCCATTTTAAGATTGTCCACAATCCACCATCCTTAAGTGATGAATAACATGTTACAGGCTGTCCTCGGGGATCCCTGGGTGACTCAGGGGTTTAGCACGGGCCTTTGGCCCAGGGCGCGATCCTGGGGTCCCGGGATTGAGTCCTGCTCCGGCACCCTGCATGGAGCCTGCTTCTCCCTCTGCCTGTGTCTCTTTTCTCTCTCTATGTCTATCATGAACAAATAAATAAATAAATCTTTAAAAAATAAAAAAAGGCTATCCTCATCTTGGACTATTCAGAAGTTTTCCCCATCGAACAAAAAACCCCTCCTATTTTAGGAAAGGGGTAGGGCTGGTTCTCGCTAGTGAGAAATACTAAATACAGCCAGACACACACCCAGGCAGCTCTCAAATTGGTTTGAAAGACAAAAAACTTCCTTGACAATCTGAGCTAGGGTTCCAAGAGAAACACTAAGGCAGTGTGGATGGCACATTTTGTTAAGAATTAGAAAGAAGGTCGCGAGGCAGCCCAGGGGCTCAGAGGTTTGGAGCTGCCTTAGGCCCAGGGTGTGACTCCCGGGTCCCAGATTGAGTCCTGCGTCCGGCTCCCTGCATGGAGCGTGCTTCTCTCTCTCTCTCTCATTAATAAATAAATAAAATCTTAAAAAAAAAAAAAAAAAAGAAAGAAAAGAAAAAGCCCTCGGACGCCTGGAAGGCTCAGCGGTTGAGAGCCTGGCCTTCTGCCCAGGGTGTGACCCCTGGGGTCCCGGGATCGAGTCCCACGTCGGGCTCCCTGCATGGAGCCTGCTTCTCCCTACCTGTGTCTCTGCCTCCCTCTCTCTCTGTGTCTCTCATAAATAAATAAATAAAATCTTTAAAAGGAATTAGAAGGCCACGAATCACAAGAGCAGCGGACGATTTACTGACTCTTTGGTGCCTTCCCTTAGGGATTCCAGGGGTTGTGTTTTGCTGTTTAGTTTGTTTCTTTGTTTAGGAGACCGGAGCCTCCGTCCACAGAAGTGCGAGGGCTCCCGGCTTTAACGACGCAGGTCTCCCACAGTCTTTGGGGGGGGGGATCGTGATTTGGGTTTTTTTGAGGTTTTGGTTTTGCAGTCCCACGGCTTCGGGCACAGGGCCGGGGGATGGGGGTGGGGAGCCTCGCGTCCATCCCAGGGCCGCAGTGCCCCAAGCCCCGCGGGCCCACGTGGCCTGGTCACCCCGCAGTCACCCAGCAGGCTGGGCACGGGCACCTCCCGGGGCGCACCCCCCCGCCCCCAGGGAATGCACCTGCCGCAGGGTCCGGGGCGTACCCAGGAGCCTCATACCTTCCAGCATGGGCCAGGGCGCAGGCGGGGCACAGCACCTCTCAGGGTACCCCCCTACTTCCCCCACCCCCCCGGGGATGCACCTGCCGCAGGGGGCCTGGGCCGCACCCAGGAGCCACGTACCTTCCCACACGGGAGGCGGCGGAGCAGCACCGCCCTCGGGCCGGGGCGCAGGCGGGGCACAGCACCTCTCAGGGTACCCCCCTACTTCCCCCACCCCCCCCGGGGATGCACCTGCCGCGGGGGGCCCGGGCCGCACCCAGGAGCCACGTACCTTCCCACACGGGAGGCGGCGGAGCAGCACCGCCCTCGGGCCGGGGCGCAGGCGGGGCACAGCACCTCTCAGGGTACCCCCCTACTTCCCCCACCCCCCCCCGGGGATGCACCTGCCGCGGGGGGCCCGGGCCGCACCCAGGAGCCACGTACCTTCCCACACGGGAGGCGGCGGAGCAGCACCGCCCTCGGGCCGGGGCGCAGGCGGGGCACAGCACCTCTCGCCCCCACCCACCCCCCAGGATGCACCTGCCGCAGGGCCTAGTACCTTCCCGCGTGGGCCGGGGCGCAGGCGGGGCACGGGCACCTCCCGGGGCGCCCCCCCCCTCCCGGGGGATGCACCTGCCGCGGGCCCGGGCCGCACCCAGGAGCCTCGTACCTTCCTGCGCTGGAGGCGGCGGAGCAGCGCCGCCCTGGGTCCGGGGCGCAGGCGGGGCGGGGGGCAGCTCCCGGGGCTCCGGGCCCCCCTTGCCCCGGGGACAGGCCGGCCGGCGCCCCGGGGCCCCCGCGGAGGGCGAGTCGGGCCCCGGGCGCTGCGCGGGCGGCGGCTGCACCCAGGCGGCCCTGTGCCTCCGCAGCCTGGCGTCGGGCGCGCAGCGGGGCCGCTCGAGGTGCGGGGAGCTGCGCGGGCCGCCCGGGTCGCCGGGGCCCCTGCCGGCCCTCCCGCGGGCCTCCCCGGGGGCCTCGGGCCCGCCCGCCGACTGGGACACCATCTCCCGGGCTCGGGGCTGCAGGTGTCAGCGGCCGCGGGGCTAGCGGACTCGGGCCTCGAACTCGCCACGCGGCCGGCGGGCCGGGGCCGGGCAGCAGCGAACCTGCGAGGGGCAACAAACAAGAAATGGTTGGACACGCAGAGGACGGCAGTCATTGCTTCACTCCAAATCGTGGGAGGAAAAGAAACAAAAAACACACAGGTTTGTACTTGAGCCTGCACAACACAGTGAATTCCCCTTGGACTTCCAAGACTAGGTAAACGCATCAATCAATCAATCAATCAATCAGCAATAAAACTAGCAGCCAACACAGGAGGCCAGACACTGGGATAGAACGAGGTTATTTTTTATCTTTTTTTTTTTTTTTTTTTTTAAAGATTTCACTCATTTATTTATGAGAAACCCAGAAAGACAGAGGCAGAGACACAGGCAGGGAGAAGCAGGCTCCATGCAGGGAGCCCGACGTGGGACTCGATCCCTGGTCTCCAGGATCACACCCTGGGCTGAAGGCGGCACTAAACCGCTGAGCCACCTAGGGATCCCCAGGAATGGGTTTTCAAGGCCTAAAGATAATAATGGAAGTTTGCAGGATAGAGTCATAGACGCATACAGCTGATTAAACAAGCTGTGCATTCTTCCAATAAAATTGAAGGTCAAACCCCAAATGGGAATACCATTTGGAAGTAAAGGTGCACTTTCATCGTTTCTTGCTTTTATTTAGTCTGCGTGTGTATTTCTTTTCTTTTTTAAAGATTTTATTTATTCGTTCATGAGACCCACAGAGAGAGGCAGAGGCACAGGCCGAGGGAGGAGCAGGTCCCCGCTGGGAGCCGCATGCAGGACTGGATCCCAGGAGCTGAAGACAGATGCTCAACCGCTGAGCCACCCGGGCGTCCCTCTGTGTGTCCATTTCAACAAAGTAGACCGGCAGCATGTGAAACAGGACAACCACTAGCCCTAAAAGTTTGTTTTATGTAACTGAGATTACAATACTGAGTTATAGCAGCAAGAGCAATTGGTAAGTAGCTTTTCATAGCTCAAGAACACACTGTGAATCTAGACTCTCTATCTCCACTCCGGGCATGGAGCCTGACCCAGGGTTCGAGCTCACAACCCCAAGATCCTGATCTGAGCTGAAATCAAGAGTCGGCTGCCTAACCGACTGAGCCACCCGGGCATCCCAGTTTGCTCGCTATTAAAAGCTTAGTGTTTAGCTCTAGAAAAGAAAAGTCCTGATGAAAAGGTCGAGAGCTACTCAAAGGAGGAGCACTCCGGTTACCGGGTCACCGTAGTCACAGGCCCAGCATGTGTCTCTCCACAGCTCCCACCCAAGCAACTGGGAACAGCAAAAAAAAGGTCCGAGGGGGAAGGCCCAGAGATGCAAGCAGTCGGCTTAGGTGAGCGGAGCACCATGGAAGGGTGGGAGCACAGCCACAGGGTGGTGAGCTGAGACTTTGCAGTCAGTCCCAGGGCTTTAACTACTCCCATTATGTATACGGGGGCTCCCCGTTCCCCCAGCCCTACCCAGGCCTCCCCTGGGACCTCCGGCTGGCGTATCCTGCTGCCTCTCCGACACTCATCCAGGGGACATCACGAACAAACACATTCAAGCAGACTCTCATTTCCCCCAAAGCCAGTGCTCCCTGGTCTTCCCATCTCAGGAAACACCTGCCGGCTGCTGAAGCCCAAACTGGAAGTCGTCTCTGATCCTACCTGTCCCTAGGGCTCTCTCTCTCTCTCTAATCCATTAGCAAGTTCCTCCCTATAGTTGCCATCCCACCTAGGTTACCATCTTCTCCCACCTGGGCCTCCTTCCACCTGCCCAAAGGGTCTCCCTGCTTCTACTCTCGCCAACTTATAACCAAGAAGGACGCAGAAATCTCTTCTAAGCCTAAGTCAGGTGTGGTCCCCCCCCCCATCACCCACCCACCCCCTGACGGCTTCCGGTCAAATCTGGACTGAAATCCAAAATCCTTACCTTGTCCCTAAGGCATGTCACGATCCTGTCCTGCAGACCGCTCTCACTCATCTCCGTCCACCCTCCATAAGCCCCAACCACGCGGCCAACGCTTACGGCCTACAAGCTGTCGCCCACCCTAATGGTGTGGTCCCAGTCCCTCTGGCCGGTGCCTCTCTTCCTCCCGCTGAGCACACATCTGGCTCCTCCCTGCCTTGCTGCATGCTTTGGTTGATGAATTACTTCCTCAAAGAACTCTTTCCTAACTACCTCCTTAAAGTAGTTTCCTAGCCGCTCGCTATCACATCACCTTGCTTAATTTTCATCAGAGTAGTCTCACTTCCTGGTATTTTTTTTTTTTTAGCTCCTTACTGTCATCCTCCTCCACCCCCTGCCTAGAAGCTCCATGAGAGCAGGGGTCCCGTCTGTTCTCCGCCAGGCCACAGAGTTACATACGGGATTGGGGGGGCGGGGGAGAGCTCACCAAGCTCATGGACTGAATGAGCAAACCCAACAAAATGGAAATAACGTCATGAGCTGGAGAGAAGACTTCTGTGGTGGGTACAGCTGTTCTGTCACGGTGGGAGAATTGTTCACACGAGGTATAGAAGCGAATCCATCATGTTTCCTAGAGATGCGACATGTTGCTCACCCAATGCTTACAAATACCCCCAGGAAGGTACATGTAAAAAATGTACTACGGCTCCTTAGGTTTTCTTGATTTGGGGGCCTCCCTTTCTAGGTCACACCTTCGGAAGTGACGCCTGTACATCCCTGAGATACGTACAATACCGCGCAATACGCATCTGCCCCAAATCACCGCTCTCGCCAAACATCACGAGGTGTGGCGGCAATTGCCATAACTCATCTGAAGCGCTTCGTCTTCCTTCTCCAAACCTCAAATCTCAGCTAGTGCCTCAATTTCTTTTCATCATGCATCTTCTCCTCTCCAATAATTTTGGGGTGTTGTAGTCACAAACACGGACCCTGACTGCATTACTGTGAAGTGCCCAAAACACAGAAGCCTAGAACAAACGAAGCACCCACCCTGCACCAGACAAACCCACCAATCCCAGAAATGATGTTGGAAACGACTTTATCCCTCCCAACCTTTTCCTAGGAATTCACAGACGTACGTCAGTCAGATCAGACTTACACGTGGGATCCTCTGTACATACACGTGGGCTCACTCTGGGCAGAATCTGCAATGGATCTTCTTCTCCCGACAAGGTCTTAAGGGTATATATCACTCTTAACTATGCTACCACTTTCTTTACTATTAATGTCTCAAAATTTACTTAACCAGACTCCTACTGACAGAAACTTATTTTCCGTTTTTCACTATCATAAGATATACAGCAACCAACATCCTGCTCACGTTGCTTGTTGTTGGTTTTCTTTCACTAGATTTCTTCTCTTACAGCTGCCAGTTTTAGTTCTGAGTCCACAGCTCATGATAATATCACTATTTCCACAAGAATGAAGCTGAAAGTCATGTTTTACGCTCATTTCTCTACATATCATAGCTGTCCTTGTGTGGGGAGATGATTGCAGATGTGAAATCACATTAAAAAAATGCACAGCCTCCAACCAACGATACGCAGCGGTGATCCCTGCGTGTTTTTTTAAGAAACAGACTAAAGGCAATAGTTCAAGAAGAATGATGTTATTTATGATCCTCCCTGATATGGAACTGACTTAACTGCACTGGGCAAAACAGACTTTCTTTTAAAAAGTAATTTCAGAAGCAGGTGCTTGCTCCACTTCCTTCTAGAAAGATGTTCTTGTTTCACACACATAATCGGCAGGTGTTGGCTTGTCTGGGTTACAAAACGAGAACATTTTAGAGCTGGAATAGGCCCAACGAGATGCAAAGGCACGTCTAAGGACACCACTGAGTCATGTCAGAGAGAGGATGAAAAGGCAGGTGGGACACTCATTAAGGAGCATGAGTTTCTCTGAGAGGGAGATTGACACAGGAGAGAGCAATGATTAGAAACCAAGTCCAAGCCCTGGTCCCGGAGGTCAACATCATCGCTTGATCTTTGGGGCAACAGATCATTCATGGGATACCATCGTATCATTGTGTTGCTTGTTATCGCCTTGCTCGTAGTTTGTTAATTATCCGATTAAACAACCGTTTGCTGAGCATCTACTACATGACTGGCATTTTTCTGTTTTGGAAGCCCGGGAGTAAAATGAGCGCTATGCTCCCCCCAGTCGTTTACATTCTGGTGGAGGAGAGACCGTGACCGAACCCATACGTTCACACGTTTTGGTGCCGATAGGCAGTAGGCACTATGAGTCCGAGCAATGGTTGGCTTCTTCCCAGGTGGGGTCTTTTGAATCACAGAGGCTTAGGTACAAAGGCAAAATCAACTTCCAAACACATTTTAAAGGGAGAGAAATCAAATTACAAAGCTTACCGTCATTTCTATCAGGAGTTTCCTGTTGAGAGTGAGCACAGGCCAGATTATTAGTTAACATATATAAAGCAGCAAAGGTCCTAGATGAAAAGAGAGACTCTTGGGTTCCCCCTGCCAAGTCATTCTGGTTGGGCCTCTGCCCATCAAAGTCAGTGTGGCTCTGTCAAGAATGACTGCATCACGAGGACAACCTCGGAGCCACAATGCCAACGGCAAAGACGCAACTTTTGCAAAAGGGGTGGACGACTCAGTTGGGCATGAGCCACCATGACCTCTATAGTGACCTCACAAAAGTCTTTCAGACCATAACCAGCCAGGACTTTGATGGCAGAGGAGCAGCTTTTAGCTGCTAATGCCCCTAACAATCTTAGAGTCACTCCATGAATAAGCACAAACGTGTCAGATTTAGGATTTAAGACTTTCTCTGCCCCAGCAAAACTACTAACTGAATACATCACTGGGAGCACTAAAGACTCATCTTAAATGTTACCTTCTCAGCGAGGCCTCCTTGGTCCCCCTAAAGGTCTAAGCAACTGTCCAGCCAGTACTTCCTCTCCCCCTTTCCACCTCTAGTTTCCCTACTCCTTAGCACTAATCCACATTTGATTTAACCTCAAAGACTAACACCCACTAGAATGTAAAATCTCTGAGCCTAACTTTTAAAAAAAAATTGTACTTTGGATATACTACTTTGTTCCCAGAACCCAAGACAGGGGCACCTAATAGGTGCTCAGCAAATTTATTCTTTGAGTGTGAATAAAATGACTGCAAGAAGGAATGAGCAAACAGTAGCTAAGTATGGTTCCGTTGGTTATTTCTGTTGCCCAAGAAAGAAAGTCAAGAACAGATGCCAACCTTTAGAAGAAATCAGAGATCACGACCCAAGATTTCTGTCCATCATTGCCTTAGAATAAAGGAAGTTGGAGAATAGAAATCATAAATAAGAGTGGAAGGGAAAGGTAAACTTCGTTTACGCCAATTTGGTGGTGCCTTACAGAGCATGCTCAGGAATAAGCAAACGCGAGTGAACAGACAGCTTGTGAGCTATTTGGGGTTAACGCAGTTCCCCAGTCCTCTTCCCATCTTTCAGTATCTACTTCCCTTCACGCTTTGACTTTAAACAAGACTCGCATCCCCGAGGATGTCGACAGACTCAAACTATCACTTGTCACACAGAAACCGCCAAGATGCCCAATGGAGTGGCTCCACAGGTTCCACCAAATGGCCAGGAATCAGAGTCCCCTGCCATTTTCATACAGCTGCAATGTCACCCACAACACATGCTGGACTCTGTGTTCTAACACGATGTGCACCAGGAAGGAAACAGGGCTATATTGCAATGGGGGCTGGTGGCATCATATGGACTCCTCTCTGACCAACTTAACCTTTGGCAATGACCCTGAATTTTGAAGGTCTGCTGTCAGAAGGACAGAAGGACAGAAAGTAAGTATGACAAATGGGTGGGGTGAGAAGGGGGAAGACCCAACAAAGGCAAAGACCAAGGAACGCCAGATACTTTGCCCAATAAAACCGCAAGGTTGCCCAAGATACACAAATGACTAACTTCCTGTGGTCACTGCGTATGTCAGTATGTCACACTTACCGCTCTCATTCTACACAATGATACCATGAAATGTTTCAGGTATTATGCTGATTTGGGGACTGAAATAAAGAACATTAGGGGACTTGCCCAAAGCCTCACCATGAATAACTACCAGAAGGAGAACAAAAACCAAAAGTCTGATACCTGATCCAAAGCTCCTTCCACTGATATTTACATGTGCCATTTGGGCTGAAATTAGGATATTTTTAATTTCATTGGCAAAGTCATATTAAGAATTTTCTCATGAGATCTGTCGCAAAACAAAGGATTAAGAACCACACCACTATATTTGATTCCATGTTTTTAGAATACCATGCCTGGAATTTTATGATTATACCTGTTCATAAAAACAAACAAACAAAACCATTGTACATACATCTCCAATATGGGACTATTTATTTACAAATCTTGGGATCCCTGGGTGGCTCAGCGGTTGAGCATCTGCCTTTGGCTCAGGGCATGATCCTGGAGATCCGGGATCGAATCCCGCATTGGGCTCCCTGTGGAGCCTGCTTCTCCCTCTGCCTGTGTCTCTGCCTCTTTGTCTCTCATGAATAAATAAATAAAATCTTAAAAAAAAACTTTATATGTGCACAGCTCTTCTAATATACTATGTAACTTAAAAAGTCCTGAAAATATCATTTTGTTCTTCCTTTCCAATAAATCATCTTGCAGCCTAAAAATACATACCACCACTCAACTAATGTTTTACTTAAAACCTTCCATATAAAAAAAACCCACAACAAACAAAAAATTGCCTCTCTACGTGGATATGAAACAACTGAATAAGACAAAAATTTACCCAAAGTAGGGGTAGGTACCTATCCTTGAATGATGGCGAGGTTCCCATGTTTGGGCAAAATCAAATGGGGAGCCATATCAGAAAACAGTCTTGCAGTTCCCCAAATAGTTACACATGCAGTTACCATTTGACCTAGCAATTCCTCTCCTGGGTACGTACCCGAGAGAGTGAAAGTACATGTTCACATGAGAACTTGTGCACAAATGTGAACGGCAGCATTATTCAGAATAGGCAAGAAAATGGAAACCACCCACACGTCCAGAGACTGATGGTGGGGCGAGCAAAGCGTGTAACAGCGGGGTCGTTGGGCCGCAATACGAAGTGAAGTGCTGAGACACGCTGCAGCACCGACAGGCCCTGAAAACGATATGCGTAGTCCAACAGCCCGTCCCAAAAGATATTTCATTTCATACTGATAGGTACTTTTTTTTTTTTTTAATGAAATGTCCAGAATGGGGAAAGCCATAGAGGGATTTATTTATTTACTTATTCAGAGAGAGAGAGAGAGAAAGGCAGAGACAGGCAGAGGGAGAAGCAGGCTCCATGTAGGGAGCCCGACATGGGACTCGATCCTGGGTCTCCAGGATCACACCTCAGGCTGCAGGCGGCGCTAAACCGCTGAGCCACCCGGGCTGCCCTACAGGATACATCTTTGGGGATCTCAACGCTAATGAGGACACATATCTGCTGCATATACTAAAGCCACTGAGCTGTACACTTTAAAAGCAGCACTTAAAAAAAAAAAAGATTTATTTATTTGAGAGGAGGGAGGGAGGAGGAGAGCAAGAGGGAGAGAGAATCCCAAGCAGACCCCAAGCTGAGCATGGAGCCCTAGGCGGGGCTGGATCTCATGACCCTAAGCTGAATGAAGCCGAGAGTCGGAGGCTCCACTGACTGAGCCACCCGGGGCCCCTGCACCGTACAATTTAAATGGGTGAATTGTAGGTTATGTGACTCCTATCTCAATCTCGATAATGTTGTCCAATACAACGAAATGGGAAGAAGTTCCCTTCGTCATCCTTCAAGAAGGTCTAGGAAAGGGCGCCTGGGTGGCTCAGTCGGTTAAGCGTCTGCCTTCGGCTCAGGTCAGGATCCCAGGGTCCTGGGATGGAGCCCCGCGTCAGGCTCCCTGCTCCGTGGGGAGCTTGCTTCTTCCTCTCCCTCTGCCGCTCCCCCTGCTGTGCTCTCTCTCTCTCTCTCGCTCTCTCGCTCTGTCAAAAAATAAATAAATACATACATGTGTAGGGCGCCCAGAGAGTGCTGGTATCACATGGGCTGCGGGGATCAGAGGAGCACCAGCTGTAGGTCAGGCTGCACACAATGGCACTGAAAGTTCAGGGGAAACAGAGCGTAGATCAAGGGAACACAGAACATAGACGCCTGAAGTAGGCAGGGAGGAGACAGGGGAAGTAGAAGTGAAATTGCCACAACTGAACTATCTAGAAAAAGAAAAGAGGAAAAAACACAAAAACTGAGAGCTGGTAAAGATGACTTCATGAGTGTGATGGCAACCAGTCACTGGGCACTCGCTGGTCACCGCACCCTACGACTGTCCAGACCGCCACCCTCGTCCTCAGACCAGCACCGCCAGGCAGGTTGTGCGGGTCCCACTGTACAGATGGGAAACAAAATCAACGCAGCTCAGTAGTGTGCTTACGTGGGACTAAGTGCCCATCTTTGAGAAACATACACAGACGTACGTAGAAATCATTTCTGGCAAAGTCATACCGTGGGAAGAGCCAGCAGGGGATACGGATGACACCCAACTGGCCATGGTGAGAACTGTTGAAAATGGGAGAAGGGTACATGTCCTATTCCCTGTGCTTTTAAGTTTGAAATTTTCCATAAGCAAACTCCCTAGGTAAAAGTTTTTAAAACAACAACAACAACAGGGGCACCCGGGTGGCTCAGTCGGTTAAGCGTCTAACCTTGATTTCCACTCAGTTCGTGATCCCAGGGTCATGAGATCGAGCCCGGGGTGTGGAGTGCACTTGAGATTCTCCTTCTTCCTCTGCGCCACCCCCACCCCCTGCCTCGTTTTCTCTCTCTCTCTCTCTCTCTCTCTCAGAGAAAGAGTAAAAAAACAACAAATTAAAAGAAAAGAAAGAATTCCACATTGCTATATCTGTCCATGTACCCCTGGGTACCTGTCTGACCTCCTTATCTACTACCTCTCCATCCCCACAGCTCTATACTCTTCTGCACCCCTACACCCATCTAGACTCTTCTACATGAACTCCCATCTCTATTCGAATTTACCTTTGGAATGAGACGTTTTTCACAGCCCTTTTTAAAACTGCATCCCTAAGGGGTGCGCTATCCTCATTTACTGTCCTATTTTTTTTCCCCAAGAGCACTCATCTTTTATTATCTTGGCCATCATCATCAGTTGATAACTGACACTTACATGGCTTTTACTGTCTGCCTGGCACTGTTCTAGATGCTTCTACACACACACACGATCCTTCTAATACTTTATGAGGTAGCTATAACAACACTATTTTCATTTTACAGGTGAGAACTCGAGGCACAGCTTGTAAATGGTGCATTTCACCTCCAGGCAGTCTTGCTCCCAAGTTTACATTCTTCCCCATAACAGCACAGGGGTAAAGGAAAGACCTTCAAATCTCACGGACCCAAAGATTTCTCCAGAACATTAAAATTTATCAAGCAGGACGGGACTGCTGGCAATGTCATGCTTACCTCCCTTGGCCCGAATCTCCACAGACACTAAGAGTTTAAATGAAGGGTGAGCAACCAAAACCAAAACCAAAACCAAACCAAACCAATCCAAAAAAAAAAAAAAAAATCCAAAAAACACATTTTACATACGTCATGAGACAGTTCAAATGATTTGATGATTGAGTCGTATCCTTAAAATACCCTTAAAATGTGCATAAACAAGAGTTCAACTCCTCTGACATACCGTATTTAAAAGAGCTATCCTGCAAGCTGTCTTCTAAGAACAATTTCCAAAGAAAGAGAGAATAGGGAAGGACTTTACATATATTTTCCAGATAGTTTTCTCTGACCCACCACAGATTGCTGAAATAAAAGAATGTAGAAAAGTGAAAGGATAAAAAACAAAAACCACCAAAACCCCCACCCTGCCCTCCATCCCGAAATCAACAAGACAAAAAGCACCTGCCGGCGGGGGGTGCTTTTCATTGTGACCTGCCCCCCAAAAGCTCTGAGGTCTGATTTACATTTATTATTATTATTTTAATAAGTGTAAAACTAAGGCTCCAAGAACAGAACTCAAGTTTTGTTGTTCTTTTTTTAAAAATGTAATTTCCAAACATTAATAGTTGGGCAGATCACATTTACGTGTGTAGATTGTTTTGGCTTTTTCTCCTTTATCATTTTCCAGCCGACTGTTAATGAAGACAAAAGCCACTTGCCTCTGAAACTTCTTTTTCACTTGCTGGACTGGTTTCTCTTTCACAATTCACACTTCATGTTCCAGCGAGAAGTAAAGCATTCCTTCAATATAGGATTATTGTGACTATTTTGTGGATGAGAAAACGGAGGCCCAGAAAAAGGAAGTAAAGAGGAGACCACCCAGCAACGGCAGCAAGCTCAGCACTGGGGACCTGGAGCCTTGCTCTCGCCCTCAATGCTGCCTCTATGTATGTGGGAGATAAAACCCAGTACATAAGTTAAGAAAAAAAAAAAAAAACCCACACACAACGGTCCCCATCAAATATAATTTTATGCCAATCTGAGAAATTCTCCACTTACTAGCTGTGTGACTTTGGGCAAGGCACTTAACCTCTCTGTGTTTCAGTTTCTTTATAGACTGTTGTGAGAACTCAATGAACTGGAACATGCATATAATCAGGCGGACACACAATATTCAATAAAATTTAGCTTTATCATCACTATCAGTGTTATTTCATAAAGATTTGTAGTTCAGCATATACAACAGCACAATTAAGGAGGCTTAGTTTTACTTCTCAACTTTGTAAATGAGTCACCTCTCAACTCCTTTTAATCAGACTCTTAAAAAAAATTTTTTTTTAATTTATGTATTCGTGAGAGACGCAGAGAGAGGGGCAGAGACACAGGTAAAAGGAGAAGAAGGCTCCCTGTGAGGAGCGGATGCAGGACTCGATCCCAGGACCCCGGGATCAAGGGCCTGCATCTCAGGACCCCTGGGCCTGGGCCGGAGGCAGAGGCTCAGCCTCTGAGTCCCCCCGGGGTGCCCCACAACTCCTTTCAATTAAAATGAAAAATCAATCTCACTGGGGGGGGGGGCACTTGACGGGATGAGCACTGGGTGTTAAACTATATGTTGGCAAATCGAACAAAATTTAAAAAATACAAGAAAAAAAAAAGAAAAAGAAAAACCAATCGGAGGCCTTGGTGGCTTTGTCCCGCTTACCTTATTTTATCTTTTTAGAACAGATACAACGTGACACGCAGGCCTTAGTCCTGCTCTCCTTTACAATGGCTGGGAATCGCTTATTTACAAAGAGCTGCTTAAATTGCAACAGTCACACGAGCAACCCTGTGACCTTTCCTTTCCATATTAGCAACAGGAATCTCCACTTAGGAACAAGGGAAACTGCTCTGGCGGGCAGTGCCACTAGCTGTGTGCCCTCAGACAGGTGGGGACGACCTGTTAGCAAGCAGGGTGACTCTTTCTTTAGCTCCTGCTTCTTCTAGGGATTGTTCAAACGGAAATGCTGATTCTCACAGAGTGACCCTTGGCTCTGACATTGTTTTCCCCTTATCAGAAACCAAGAACTCTGACTCCAGAAGGCCAACCCTGTTTTCGGAGCTCAAAGGTTTCCTGTAGGGCACGTCAAGTCAAATCAGATCCACCCCCCTGCCCCCCCACCCCCACCAGAGGTCACTACCAATTTGTCAACTTTCTTAGCCTCTCAGGCCCTGGAGAAGATGAGGAAGGCAAAGTTCCCGTCCCCTGATGGGTCCCCTGATGTGTCCCCTGATGTGCTGCGAAGAGGAGCTGCGGCCAGACACGGAGAAACAGGCACATCCTGCTACCGAGGGCAGGTAAGGGGGGGGGGGGAAGGTGAGTACCACCCCAAGCGGCCGCCCCAATGCTCCCCTGAGGCTGTCCTGCTGGGCCAGGAAGGGGCGTGGGCCGCACGGTGAGACCTCTGTGTCCACCCCACGCTGCAAGCCCTGCCAAGCAAAGCCCTGCCCGACCCCCCCCCCCCCCCGGGGAAGCAGGGCAGGGACGTTCCCTCACTCAGCACACAGGCGCCCAAGGGCGACCCTCGGCCCCCCCAGCCCTCCTGAGACACCTTCAGCGCAAACATCTTTCCGGGGGCGCCGCAGGTGGGTCTGGAAGGCACCCCTTCCTTTTAGCCCTCAACCCAATGAGTAACCCCTCTTGTGAAGGTTCTCGACGCTCTCCAAGCTGACAGCGTCCAGGATCGCGGGGGAGGGGGGTCGGGGAGGCGGGGGGGTGGGGTGGGGGGAACCTCCCCGTGGCCATCTCAGCAGGTGCACCCCCCCCCCCCCCCGCCCCTGGTCATCTCAGCAGGTGCACCACCCCCGCCCCTGCCCATCTCAGCAGGTGCACCCCCCCCCCACCCCGGCCATCTCAGCAGGTGCACACACACACACACACACCCCCCCCCCCCCCGCCCCGGCCACCTCAGCAGGTGCACCCCCACCCCGGCCATCTCAGCAGGTGCACCCCCCCCCCCCCCCCGCCCCTGGTCATCTCAGCAGGTGCACCACCCCCGCCCCTGCCCATCTCAGCAGGAGCACCCCCGCCCCCCCCCCCCCCCCCCCCCGCCATCTCAGCAGGTGCTCCCCCCACCCCCGCCCCGGCCATCTCAGCAGGTGCACCCCCCCCCCCCCCCGCCCGGCCATCTCAGCAGGTGCACCCTCACCCCCCCCCACCCCCGGCCATCTCAGCAGGTGCACACACACACACACACACACCCCCCCCCCCCGCCCCGGCCACCTCAGCAGGTGCACCCCCACCCCGGCCACCTCAGCAGGTGCACCCCCACCCCGGCCATCTCAGCAGGTGCACACACACACCCCCCCCCCCCCCCGCCCCGGCCACCTCAGCAGGTGCACCCCCACCCCGGCCATCTCAGCAGGTGCACCCCCCCCCCCCCGCCCCTGGTCATCTCAGCAGGTGCACCACCCCCGCCCCTGCCCATCTCAGCAGGAGCACCCCCGCCCCCCCCCCCCCCCCGCCATCTCAGCAGGTGCTCCCCCCACCCCCGCCCCGGCCATCTCAGCAGGTGCACCCCCCCCCCCCCCCCGCCCCGGCCATCTCAGCAGGTGCACCCTCACCCCCCCCCCCACCCCCGGCCACCTCAGCAGGTGCACCCCCACCCCGGCCACCTCAGCAGGTGCACCCCCACCCCGGCCATCTCAGCAGGTGCACACACACCCCCCCCCCCCGCCCCGGCCACCTCATCAGGTGCACCCCCACCCCGGCCATCTCAGCAGGGGCACACACACCCCCACCCTGGGGCCGCTCGGACCGCCCCCGGTGCCGCGCTCTCGGGCTGTCCCCAGCTCGCTCAAGCAGCCACACGCGTGGTGGTCGCCACGAGACGCCCAGAGGTGTGGGCGCCGTGGGGAGGGGACCGCCCAGCCCCCGCCGGCCCTCGCCATCGCCGGGCGCGCTTCTGGGGAAGCGACAAAAGCCGCCGCGGCCGAGCGCGGCGCGGGGCCCGGGGCTCTGTGCTCCCGCAGAGTCGCCCACATCCGCCGCCCCGAGGTCCCCGCTCCCGGCCCCGGGTCGCGCCCCCCTGCGAGTCCGTCCCCGGCAAACCCGCCGCCCGCGGGGGAGCCCGTGTCCACGCGCTCGCGCTGCCCTCCCCGCGCCCCTCGCCGCCCCCTCCCCGCAGCACCTGCACCCCCCGCCCGGGCCGCCTCACCCCTGCTCTCCAGGTGGGCGCCGTGAAGCGGGGCGCGGAGGGGCAGCGGCGCCTGACCGGCCGCCCCCCGTGCGGAGCCACCGGGCGGGCCCCGGGAGGACGGAGCCGGGACGCGCTGGGCCCCCGCGCGGCTCCACCCCCGCGGCCGAGCGCTGGGGGCGCGGGCCGGGCCAGCCGGGGTCCCGCCCCGGTTCCTCCCCCAAGCCGCGCCCTGCCCTCTGGGGGGCCCACCGCGCCCTCCGCGGCGCAGACCCGAGCAACGCGGACCTGGGGCCCGGCCCCCCCGCACCTGCTGCTCGCCGAGCCCCGCCGGGAGCCCCCCTCCCGGGACCTGGCGGCAGCACCCACCCCCCCACCCCCACCCCAGGTCGGCGCGTCCTGCTGAAGCCGGGGTTTGCGGTTCCATCACACCTGGGCGGGGGGGGGGGGGGGGGGGAAAGCATCCAGGTGTGATGGATCCAGGTGGACGCTGCGGAGAAGCCGCCAAGCCAAACCCAAAGCGCTCACAATTCGAAACCCGAGCCCTAAGGAAGGGTCAGGAGGCTGCGTGCCCCGCGGCCGTCCCTTCCAGGCGCCCCAGCAGCGCCCCGATCTCTCCCGGGGCGGGGGTCTCAGAGTTACCCGCCCTGGTAACAGAGGCCGGCCAGCCTGTCTGCTGGCTGCAAGCAACCTGCCCTCGCTTCCTTGGTGGCTTCTAGGTTGTGGAACCAGGTGGCAGGTAACGGGGCCTTGGTTTTGCTGGATGGCTCTGCAGAGCATCCCTGTCCCTGGCACAGCCGCAGTGGGGTGGCCAAGGCGCAGCTCCGGGAGTCCCCGCTCCAGGCAGACGGTGGGGTCCGCATCAGCGCCCCTAGACAAGCTAGCTGCCCGCCCCCCCACTCCTGGGGAGCCTGTTTGGAGGCCTAGGAAGGCTTGGACCTGAAAGGAGTCTGGACTTTGGAGGTTCTGCCCCAGGAATTCAGATGGGCTAAAGGCAGATTGGGAAGGGCTTCCTTTACATTGAAAGGAAGGAAGGAAAAAGGGAGAAAGGAAGGGAGGGAGGGAGGGAGGGCAGCCCATGGATGTGCACTGCCCGCCCTGGTACCAGGTTCCAAATTATTCTGAACTATCCTGTGGACATCGCTGAGAATAAACAGATCACCTGCTTCCATTTCACAAAGGAGAAATCTGTGTGTAGAAGAGGTTAAGTTACTTGCCCAAGGTCGCACAGCTGGTAGAGCACGGTCGGGCTTTAAAGACCCAAGTCCAAGGCAAGAAAAACATTCTCGGAAAGGCACTAGGAGATTTTTAGACCAAGATGGCAAGGTTTGGGCAGTTCCCCCTTGAAGTCACTTTGACACCATCCTTTTTTGTTTGTTTGTTTTGAAGATTTTATTTATTTATGAGAGACAGACGCAGGCAGAGGGAGAAGCAGGCTCCATGCAGGGAGCCCGAGGTGGGACTCGATCCCGGGACTCCAGGGTCAGGCCCTGGGCTGAAGGCGGCGCTACACCACTTAGCCACCCGGGCTGCCCACTTTGACACGCTCTTTACCAGGAGGTAAGTAGGCCGGCCCCTGCGCTTCTCTGCAGGCCTCTTACAGACTTGAACGTGCCCACTCGCTTATCACAGATAAAGGAAGCCCACATTCTGGAAAAGTATCTCTACAACGAAGAAAGAAAGCTCAAGGACGGGTTTTGTTTTGTTTTGTTTTGTTTTCATTTAAGAAATACTCACTGGAAACCTACTGTCCCCTCTGGGATTAGAGTCCTGGAAGTAGGATTTCCCAAGTCCTGCTGAGGGTGGGCGTCCCAAGACTACCTAGTGTTAGCTGTTCAATTCTGAGAACATCGCCGACCATCACCAGCCACAAACCACCTGGGAAAAGCAGAGGCTGGTTTTCTCTTTCATGGGAAGGTCATCCTGCAGGTCGCTGTGCCCTCCACGCCGCAGGGCCCAGGGGCAGTGAGACCATTGGGAACACCCCCCCACTTCAGCTGGGTGGGCCCAGGCCCAGCACCCACTGGTCACACACAAGGCTCCACTGTGGCCAAGACAGCCTCGGAGGAGACGGGAAGCCGGCAGCTGCCTGCCCCAACCCAGCCAGACTTCACGAGAGGTGACTTGTGCCATGAGCAGGGCTGCGACCCTGGTTCTGAGCTCGCCCGACCACATCAGTACAGGAGAAATCAGTCTCTGTGCAAAGCAGGGAGGGAAAGAGATAAACTGATACCATCACAGCCGTCCAGGGAAGAGGGTAGGATCCCACCCGAGAGGGAGGTTAACACATGCGACAGGGAGTCAAAGAACCCAGGGAGGCTGCATTTGGCTTGCCTTGGTTTCTTTTCCTCCTTTCTGTCTGAAGCACCCGTTATCCACAAAAGGGCACATCTGGGTGACTGCCTGAGGAGCCTAGATAGGCAAATGCATTGAGGCAGAAAATGGAATAGAGGTTACCAGGGACCGGAGGAGGGGAAATGGGGAATTATTGGTTTATGGGCACAGTTTCTTTTTGGGATGATAAGGAAGTTCTGGAGATGGATAGTGGGGATGGTGGCACATGGTTGCAAATGTACTTAATGGCACTGAAATGCATACCCACAAACAGTTAAAATAGTAAATTTTATGGTATGTATATTTTACTATAGTGAAGTATATATGCATGTGTGTATGTATATACATACATGTAAATATATATTGAAAATATATGTATTATAATGTTACAATGTTATATGTTATATATATGTGTGTGTGTGTTTATATTTGTGTGTGCCTATATATATATATATGTCTGACTAGCTGAAGCCTGAGTTGTTCCTGATGGTCTCACTGTCCCAGGCCCTGGGGCATGGAAGGCACTGTGACCTGGAAGATGACCTTCCCCATGAAAAAGAAAACCAGCCTCTGCTTTTCCTGAGTAGTTTTATTTTATTATATATAATAAATGTATATGTAAATAATAAACATTTATACATTATAGATACTATTTGTATATGTTAAATATAATGTGTGTTATATTCTTTAACATATAATGTGTTACATCATGTATCTATTAATGTAATATATAATAGATAGTGTATATTAATGTTAATATGATGTGTGCTGTATATTAAATATATATAATGGGTGTTATGTAATATAATGTGTGTTATAACACACTATATATGTATTGTGTTAAATATGTGTGTTATATCTGTATTATATGTAAGTATATATATTACATACATATTTGAGATCTGTAAAAAAAAAACAAAAAAAATATTTGAGATCTGTTATCATGATGTCTTACTTCTTTGGAATAAAAACCCAAGTAAAAGCAATATGCCAAGAGATGGCTTCTGCCCCTGGAAACTCTTTTCGTGAATTTTGTCCTACCTTACTTTGCTTTCCTTTAGGGGTGCCAGGGCCTCGCTTCTGGGTTGTAGCACCCCTCATTCAGAAGGAAGAGTAATCCTGCCACTTTGCTGCTTGCTTCTGCTGGCGATCGGTGGCTTTGGGGGGTTGTGAGGGGCATATTCAGAAGCGCCACGTCCTGCAAGAGGCTCTTTACCTTTCAGAGAAAGAAAGCCAAAACGGGTTCAGAAACAAATTGAGTAGATTTCAAGCCCTAACTGACTTCATTCCATGATTCATGAACCAAGCAGCATCCTTTCCAGCTAACAGAAAGGAGCTCCGAGGCTCTGTACAAAAATGGAAGGTTTTTTTAAAGGCAGAAAGGGGGCGGGCCAAGGAAGTCAAAACAAAAGGAAGGATTATTTCCAGCAAGATCCCTTTCGTCTGGGAGAAAGGCAGGGGCTTATCACGCAGACTAACCTCACTAGCACTGACCATTTCATTGCAGATTGACTGGTTGAAGGACACGTTCCCAGGCGTAGCCGAAACCCTAATGAAACCTCGGTTTACTCTTGTGGGGCCAAGTGACTCCATTTCAGGCCTGTTGTTCCTTCTGTAACAAACCAGCAAAAGGATTGTGGGCTCTGGTGAAAATGTTGTTTGCTTCCAGCCAACCAGGAATACCAGACACGCATACCCAAGGTCAGCCTGTTCCAGGGGGGATGACAAGATGAAGGGCATGTGGCCTCAGCCTGACAAATAATCCGTAAACCTTGTCCCCAGTCCCTCTCCTCCACTTTCCATTCCACAGTTCCCACTCTTCCTCTATGAAAATACCCTCAGCAGGGCTGGGAGAACCACCAGCTGCACCTGTTCTGTGGTCTCTTTTCACAAGCTCTGCAGTGTACGTGAACATGGGGGTTCGCACATGAGTGCCGTGGTGCATAGTCATCTGCCTTCAGGACTAAAAATTGTAAGTGGTTTGTATGCTGTCCTGCACTCGAGGCTGTGGACCGAGGAGGACCTTACTCAATTCTGAATTTCCTCCCCCACAACCTCCTTCCCGTGGGCCTGGTCCCGTACTTCTCATGTTTCTGGTGTTCCATGTATTTGTTAACTGCTCAGGTAGCTTGTGGGGTGTGATTTGAATGCCGTCCTACGAAAGAGAAAGACCCTGGGCTTCGATTATCTCATGTTTGGGAACACTTAGTGTCCAACGTTCGGTTTCTTAGTCAACACGTGAAGTGTCCTTTACTGTGATCTCAACCCAATTTCCAGTCTCTTCTCTCACTTGAGCCTCAATTACCCTAAGATCCTCAATGGCCCACCGATTGTTCTGGGAACATTCTTTGCATTGTCCTACCTTTATACCTCAAGCCATCGACCACATCTTATATTTTTCACATTGAGCTGACCTGGGACTTCTATGTTGCTTGCCTGATATTTTCATTTGCCTTTCGGATAGCCTTCTAGCCGAGGTTAGACCATTCATTCCTTAAGTCATTTCCACATGGACTGTTTGACAAGGAAAAGCTACGCCTAGATTAAATCCTGTGTGGCTGGTGAGAATCTTTCTCCATAACCTGGATACCAAGAAAAAAAAAAAAAAGTTACCTGGTTTTTCTAATTTTTTTTTTCAGGATCAGATTTAGTTGGCTCAGTATCCCTACTTGAAAAAGTAGCAAGAAAAATCCACCACGCGCTGGAGAGCCTCACCCCCTCCTTGGCGTTTCTCAAGAGCTCAGGTACCTGTGTGACATCTGAGGAAAGACTTCTGGTTTCTTCCATCAAAGTTGCTGCAGAGATTCTCAATTTTGAAATCTTTTAATTGGAGCGGTTCCATGCTCTACGCCGAGTGTGGGTACCAAGATGCTTCACAAGTCTCTTAGGGGTCCAGTCACTCAGCATTCAAATGCTACCCCTTCAGAGAGTCTGTCCCTCTCTCACAAACCCTCTCTGCCCTTCCCATTAAAAAAAAAAAAATCTTCCTCTTTTTGAAGAAGCCACTTGCCACTCAGGCAACTCCTGCCTTTCTTAATTCCAATTAAGTTAAACACGAAATCTCTTAGCTCCACCCTGGGCTACTCAAGGCCCTACTGAGCCTCTTCAGGGAGATGAGAGAACAGTGGTCTCATTCATTTGGATTTTTCTGCAAAGCATTAAGAATAAAATAAGTGCACTGCTCAATAAATTATCATGAACAATGACATAGAAATTAAATTCTCAACAAATTATTTTGCCACATTAAGTTACAATCTTTTAATGTGCCAGTAAAATGAACACCAGCGGAGACTGGTGTCCAGTCTGGAGAGAAGTGAGCGGAGATGGAGCCAACCATCAGCTTCTCTCTCCTCTTGATTCATTTCATCAGCCGTTAAGCCGTTTAGCCTGACTTGATGCTCTAATCTCATGCTCTCCAGGCTGGCTTCTACTTAAAAGTAGACTTTCTGTATCAATTTACCTACAGGGAAGGAAGGTGCATACCAGCCACCATGGGCGTTCCCACCTACTCTACTTCCCCAAAGTTCTATCTTTCATAGTAAACAGTAATAAATTATCATTCCTCCCTACCTATAAATTGCCAGTGGGTTTGGTTAAATTAAATCAGGCCCTTAAATAAATAAATAAATACATAAATAAATAAATACATAAATAAATAAATAAATAAATAAATAAATAAATAAATAAAATAAATCAGGTCCTGTAAACGGGAGAGTCATGGTCCCCCAAAGACATCCACATCCTTATCCCCGGAAATCCCTGGAACCAGTAATTATGTTACATGGCAAAGGGGAATGTAGGTTACAGATGGAATGTAGGTTGCTCATCAACTGACTTTGAGATGACAAGATTATGCTGGACCTTTCACATGTCCCAATATGATCACAAGTAAATAAAAGAGGGGGGCAGGAAAGTCAGAGCCATGCAACGTGACAAAGACCTGGCTAGCCATTCCTGGCTTTGAAGATGAAAATAGGCCAGAAGCCAAAGAATGAAGGCAACTTCCAGAAGCTGGAACAGACAGGGAAGTAGATTCTTCTCTGGTGCCTCCAGAAGGAACGCAGCCCTGCTGACACCTTGATTCTGACTCCATAGCACCCGCTTGAGACTTCCGACCTCCAGAAATGCACGATAATAAATCTGTATTGTTTTAAGTCACAGACTCCAAGAGACTGAGTGATTTTGCTTGCACTGATGAAATGCAGGTTTTGGAGCAGCATTGTAGAGTCTTTGCCAAGTGGTTTCCTGGATTCCATTGGAAATATCTCAATTCTTTTTTCCTCTCTGATCATCAGAGAGAAACATCACATGGCCATCTTAAAAATATCTGCCGAATAAGTAAATTTTGGCAAAATATGGAGCCTGTAAGCCACGACTGGTGTACCTCTGATAGCCTGGAACCCTAAGGATAACCATCTCTCTCCTGAGCTGGCTGTGAGCGAAGGCCTCTGCTATCAAGAACTTGGTAGTTAAATTATACGGACGTGAAGTAACAGAGAAACTTGTGACGATAATACCCAGTTCTTTCTCCTGCTTGCAGAGAAAATGTGGATTCAATTTAAAAATAAATGCCAGTCCTAGCAGACAGTAGTGACTTCTCTCACAAGAGGAAGCTTCATTTGGACTCTGCAGTGTGAGGAAGTTCTTTAGGCTGGGGGGTGAAAGAGCTTGTGACATTCTTGTCAACACAGCTGACACCCATATCACGTACAGCATGGAACACTGGGCCTCTTTGAAGAAGGAGAGACAAGCAGAGCATTTCAATGAACCATTACAACAGTTGGCCAACTTAGAAGGGCTCCCAAGAGTCCTGTTGTCATTCTCTGGTGTTGGAGCTACTGTCAGCGAGTCAAATCCAGTGTAAACACAAAGGTCCCTTGAAAAATACCACTAGTTGAAAGTTGCTGACTCAAGAACCTTCCCAGGGCGAGCTCTGCTTCTTGAATTCAGCTGTGTGCAGAGCTGACATGCTGACCCAGCCACACGCACATTCACTGCCCTTCCCGGGGCCACGGCACCACTTTCTTATGTTCATCGCCCCTAACTAGTGCCATATTTCCCTGGCTTTAAGACAGTCCTGTTTCAATGAGCAGAGATATGTGCAACACGGAGAAGAAAAAGTTTCCTGTTGAGCTTGGGTGGAGCACACAAGGGAAGAGTGAGGGGAGGAGGCTGGCAGTGGGAGTCCAAGGCCATGTGAAGGTGTTGGGAGTCTTAGCCTAGGGACAGGGAAGCTAAAGAGCTCTGGATGGTGGGACGGGATCAGGTTGCGAGCCTGGTGATGTTTGCACTTTCCTTCCTTGGTGATCTAAAATGTCTCAAGTTCTCCAACTCCCACGTGCATGGGAATCCCCTTGCGTCTTGAAAAAGTGCAGATTCAGTGGTCCTCAGGAGGAGCCCCACATGCTACAGCAAGCTCCTTGGGGATGCCACGGCTGCTGAGCTGCAGGCCACACTTCCAGTAGCAAAGGCCTGAACAGAATCACTTGTGAGATCCACCACTGATTTTTTTTCCAGAGCCTGTAAGAAGGCAAGGGAGCAGCTGGAGGGCACACACAAAGCTCTTTTCCAATCTTCAAATAGCTGTGTGTTTTCCTGGGGTGATCTAATAGCCCAGGCAGAGAACATTGTGGCCATGCCCTTAGTCATTCTTTCTGAGCTCTTCGTTTGTTCTGGACCATTACTCAGAACTCCCTGTCTCATCCTGCTCTCCATGCGCTTTGTTACAAATAGGAGTTCAAATTCCTTTTTTTTTTTTTCCTCATGTCTTAAGTGGGATTGACTATTCCGTTTCTTGAGTTGATGTCAAGCCAAGAACACCCGATTCTTCAAAAATGATCACCATGCCTCCGTCCGGATGATTTAGAGATGTGAAGGAAGGCTGCAAAAAAAAAAAAAAAAAAAAAAAAAGAAAGAAAGAAAAATTAGATTCCTTCAAATTGAGGCTGCAGAGGGAAACACAGGACTTGTCAAGCATTTGTGTCATCAGTACGGCATAGCCACACACGAACGACACAGTAAATGTAAAGTACTGAGCACAATGTCTAGTACACAGGAAGCATCCGACGTATGACTTTATAATTAAGATATTAAACTGCATTAAGCTTGGGTCTTCTCTTCCTTCCAACCTCAGAAAGACAGTGTAACTCACTAGTTAACGCTCAAGGCTCTCATCAACTAATAGATCAATGGCACAAAATCGTGTGAACAGACTCACAGGCCACTCGATAGGCAACAAAGATGCTGCTGACAGTCAGGGAGGGAAAGCTGGGTTTATGTGAGGGGTGCGGTGCATCGTGAATGACTCTTGAGATGGATCCCAATGGTCCACACGCAAAGCCTTAAGTTCCACATTCATTTCGTGGATGCATTGCAATTGCAAAATACCAGACCCTTTCCCAACTAATGGTTTATAAGAGAGAACAAAAAAGAGGCTTCAATGGTGCTTTGACAACCCCCCCTAACAAGAGAGCAGCACAGAAAGACTGGCTGTCGGTGCAGAGGGCTCCTGATGAAGCTGTTGGCATCATTTGGGGTCATGTGACCCTCCCAGCTTCAGGAACTTGTCTCTCCCAAATCTTTTTGTTGTCGTGGTTGTTGTTGTTGTTGTTGTTGTTCAAATGTATTTGGGAGAAAAGTGAGTGGGAGAGAGTGGGGGGGTGGCCTGGGCACTAACGGGGGTTAGGGGAGGGGAAGGGGGAGAAGCAGACTCTCCGGGGAGCAGGGGGCACCATGTGGGGCTGGACCCCGGGACTCTGAGATCAAGACCTGAGCCGAAGGTAGACCCTTAACCAACTGAGCCACCCAGGCACCCCTCCAACCTTTCTAGGCAAGCAGCCCTCGGCCAGACTTAAGGATGGGCTTGCTGACGTGAGGGTTGGTAGCAGCAGGTCTTTGCATAAAAGCGAGAGCATCATGTGTTCAATTATACACTGGATCATTCTATCAGGATAATAAGGTAGACGATATCTGGCAGCCCTGCGACCCCGGGAGTCCTGGTTCCCATATAGCTTTGACTGCTTTTTTCTTTTTCTTTTTCTTTTCTTTTTTTTTTTTTTTTAAATTTTTATTTATTTATGATAGTCACAGAGACAGAAAGGTAGAGACACAGGCAGAGGGAGAAGCAGGCTTCATGCACCGGGAGCCCGATGTGGGATTCGATCCTGGGTCTCCAGGATCGCACCCTGGGCCAAAGGCAGGCGCCAAACCGCTGCACCACCCAGGGATCCCGACTGCTTTTTTCCAGACTGAAATTTATGTAACGTGTTCGGTTCATCGACGTCTCTACTTTGTAGGGTCTAATCCATTTTGATTTCTTCCCCAAGTCTTCCTTTTATTGGTTTTGGTTCCCTCCTCAAATCCTCTCAAGTTGGCAGTGAATACAAGTGAAAACAGGGTGGGTAGGCAAGGCCGCTCGTTCCTCCTCAGCCGGCGGTCTTCCCCCCCTGTTTAGTTTTCCAAAATGCAGTCAGGCTGTGTTTAGAGGGGGGGCTCCCCACCTGACATCTGTGGGCTCCTGTCCCTCTGCCACTTACCAGCTGGATGCCTTGGGCGCTCGCCTCTTGAACTTTAGTCCCCTTCTTTGTAAGATGGATAGAATGCCCACCCCACGCAGCGCCTGGGCCTGCACTTCCCGATCTTAGCACAGGGCCTGGCATGGAGAAGTCACCCACTGGTGTGCACCCACTCTTGTGCGGGGAGCCACGTCCTGGTTCTGCCCCACGTTCATCTTCCATAAGGACCATCCCACAAACGTTTCTGGTACCATCAGACTCTTCTTGACTCCCTGCAACCTAAGACCCAAGCATCCCAAACCCGTGTCCATTACATTATGGAAACTAAGGGAGAAAAGGCACCCTCCTGATGGACTGAGGTGCAGGTGTGAAGACGTGGATCTGCTCTATGCCAGCCTCTTCCCGGTTATCATAAATGAGGAAGTGCTTTGCTAAAATCTGTCTTCTTGGTATTGGAATGCATTTCTCAGAGACAGGCCGGGAACCAATGGGGACTAACGTTTGGACTCTGTCAAGGACACAAAGCCGCAGATAGTATGAATGGTGAGTGTTTACATGACATCAGGCAAGATAGTTAGGCTCTCTAGGCCTCTGTGTGTTGCACAATGAGCGCATCCACTGCAATACGGTGACGATGAAGGTCAAAATAGGATAATAAGGTAGACGATAATAAGGTAATACGATTATTTCGGAGAACTTATGTAATAAATGCTTAGAACCTTGTTTATTAACAGGGCTGACCATTTCACGAGCACTTATTTTCCCTATCTGTAAAAAAAAAGGATGATAACACCTATCCTATAGGTTTTTATGAAGATGAAATGAGATCATTGTTTAGAGTTCCTGAGCCCAATTTCAACACGGGGGCGGGTTTCACCACGACCAACGCCGAGAAATTCTCAGACACCAGCAGGGCATCCAAGAGCTTCACTCAATTCTGACACTATTGGCCCGGAGGTAGCATCACACAGGCTGAGGGCTCCGTCCCGCAAGGCCACCTGCCACCCGCCTTGTCCCCCACTTCGGAGGCCAGTCTCAAGCCCCAGGCTGCTGCGACTACTGCAGACTGGAGGTCCCAGGGACTTCATCCTTAGGTTTGATTAATTTGCCAGAGCGGCTCACAGAACTCAGGGAAACATTTATTTAGGTTTACCTTTTTTTTTAAAGAGTAAGATAAGGATACAAATGAATAGTCAGATGAACAGAAGCACGCAGTGATGTCCTGAACAGAGCAGCTCTGTCCTCATGGAGTTTCCTCGTGGCTGGGCGGCATGAGGAAGCATTTTGGTTTCCCAAGGGTAGAAAAATCTCTGAAAAAGACCAACAAACTACCCAGTTCAGGTTTTTAATGGAAGCTTCGTTACATAATCATGATTGACTAAATCTTTGGCCACTGGCTGATTCGACCTCCAGCCCCTGTCTCCTCTCTGAGGCCCCAACGGTGGGGCTGAAAGTTCCCAAACCTTGAATCACATGTTTGGTCCTCCTGGCAACCAGCCCCAGCCCTCCGGGGGGTCTAGAAGTCACCTTCGTTAATACAAACACACCCATTTCACCTTTACGGCTCCAAAGCATATTCAGGAACCGTGGATGGAGACCAGCTGTCTCCGAGAAATCTGTTTGGCCATCTGATGACCAAGCTTTGTATTTCTGGGAAACCACTGTATTGCAGATAATTAAATATTTTAAAATGTGTGTGGCACATTTCTGATAGTTTGTAGGAACTTAATAAATGTTAGGGTTTGTTTTTTTTTTTTTTTGCAAGATTTTATTTACTTATTTGACATAGAGTGTGGGCAGAGGGAGACACAGGCTTCCCACTGAGCAGGGAGGCCGACGTGGGGCGCAATCCTAGGATCCTGGGATCCTGACCTGAGCCAAAGGCAGACACTTCATTGACTGAGCCACCTAGGCGCCCCTAAATGTCAGTTCTTTAAAACAAATTTCTGTAGGTGGGTTGCTTCACCAGCACTACACACACACACTTGCACACACACATGCACACAAGTGCAAGCATGGTTTTCCCTGGTCGGCATTGATACTATTGAATCAGGAAGAAAATCTATATGTTGCTGCATGAACCTGTGCACTGCTTGAAAGGCTCAGGTGCAGTCATAGAGATTTGTACCATCAAACATATTGGGTAGATTTAAAAATGAGTATTTTTTAATGTATTCTTTTCCTTTAATAACCTTCTATTTGATGGGGGGAGGGGGACGGATGCTATTTATCCTGTATCCATTTTTTCCCCCTAATCCAAATGGAAATTATAAACGACATCTATTTGAAACACAAAGATTCCTTCATAGTGTTGTTCTCTCTCCTCCAGCTATTGCCATAAAAAGCCGGCTGCTTGCCATGTCGATTCCCATAAAACCCAACTGGTCCTTATCATAATCCATTGGATCTCAGTGCATTTCCTTTTCGGTGAATCAGAACTGACTCTTTTTTATAGACTTTCATATTTAGATTTATGAGTAACATGGTACTGTGTCCCAATAAATGTCTTTTTTTAAACAAAAAGGCGTTTGTTCAAGCAGCTAAATATAGCAATTACTCAATACATTCCCCCCCCTTTCCACATAATTCTAGCAATGGGACCTCGTACTTACTGTGTCAGTGGCATAAGGCAATAGACTATAAGGAATGTGTTTATTTGACCTTGGGCAAGATATTTCAGGTCTCTAAGCCTTAGTCTGCTCATCTGTAAAGTGTACATAAAATACTCTCAATTTCTAAGTTGTACATAACCTTGTAGCTTATAGACAACAGCTTTTAATATTTCAGTGCATTTCCTTTGTCTTTTTGCATATATATATGCACATACCTGTTATTTATGCATATGCACACACATTTATTACAAGAGCACCTACTTCAAATAGAGCTATTATTAAAAATTAGACAATATGAATATTTAAGGTAGTCCCAGTGTTGCTCTAAACAATTTATCTTTTATTTATTTATTTTAAAGATTTATTGATTTATTTTAGAAGGAGCTGGGCAGAGGGAGAGGGAATCCTGAAGCAGACTCCCCACTGAGCAAGGAGCCAACCCCAAGGGCTCCATTCGGGGCTTGATCCCAGGTCCCTGAGATCATGACCTGAGGTGAAATCAAGAGTCGGCCGCTTAACTAACTGAGCCACCCAGGTGCCCCAACAATTGATGATCTTTTAAAGATGTCTAAGTCCTAAGAAAGAATGTCTTTCTATTTGCCCGAGTGCCACGTATATCCCCCCATGTAGTCCTCATTTCCATTGTTTGTTCCTTTGTGTGGGTCTGGTTGAGCCGAAGTAGAGTTTAGGGTCATCAGGTCTGTGCAGTTCCTTGTCTAAACCCTTGGTGTGCAAGTCAGAGCCAGGGCCAGATTCCTAAAAGGAATCCCCACACCCCCAGCACATGGCCCTTCATCGTTAGAGACGCTGTTGAATGGAGTTGTATGCAAGCGAGCACCTTCTGATTACTCTGGAGCATCAGTTCCCTCTTGCCAGTGGTGGTGCCATTGACCCACTAAAGGAAACCTTGAGCTGCTTCTCCAGCCATTATCAGCGGCTATTATTTTCGAGACAGTTCTGCAGATTTAGGGTAGCATGGAGCCAAGGAACCAAAGTTAAATAGTTTGCAAAATGGGGGATCCCTGGGTGGCGCAGTGGTTTGGCGCCTGCCTTTGGCCCAGGGTGTGATCCTGGAGACCCGGGATCGAATCCCACGTCGGGCTCCCGGTGCATGGAGCCTGCTTCTCCCTCTGCCTGTATCTCTGCCTCTCTGTGTGTGTGTGTGTGTGTGTGACTATCATAAATAAATTAATTAATTAATTAAAAAAGTAGTTTGCAAAATGATCTAATTTAATCATATTTGCGAATGCTACAGGACACAGATTAGACACTTCGGGAGTTACGATTCTTATAAATGTTCAAAAGGTGGTTCTTTTTTCTGATTTTAAGTAAAATATATTTATTGTAGGATAGTTGGAATGGAAAAATACTCTCAATTTCTAAGTTGTACATAACCTTGTAACTTATAGACAACAGCTTTTAATATTTCAGTGCATTTCCTTTGTCTTTTTGCATATATATATGCACATACCTGTTATTTATGCATATGCACACACATTTATTACAAGTAGAAAATCACCTTGTATATACAGCATGATCCAGACTTAAAAAATAATAATAATGTTATAGCATCAGCATTTCCACAATTCATGAAATATCTTTCAAAAAAATCTAATTTTGATTGACTGTAATAGAGCACTACATAACTGATCCCTGGATTTATTTAACTAACACTCAATGCTGCAGATGATAAAATTATCATTCCACTGCAGGGCTCCCTCTTATGGAAAGGAAAGAAATGCATCTCAGTTACTACCTAACTTATCTTCCTGGGGAAACAATTCATTTTTTTAATACAAAAGGTGAGACAAACTCTATTTAGAGAGTTAGACACCAAAGAATACCTCGTTGGTTCAAACACCTCACCTGGTGGATATATACAAGAAACGACAGCAAATAAGAACTTTAAATCTTCTTTTTTTCTCACCACCTCTACGCTTTGCCGGAAGGAGGTAATGTGGTCACTGATGTGTTTGTCTATGAAGTTGATACTTCGTACATTACCTTGACTCCTGTATTTAGTTGTTCACTCCCAAATTCCCAGAGGATCCCAAAGAAGTAAAAGCCCTGTTTATAAATGAATTATTTTCCCCTTGATAAACTAAACTTTTACCATATGTTGCTATTCCTCTTGGCCATGCTGAGCTGTAGACAAATGGACTCTAATTTGAGAAGAGATCTGTATTCACAGCCGTCTGAAAGGGATGTTTAAACTAAATGTAAACTCCTTGGGACGCCTGGGTGGCTCAGTGGTTGAGCGTCTGCCTTTGGCTCAGGCCATGATCCCGGGGTCCTGGGATTGAGTCCTGCATCGGGCTCCCCATAGGGAGCCTGCTTCTCCCTCTGCCTGTGTCTCTGCCTCTCTCTCTCTCTGGGTCTCTCATGAATAAATAAATAAAATATTTAAAAAATAAATATATGTAAACTCTTTCCATACATTTTTTCCCCTAGTTTCAGAGGTAGAGGTCAGGGGTTCATCAGTTGCATATGACACCCAGCGCTCATTACATCAAATGCCCTCCTTACGTCCCATCACCCAATTTTCCCCTTCGCCACCCTCTCCCCTCCAGTGACCCTCAGTTTGTTCCCGAGAGTCCAGCTCTCTTGTGGTTTACCTCCTTCCAGATTTTCATCTTATTTTTCCTTCCCTTCCCCTATGTTCTCCCAGACATTTAAACATGTCTAGCTCTTTCTTTTATTTTCAAAGGTGAGATGTCATTTGATTTTTCTTGCATCGGAGATGTTTTTCTGGCACTGCGCAGGTGTGCCCTGAGCCAGCCACACTCCCGGACCTCGGCCACCCCCTCATGCCCTGCCCTGTGGCTGTGAGCTCTGCTGGCTCTCGGGACAGGTTTATGAGAGATCTTCTTGCTCGCTGCCCATCTCCATGTCACAGGATCATTTGCTGTATTGAGCTTGTGGCTGCATGCTCGGTGCTCAAGGGGGAAGGGACGTGCAGGGAGTATGAGATCATGAATGTCTTCTTCAAAAATTTTTAATATATTTTACTTAAATTCAGTGTGACAACTTATAGTATAACACCCAGGGCTCATTATCTTCTTCAAGTTTTCACTTGTGAAACTACTTTTGCAAGATTTCTCATTCCATTCTATATGATAACCATGGCTGAGATGTACAGGAGGTCCTGGGACCCTTTAAAAATGGAGCAACCAGGGATCCCTGGGTGGCGCAGCGGTTTGGCGCCTGCCTTTGGCCTAGGGCGCGATCCTGGAGACCCAGGATCGAATCCCACATCAGGCTCCCGGTGCATGGAGCCTGCTTCTCTCTGCCTGTGTCTCTGCCTCTCTTTCTCTCTCTGTGACTATCATAAATAAATAAAAATTAAAAAAAAAAACATTTAAAAAAAATGGAGCAACCACTTTTTATTTGAAGCTTATCAAAACTATGCAGGCCATAGGTCAGCCTTCTGGGCTAAAGGTGAACATTTTTCTGCTTTTTTTCCCCCTCTGCATTAGGATCCATGTCATTAATGAAGCTGTTGAGGGCAAGAATAATTGGATATAAGCCGCCGCCCACTGCAAACATCTCGGGATCCTTATCCAAATCCCTTGGAAGAAACTATGTTCCAAGCCACACTGCATGCTGGAGTTGGGGGCGGGGGATGTATATGGACTGGATTTTAAGGAGCGCAAATGGAAATGAAGTGGAATTTTGTTTGAGGGAGAGACAGGAAGGAGGCAGGAGGGGACAAGGAAGGACATCTAATCACTTTGTTACAGGATCGCAGGGTTTTATTTTCTTTTTAAAGATTTTTATTTATTTATTTGAGAAAGAGACGGTGAGAGAGCACAAGTGGGGGTAGGGGCAGAGAGTGAAGCAGACTCCCCCGCTGAATGGAGAGCCTGATGTGGGACTCGATCCCAGGACCCCGAGATCATGACCTGAGCTGAAAGTAGACGCTGAACCGACCGAACCACCCGGGTTACAGGGTTCTTGTCTCACGGAGTCAAACAATGAATCTCCCAGATGCAAAAGGGTGAAGTGAAAGTTTACTAAGTGAAGGTGAGAGCAGAAAGGAAAGAAAAACGCTCTCTAGGGTGAGAGGGGTCCTAATGGGTTGCCCCTGAGGGCTGTGAGTGGCAGTGTCTTATGGAGCACTGGCTGGGAAGCTTGTGGCCTTGAGGTTCTTGTGGCGGCCTTAGTGTATTCCCATATCTCTCGTTCTGCTCAGTCTCAGCGTTCCTATCTGCCAGGAAGAGGTCCAGAGCCGGTCAGGGGAGTCAGGGGCCTCCTCTCTCTCTCCTCCCTCCACCCCATCCCTGCTCACGGGACAGGACCTGTGAGCAGAAAGAGCTATACTGGGATGGTGAGGAGTGACTCTACTTTTTAATTAGTGGGGGTGAGGGGTAGTACCTGTCTCCTAGGAATCTGGAAGCAAGGCTCTCAGGACCTTGAGGGGCCAGATGCTGTAAGACAAGCTTCCTTTTAAACATGAAGGCAGCCTTGGGGCCCAGGGGGAGGGTCATGCTCTGCAGTTTCAGGGATCTATCAGTGGGCTGCAAGCCGTAAGGAGATTTTAACTGAAGCTATGTTTCTGTGGCTTTTGTTTCCCACATCACCTTTGCGCTGGGATTTTTCTTTCTTTAACATGATGGCAGGCAGGAGAGGACACAAGAGAGCCACCTCGCAGCCCCACGTGGGGAATGTGCCTGGGTTGCACAGATAAAATTAGTTCCCAAATTGCACAGCGAGCACTTACTCATCGAAGGGCACTTTTACACTGATCTCTTCTGTGTGTGGCTCTCCAGCCCCAGAAGTCAGGAGACCCTGCTTCTCAGTGGCTGCCCCAGACAGATTTCAACTGCTTTCTGCCATCACCCAGCCTTGCCAGCCCTGGCCCACCTGGCTGGACTTCTCTGGAGGAAAAAAAGACCCTTTCCTGAAGTCTGGCCTGAGCCCCAAGAGGTTACCATCATCTTTGCATTATATTTCCTCCTTTCTCCTGTATTTGATACCCCTCGACGGTTACATGAAAGCAATCTCAGCTTTTCTGTCTTCCTCTGTCATATTGGGGAAAGAATATTTTGCTCTGCAAGGGGTAAAAACACAGAGGCAACTGGGGTAAGCATTTGGGGCTTCAGGTGCTTACTTCTGAAAGTAAGAGTGAGTATTTTGCTAAGACCCACCCCTCAAAATGTACCAGCAAGATTCCATTTGGTTAACACACACACACACACACACACACACACACACACACTCCTCTTCAGCCCTCAGCAGCTGGGAGCAAGGGTAAGAAATAGAACCTGCTGATGCGGCCCTTTGTAATTTATTGCAAGTGGGACAAACCGCCGGAGTGGGGACTATGAATGAGCTCAGAACAACGGGTAGATTTATGCAGTGTCTCAGAACCACAATGGAAGCTTCTGACTTGATTGCCAAAATGGGAGGTATTTTGTCTTTTTTTTTTTTTTTTTTCATTCCTTCCATTCTTTGCCTCAGAATGACCACTCCCAACGTATAAATCATTCCTGGGTGATGCTACTGGTTCAGAAAGCCAACTTTATATGGTTTCATTCATTTGGGGAATATAAAAAATAGTGAAAGGGAATAAAGGGAAAAAGAAAAAAAAATGAGTGGGAAATATCAGAAAGGGAGACAGAACATGAGAGACTCCTAACTCTGGGAAACGAACAAGGGGTGGTGGAAGGGGAGGTGGGCGGCGGGTGGGGATGACTGTGACTGGGTGACGGGCACGGAGGGGGGCACTTGATGGGATGAGCACTGGGTGTTATGCTATATGTCGGCAAATTGAACTCCAATAAAAAAATAAAAATTAAAAATAAAAAAGAAAGCCAACTTTGGAACAGTGCCAATAAGCCACACGACTTTCATGACTCATCTCAAGGCAGAGAACACATTCAGGTCTGGTTAACAAAACTGTTGCACAAATTGGCTTTCCAAAAGATTTAGCTTGACTCCAAAGACTCATTCATATCACTATTTTTAAAAAATTGCTATATTCTAGGATTAAACTACTCAATATTCTAAAGATCTGAATGTTCTTTAGAATTGGGATACTTCAAATGTTCATTCTCCTTTGGAAGCCCTAGTTAAAAATTGTCCTTACAAAGGATTAGGGATTAGTGTTAACATGGATTGTTTTTAGCCAAGACTGGCCAAATGTTCCACATTCTCTTCCTACTGAGGACAATGGCCTCAGTAATTCTCTTATTTTTCTATAAAAGCTTATATATTTATATGCCACATTCCAATGCAAGTCATTACGAATTTGCATCTCTACAACACATGTGCAAACGTAAAGATAGGAAAGCGTCTTATGTTCTTTGTCTGGTTGAAGGGGTAGGTAGGAGGCAGCTTGGAGGGAGTTAGGGTCTGCACACCAGAATTGGGTTTACTACCAAGCAATCTGGAAAACATAGCAATAAACCCTGTCTGGAAACTGCAAGCCACATTCCAAAGAAGGCTGGAATGAGAAAACGGTAACCCTACCAGTAACAATTCTTGCTAGATCCTGCTAGTGTAGATAGAATGACAAAAAAAGAGCATGTGTTTTAAGAACAATTTTCTCCTACAAAAGAATCACCATCAAAGGAGAAGACGCAAAAAGATAAGTATTTTTGCTTCCATTCATATAAAGTTCAAAGTCAACAAAACTAAATTCTTTTTTCTTTTTTTTTTTTCTTTTTTTTTTTTAGGGACATATACCTAAGTAGTATAATTAGAAAGAAAAATTAAGGGCAGCCCGGGTGGCTCAGTGGTTTAGCGCCGCCTTCAGTCCAGGGCCTGATCCTGCAGACCCAGGATCGAGTCCCACATCAGGCTCCCTGCATGGAGCCTGCTTCTCCCTCTGCCTGTGTCTCTGCCTCTTTCTCTCTCTCTCTCTCTTTCTCTCTGTCTCTCATAAATAAATTAATAAAATCTTAAAAAAAAAAGAAAAAGAAAAATTAAGAAATAAACACAGAAGTCAGTGTAGTGGCTCTAGTAAGAGCTGGGGCAAGACAGGTTATACCTGGGGAGTTCGTGATGGTGGGTCATGTTCTTTCTTGATCTGGGTGGTGGCTACATAGGTGTTGGCTAGATTCAATAAACGACACATACGTGTTTCATACATTTATTTTCTGAATACATGTTTTATTTCACATAAAAAAAATGATATGAAAAGAATGGCAACATTCATCATCCCTCGGAAGATAATCACGAACTTTGGGAGCCAATGACTGTCTGGTGACTGACCTACTCTGGGCTACCCTAGAGTGAAATGCTCACTTGGAGATCCCTGAAAGCCCTTCTTATTTAAGATTAGAGGCTGAAAGTGCTATTGACCTTGATGCTGGCTTCTCTATAGCAGTCTGAGGACCGCAGGCAGTGAGGGCAGGAGCTGGAACGAGGAAGGCCCAGCAAAAGACAGGGGGAGCAGGATGAGGGAAAAGGCATAGTGCAGGTCAGGGAGACCAGAGGTCACAGTGGGAACCAAAGGCCAAGGAGGCAGAGCTATTGGTGGTAAGAACACGGCTATGTGTCTGGGCACCTGGCTGGCTCAGTCAGAAGAGCGTGTGATTCCTGATCTCAGGGTTGTGAGTTTGAACTCCATGTTGGGTGTAGAGATGACTTAAATAAATAAAAACTTAAAAAAAAAAAGAATAAGGCTATATGTCAAAACTAGGCACTCAAACAGAGGTCTGGACATCTGCTAACAATGGCAGGTTTTCAGAAGGAAAACTCAAGAGCTCAGGAGATGTGATGCTGAGTCTCCTGGCAGGGGCCCCACAGAGCTGGGGAGGGAGAGACTGGTGGGAACTCAAAATAACACATACCTACCATGATGCCAGTAGCTCTTGGGGTCCCGGATGCAGGCAGGGTAAGAAATGACAGAGCAAGCGAAAGGGAGATGAACCTAAGGACTCAGCCATTCAAACACTTATTGAGAGCCTTCTATGGGCCAGATGCTGTCCTCGGGATTGGAAACTCTGTGTAAACAAAACAGTCTCTGCCTTCCTGGAACTTACCATCTAAGAGGTAGTGAAGGAGCAGGAGGGGCAGATGATAAATACATAATCATACAACGAACAGCTAATTCTACACAGTAGCATCAGGAAAATAAGACAGGAGAATGGGGAATCGCCGGGGAGGGGCTGGTCCTCAAGAACGTTGAGAAATGCTCTTCTCGAGGGAGAACACGTAGAAAGACCACAAGATGAGACGTTACCGGCAGTCTGGCAAAGTTGTCAAGTGCAGAAATACAGAAAAGCAGCACAGATGAGATCTGTGATTACGGCCCAGCTGTTGAACGTGGCTCAGGGCCAGAAAAACTGGCTACTTGGGGGAAACTGGAAGGATTAGGAACAGCCCAGTCCTTAAGGGGCTGAGGTACTTGACCCATTATCAAAGTTGGAGGCCCAGGCTGGGCAGAGTCCAACAGAGAACATGCCTCCAAGTGGGGCTGACCTGGAGCTTGATCCTAACGAACATGTCAGAAATCAGAACCAGGCCTCAGAGCCAAAAAATTCTTCCTTGAGGACACACAATTCCATTGCCTGAGCCAATTGTCTTTTCCCCAAGGAAGCCGCGGATCTCTGGTTTGGGGCTTTCGCTGTGATCTATAACATACCACTTGAAGCACATCACAGCACATCAGAGCTGGAGAATGCTACTGGATTCTCTCTTCTTGGCTTAGGATGGCTGCCATGTTCCAATGTCTTGGGGTTATAATACACAAGACGGACAGTGCAAACAAGAGTCCTTTGGCCTCCACAGAAGTCTGGAACACATTTTATTTGTCAGCAGCCTACTTGTTGAGTCTCCTGGCGAGATGAGGCCTCCTAGGATACTGATCATTGAAAGCCATGGAAGCAAGCAGGATAAGGTTAGTGAACCCTTATCTCCTTTCTCATGGCTTGCCTTAGGCATACCTCAGCGATACTGAGGATTTGGTTCCAGACCACCATGAAAACGTGACTATTATAGTAAAGCAAGTCAAATGAATTTTTTTAGTTTCCCAATTTACATAAAAGTACTGTATTCTATTAAGTATGCAATAGCATTATGTTTTAAAAAACATATATATATACATATATATATATATTCCTTAATTGAAAATACTTTATTGCTAAAAAGAATGCTCACCCTCATCTGAGCTTTCAGCAAGTGATAATCACTGATCACAGATCACCATAACAAATATGATGAGAAGGCTTGAAGTACTGCGAGAATTACCAAAATATAACACACAGAGCTATGAAGGGAGCAGATACTGTTGGGAAAATAACATCTGAAAATAATTGCTTGATGCTGGGGTGCCACAAATCTTCAATCTGTAAAAAACAAAACAAAACACAGTATCTGTGAGGTTTGATAAAATGAAACATGCCTGCATTTAAAATTAGCCTTTAGCTGTTTCAAGTATGCATTCTGGAAGGGTCATTTGGCCCAACCCAGCAGCCAGTTCTGGTCCTTAGATGCCAAACCGGTTGAGAAAAAGGGCGAAGAGAATGATTCTAGGGGAATGGCTGGGACTGCTCGATGAAAGGCTGGGAGAAGTTCCTTCTGGTTCCTCCCCCAGTAAAGGTTCACCGAGCTTGGCCCTTTCCGGGTGAGATTGCTACAACAGAGGACTCAATCGTCTTCCCAGCCCAGCTCATAGCTTTGTTGAGAGAGCAAATGTTGAGAGGTCAAAACTACAGATTAGCTGTATTATGGGAACTGAAGGGATCGTCATCATTAATTTATGGAAGGACCACGTTAAAATCTATTGCAGGCCCACAACTCCAATGGTTCAATAGAAAAATGAGCTGCTTAAGCCTAAAAGGGCAGGGGGTGGTGTGGTGGTAAAGAAGTAACAAACCACCCTCTGCAGGGGAAGGGGAGGCCCGATTTGTAGCAGTTCCCAATTTCTGTGGTGTAAATACCGCCACCAAGGCTGATATTGAGCTGCTGGTGTGGTGCCACCAAACACAGAATTGGGAAGGCGTGAGCACGGTGTTGCAAGCTGGCCCCATCCCACCTCTGGCTGCAGTAAGGATGGGGGTGGGGGGTAGATTTGAATAAAACACAGTTCATGCCCTCATTAGACTAATGCGTGGATGCATGGAGGAGACGTACCATCGAATAAAGCATCTTGAAGTAGTATGATCACGTCCTCAGTGGGATCTGTGTCCTAACAGGAACCAAAGCCTTAAACTAACAAGATGAAGCTTTGATCCTGGACTTCAGGCATCAGCAAGTCAAGGGAGGTCACGGGAAATTCTCCCTCTAATAGATAGCTGCCTACTTGTTCATGAAGGTTGGCTGGCTCTAAATATGATGACACGGTAACGGGTTACGTTCCATCATCTCAGCTAGGTTACTGGTCAGGAGCAAAGGCACTGAGTTAGGGGCGCCTGGGGGGCTCAGTGGGTTAAGTGCCAGACTCTAGATTTTGGCTCAGGTCATGATGTCAGGGATGAGAGGCCTGAGTTGGGCTCTGTGCTCAGTAGGGAGCCTGCTTGAGATTCCCTGACTCTCCTCCCACTGCCCCCCCCATGCATTCTCTCTCTCTCTCTCAAATAAATTAATCTTCAAAGGCTCCAAGTCTAGGAAAGAGTAATTAGAGCTCAGGCTTCCATGAACTAGAAGACCTGCAAACCATCCTCTTAACATCTGCAAACTCCTGGGGCTACCAGTCCACATGTTGGCTGAGGAAGGGGCCCTGGGGTTGGGGAGGGGAGGGGGAGGCATGGGAGAAGCTTAAGAACCGAGGAGAAGAAGAAGGAGACCCCATTAACATTTCCCTGCCCTGCTCTTTTGAAGTCCACGATGTGTACCCACACCACATGCTCCTGGGCAAGCCTGGCGTCTGTCGTGGTTCAAAATTCAGCCACATGTTCTTCAAGTATTTGAGTGTCCCGCAGTCCTTCTCCCTTGGCTGTCCCTTCGAGGCTCTTCTAGCTCTCTGGTGGCACTTTCCTCTCTCCTCTTCTGGCTCTTCACAGGTAGGAGCTCCCTTCAAGTTTCCACCTCTTCTTTTCTTTCTCTATTTTCTCTTTTGATATTGACATCAACTCCACTAACTTCCCTCCATGCAGATCACATCACAGTTGCTTGTCAAGACCTTCCCTCTCCCCTGAGTATCACGTTCCCGCTCAATCGCCAGGTGGACCACTGGTCCTCCATGGACCTCCGGAACATGGATTCAGACTGCGTGTCCGGGGTCAGACTTCCTGCTTTCCCCTCTGGCCAGGTCCTCGCCTTGGAGACTCCATTTCTCGTAATGGCACCACAGTATATTCCATCAGCAAAATTTGAACTCTGGAGTCATCTCTCAGGGTTCCTCCTCTAGCATGCTCTCACCCAGCTAATTGCTGACTTGGCTTTCATGCTTATCGGTACCAGGGACATCCAGGCTTTACTGATTTCTCATGGGAACCATCTAGATCTCTTCTGGTAGCTCTTTCTCTCTGCCCCAATCCTGCCCCAGGGGGAGGGGTCATCAGTCCTGGTACCCCATCTAGCCTTTACCATAATCATGTGACCCTGAGCTTGGCCAATCAGAGTCCTCCCTTTGAGTTTTCTCAAATTGGAGCTCAAAGGGAGTTTTTTGTTCTCTCTGGTTTTATTTATTTATTTTAATTTTTTTAATTTATTTATGATAGTCACAGAGAGAGAAAGAGACATAGGCAGAGGGAGAAGCAGAGGGAGAAGCAGAGGGAGAAGCAGAGGGAGAAGCAGGCTCCATGCACCGGGAGCCCGACGTGGGATTCGATCCCAGGTCTCCAGGATCGCACCCTGGGCCAAAGGCAGGCGCCAAACCGCTGCACCACCCAGGGATCCCCTCTCTGGTTTTAAATTCTCTTTAGTTTACAGGTGGAGCTATAAGTGTGGATCCAAAATCACTGGTAGCCCTGAACTCTAATGTATGGAGAAGCCTGAGAGAAAAACAGTTGATACACAAATAAGACGCGGCTGTGAGAGTCATGCCTTTGTTCCCATCCTGATTTCACTTAACCTGAAGGATGGCTCTAGTCCTATCCCCATTCAAATAGTATTCTCTGGGGCACCTGGGTGGCTCAGTGGTCCAGCATCTGCCTTCAGCTCAGGTCGTGATCCCGGGGTCCTGGGATCGAGTCCCGCCCACTTCTTCCTCTGCCTGTGTCTCTGTGTCTCTCTCTGTGTCTCTCATGAATAAATAAATAAAACCTTTTTTTTTAATCTTCCCTTATCTCACAATCAAATAAGGTTGGGGTTGTTTTTTTTGTTTATCACAAAGCTATTTGCTGGTACAAGGAAACGTAATCATACACACATTTTTAAAAATTTAAATTAAAATATATGTTCTTGCCCCAAATGAAGGCCGTAAAACTTAAATGGTGGGGACATTCCTGTTCGAGTTTAGGAGAAAGCAAAGCTGGAATTAACCAGCTCTCCCCTGAGTGGGTCTGCGGTGGCATCGGCCTTTCTTAGAGTGCATATCTTCTCACACTGAGTGTGAGTCTAGACTTCAAAGAGTTGGATCTTATGATCCAGACAGTTCTAAATGCAATCTCATCACCTCATTGGCGTTCAACTGAAGAAACAGCCATCATTTCTGTGATCTTGGGGACGCGCTGGGTTATAAAGGCACCTTCCCAAAGGCTTTTCAACAGTAACCGCTGACCTTCCTTGCTTTTCTCCTTACCCGTCAGCATCCCAGAACAGATGTGACTCTCTGGTGCCTGTTCTAGGTCACTTAGTACAATGTTGTAAGTCATGGTTGTTTGTTTCGGGCCCCTTTCTAGGTTATAAACTCAGTTTTCGGTAGAGTTAACTTACTTAAGAAACATCTACTGGTGGGCTCGCAGCAGCAGGACGCACCAGGAGCCTAGTAGCCAGGGAGTTCCCAAAATCAAGAAAGCCAGACTCCTGCTCCAACAGAGTTCATGATCTGGTACAGTCGTTTTCAAACTTGGCTGCAAATTGCAGACAGCCAGAGAGCTCCTGACTCCAGAGGTCCGGGGTTGGTCGGGCACGCCAGGGCTCTCAGCTCCTTTGGTGACTTGATCACGCAGCCCAAACTGAGAAATGTTCTTCTAGATGAAAAGAAGCATATGATTTCAACACAATACCGAGGGTGTCTGTGGCTGAAGTACTCATAGGGTGCGGTGAGAATCTGGGGGCAGGGAACACCCCAACGGAGATTCTCAACCCTGCACGTTACAAAGTCTTAGAAAACACCCTTGCTACGCCCTGAACTCGCATGTTCAGACTCTCAGGTCACAGGGCATTAGCATGTTTTAAAAGCTCCCTGGGTGATTCTGATACCCAGAGGTGGCTGCGAACCACTGGAGCCCACCTAGGGAGACCCAGTGAGGGCAAGGCTTTCGAGAAGGGGTAACAGCTCTGTGGAGACTCGGAAAGGACGCAGGGGTAGTCAGGCAAAAGAGGAGGCCGGGTCTTGGCATTGACTTTGCTTCTCCCATAATGCCCACAGAGGCTCTGGAAACTTTGTAGTTACTCAAAAAGATTCTATGAATGTTCAGGATCCCTGGGGTTACCTATGTGGAAGCATCTGTATTAGTTTCCCGGGGCTGCTGTAACAAGGTACTACCATCTGGTTGGTGTAGCACAACAGGAGCTTATTCTCTCGAGTTCTAGAGGGTAGGTATCTGACGCCCAAGTGTCAGCAGGGCTCGCTCCTATTTTGGAAGCTCTGAGGGAGAATCTACTCCATGCCTTCCTCGCTTCTGAGGGCTGCCAGCAATCCCTGGCCTTCCTCAGCTTATAAGTGCATCACTCTAATCTCTGCCTCCATTGTCACATGGACTTCTTCCTTTGTGTCTGTTTCTGTGTCCAGAATTCCCTTTTTAAGGACACCAGTCACTGGGTCATTCAGGCCCAGGTCTAATCTAGTCTGAACTCAACTTGATTACATCCGGAGGGATCCCATCTCTAAATAAGGTCGTCTTTATAGGTAGCTGGGGTTAGCACTTGAACATATTTAGGGCAAGGGCACGATTCGACCCACAGGGAATCCCGGTTGCCACAGAGGAGAGAGGGCGAGGGGAGGAGCCTTGTCCCTGCTCTCATGGGATCTATTCACTTGAGTGAGTCACCCTGAAACATTTTCCAGTTATGAGTCCATAGTTTTCATGTGACTCTTCCACACACGATACGTCATTCATTTGTGAAATTACACTTCACATTTGTAGGGAGAAATGAGAAGTATTCTGTAAACCAATTTGAGACTGCGACGTCTTCTGTGCTCCATCCGAGGCCTCTAGCTCAGACTAGGGTGCAATGCACACCCACGGGCTCAGACATCTGGTGCTAAAGTGGGACAGCTCCTGGCAAACTGGGACACACGTCACCCTGTTTCTCGCTCTGTCTCTCTTTTCCAGGCTCCCTGTTTGTCCTCTGTTCGGGTGTGTCCTATTGGAAAGGGTAAAGACACATGTGACGTTATTTACACTTTGATGAAAGGATTGAAGAATTCCAGATGATTTTTATCTAACCTTAACACTTAGATATTTTTCAAGAAGCAACGTGGCCTTATGACTTGGTAAGAATAAAAAGAAATATTTGATCCTATATCCTTATCCTTATAAGGCCCCACCTCACTGCCCACACTGTGAGCTGGGCAAGTAATAAACTGTAAACAAAAAAAAATTTTTTAGAGAGGGTATAGGAGGGACAAAGACAGGGAGAGAGAGCATCTTACGCAGGCTCCGTGTTGGGCGTTTAGAGCCACCAGGCGCCCCTAAACTGTAAAATGTTTTAATTTAGATATAAGTTGAGTATTTTGAGTAATGACCATGACTTGTACATAAACTTGGAGCCTTCCCTGACAGCCTGAAGTCTCTGAAAACAGCCTATATTCAGTTTCTACTGCTTAAACCCGGCCTCCACTGCCCGCCTGTAGTCTGACTTCTATCCTCACCACTGCAATGAAAATACTTTCTGAAGATTATCAGAACTTTCTGATTGTCAGATTTCATGGCTTCAGGTTTAGAATGGTTGAAGCTTAAAAGACTGCCATCGCAGGTGCCTGGGTGGCTGAGTCGGTTAAACCTCCAACTCTTGATTTTGGCTCAGGTCACCATCTCAGAGTCATGAGATGGAGCCCCCTGTGGGTTCCATGCTGGGCTTGGAGTCTGCTTCAGATTCTCATTCTCTCCCCTCCCCCTTCCTTTGTGTCTCTCCTTCTCTCTGTCTCTAAAAAGAAAGAAAGAAAGAAAGAAAGAAAGAAAGAAAGAAAGAAAGAAAGAAAGAAAGAAAGAAAGAAGAAAGAAAGAAAGAAAGAAAGAAGAAAGAAAGATCTCCAAAAGAAAAAGAAAAAGAAAAAGAAAAAGAAAAAGAAAAAGAAAAGAAAAGAAAAGAAAAGAAAAGAAAAGAAAAAGAAAAAGAAAAACTGCCATAGTGAGCGCAGGCAAGGATGTAGACGGCCTGCAACTCTCAGACACTGCTCATGGGAATGGAATAGAAAATGGTTCAACCACTTTGAAATACAATTCAGCGGTTCCTTAAAAAGTTAAACATATCATATAAACCAGCCTAAGGATTCACCCAAGAGAAAAGAAAGCTTGTGCTCCTACAAGGACAGGAACGTGAATAGTCATAGCAGCTTTACTTGCACTAGCCGGAAATTGGCAAGGACGCAAATGTCCATCCACAGGAGAATGGATAAACAGACTGTGGTACATCCATGCTATTTCCACTGTGGAATGCTACTCAGCAAAAAGAAAGGAGAGAGGGGAGGAGGGAAAGCTATTTCTATGTGCTCCAAAATGGATGAGTCTCAATCTTGAAATAATTAGTCCCATTCCTGAAATAAAGAAGCCAGATTTTTAAAAAGAGTGTATACTGGAATCATATACTGTGATATGATATACTGTGATAATGATATACTGAAATCATATAAATGATTTCATTTATGTAAAATTGGAGAAAATGCACACTAATCTAGAATGATGGTTCAGGGGTTGCCTGGGAAGGAGGGATGGGGATGGGTTGGGAGGAGGGGCTACAAAGGACCAGAAGGAAACTTCTGGGGTGATAGATGTGTTCATCTTCTTCAGTGTGGTGATGGTATTAAGGTCCACACGTATAGAAAATGTATGAAACTATGTGTTTTATGTGTGTGCGGCTTATTGTATGTCAATTATACCTCAATAAAGCTGTTTTGAAAAGCCCCATGCATGCATTTCAGTCCTATATCTACTGATTTATCTACAGCATTTGGGAAATCTGGCAATTTCCTCCTCTTTGAAATGTTCCTCTCCCCAGGGGGGAGGGGGGCGCAGGACATTGTTTTCAGGTCTCTTCCTGCCATTCCACCTAGACGGTCAGAGCCTATCACATTAGCTTGAGATATGAGATTTGAATTCTCACCTGTTGATTTTAAGCATTTAGACCTATTTGTCTACCATCATTTTGAGCAGCCACAGTAATCACACACACAAAACGCAAGGAAACAGCTAATCAACCTGCAAATCCAAATTTCTCTTAAATACTTCTGTATTTCCTGCCTGCCATAGCACCAGAAAGGGGTAGTATATAGGTTTAGTGTGTTTGGAGGATATTTGGTATCTTTCATCATATGTGAATGATTACCCTGATAAAACAAGGAATTCTGGAAAGACAAAAGATTCTTAGAACCAGCCCCCAAGTAACCCAACAGCCTTCGAATGTGGCCCTCAAAGCTGCAGAGAGATTAAGAGTTGACGCCCAGGTGCCAGAGGAGCAGTGTGGTGTTTCATCCATCACTTCCCCAAATCTGGTGCCAACAGAGGGTGGGACCTGGCCAGGCTTTGTTCTCCCTCGATGCAGTGCAGACACACATCTCTGGCTTGACCCCCCAATCTCCGTCTTTCCTCTGTTCGTGAAAGAAGGAACACTTTTCCAATCCTCATCAGTCTTGCAGCTGCTCACACCAAGGTCTTCAAGAAATGGCAAGTGGCCATGCTTTCAGGAGCTGCCTTGCCTTACTAGACCACTGAGTAACTTTTATGAGATCTATGGCCACATTTTTAGTTGGCCCGATAGTTGCCCAAATAGGTTATGACGCGTGCTTATTTAATAAGTCCCGACACGTGGTTTGAATTGAAGAGACGCAATCTACCAGACTGTGGAGCTGCAGTCTAACCAGGATACTGAAGTCCAAAGTCAGGGAACCTCAGCCCAGGTGTCTGTCTACACACCGTGAGTCACAGTTGTTAATCCTTAGAGGAATCACATGCTTAGGTATTGACCGGCGCCTGTTCTGAGACTCACGGTTGTCATGGTAATAATAGCCAAATGTAGCTGTCACCAAACTTACTTTTTGTCTTTTTCCAGAAGGCTTTCAGTTGAGTTTCTCTTTCAAATGGTGTCAGACGGGTAGGTGCCCTTAAGAGCCTTAGTTCAAAGATCTCACTGCAAATTCGCCTGTTGACTTCTTCTACATAAAGATGCGATCACTTCCTCGGGGAAAGAGGAATCCTCTTTACTTTCTAGGAAGAAGACAAACAGGGTCTGAGGGAAACACTGCCCAAGGGCCCGGCAAATCCTACTTGACCAGGAGAATGTGTGTGTTAAGATAAAGGAGGAGCACCAGGGCCGGCCACAGCGGAAGGTAGAGGCCAGGGTCTCAGGGAGCTGTGATTGCCGTGTGCTCTTTTTGGATACAGAAGCCAGTTGGCCAGGAGGCACTATTAGCCTTCTATTCCATCAAAGGATATTTGCATCATGAAGTGGCATTGAAGGGGCTGAGAGATCAGAGAGATGGGGCCATTTACAGGGAGATAAAAATAATCAAAAGCAAAGCCCCAAGACCCAGCTTTCCCTTGGCGTGAGTGTGTTCAGAGAACAGCTGCCTCCGAGAAGCAAACAAGCAGGGCTTCCTCTTTCTGTATTGACACAAGTCTTAGTTACTTAAAGCCTTTCTTGCTTTGGGCCCCTGAACCTCAGAACTGAGACATGCTAAGGAGTACAGAAGGGCCCAACCTTACGCTGAGTGATGGTATCAAAACTGTTATTTTAACTTTGAAACCGAGAGGGAGACAGAGACAGAGGGAGGGTTCCGCTGCCGCACACAGTGCAGCGGGTGAGATAAAACTTATTTCAAAGAAATCATCCATCAAAGACCTTACATCTATTGTAAGCCCTAATGTGAAGTCCTCAGTCACCTGGGTGGCTCAGTCGGTTAAGCATCTGACTCTTTTGATTCCAGCTCAGGTCAAGATCTCAGGGTCCTGAGCTCGAGCCCCGCCTTGGACTCCACCCTCAGCGGGAAGACTGTTGGGGATTCTCTCTCTCTCTTTCTCTCTCTCTCTCTGCCCCTTCACCCCACAGTCCCTCTCTCTCTAAAAATAACCAAATCTAAAAAAAAAAAGAAAAGAAAAAGAAAATATGGTGAATTCCACCAACGTATGCACTTCAATCTGGATAACTGAAAGAATTTTTCAAAAAATAGTAGCAAATATTAATATTGACTATATGCCAGACTCTGTGTGCACTAAACTCATTGAATTCTCTGAACATCCACTACTATCTCATCTATTTTATATTATAAGTGAGGGAGTCAAGGCAGAGTCAGTGGCCTAGGGCCGTAAACAGGTAAATGGCGGAGCATGGTTGGGACGCAGCCCCCGTGACTGTTGATTCCACTATGATGTGCCTGATACTCTGTTGGCCCTGGGGGAGTGTTGTTAATGGTTTTGTCCATTTGTTTTCATCGGTGGGTTTGGTTTTGCCCAGTTTACCTCAGTGGGAGACTGGGGGTGATGATGTCTAGTCAACGGAGATTGCTCGCAATATCTAAGACCTTAATTTTTACTGAAATACCATGTGCATGTGATGCTAAAATGTCCAGTTCAGGAATAGAGCTCCCTGCCAGGAGGAAGCACTGCACTAAGTCAAGGATGGAGTATGGAATTGGCAGTCAGGAGCTCCGTCACTGTCCTGGCTCCGTCACTCATCCATCGTGTGATTCAGAGCACGCAGAGCCTTTGAGCTCACATTCTTTATCAGGACACTGAGTCCCACCCCTCCTCCCCACTTAGATACTTATATTAGAGGAATAAGGCTGTACTTTCAGCTCTCTTGAACTTCTAATTATATGTAGAGTTTGGTTTGACTCAGCACTTTTCAAAACCATAGGGGCCATGGAATATGTATCTTTTCATCCCCTATAGGTCTAGGGGGTCTGCAGGCATTGCGAAGGCAACACTGCCTTTACAGTCTTGCAACAAACAGCAGGCCAGTGAGAGCAAAAGAGGGACAGGAGTCTCAGGGCCCCAAGTGACACATTTTTATGTGTTCTTTGCTTCCATTATGACCTCCTACCTTGATCTTCAATTTACGATCAACATTTATTGCACCTCTGTTGTAAGCCCTGGGGAGTGGGAATAAGCAGATGCTCTCCTCAAGACGTAAAGCCCGCACTCAAGGAGCACAACCATTGATGAAGGATTCAGGTAAACAAACACACAGCTGCGGATCCTTGTAGAAGACCACAGGGAGGTGGGGGCGCCAAGGAGAAACAATTTTTTTTTTAACCTGGAAAATGTTTTATCAAGAAAATGGCATATACGTAGCCTTGCAAGATGAACAGCTAGCGGTCAAGAAGGCCTGGGGATGGGACGTGCGTGAGAGGGGAGACTGGATGCCATGAATTAATTTCTAATCCTATTTATGCTTACTCTTTTTCTTGGTAAGACACCCTAGGACCCCAGAGCACCTGCCCTGGCTACCAACAGAAAGATCGCATCCAGCCTGACTACACCTTTGGTGGGAGCAATGTCTGACTTGAAGTTGCTGAGAGCTGTTGCTAGCATTAGAAGCACCGCCTTCCGCCAAACCGAGACTGGATGCTGTGAGTGGATAAAAATGTCAGGAACCAAGACATTTGCACGGCATGTCTTTTAAAAACGAGAGGCCCCAAGAGGGCGCCAGACTTCAGTTGTTTTCTGGATCAGAAAACCAGGGCCCGGCCAACCCCAAAGGAAGAGGTCACAGTCAAAGGGAATTAGCTCATGTGAAGTGCATTTTTGTTCCCTCATAAAAGTAAATATATAATAGTCGAGATATTTTGAATAAACGTGAATAGTGATTTACCTCCCAAATTCTAAATTTGGGTTTAAAATACAAAATAAAATACACAAAACATTGCCTCTTGCGGTGGGATTCGGGCCTGGTATTTAAAGATTGACAAATCTCAATAAAAAAAATAAAAAATAAATAAAAAAAAAGAAAGGGAGACAGAACGTAAAGACTGCTAACTCTGGGAAACGAACTAGGGGTGGTAGAAGGGGAGGAGGGCGGGGGGTGGGAGTGAATGGGTGACGGGCACTGGGTGTTATTCTGTATGTTAGTAAATTGAACACCAATAAAAAAAATAAAAATAAATAAAAAATAAAGATTGACAAATCTGCTAATTGAAATTTTCAGCCAGCCCTCTTCTTGGTATTTGTCTTCTGGGCTGAGTAAACTACTCTCGCTCATGGGTGCTTGGTTTATTTTTATTTATTCACTCCTTTAATGAGTATTTGTTCAGGTTCTCTTATGTGCTGGGCAAGTTGCTAGGTGTTGAAATAGAAGGGTACAAAAGACGTGGTGAGTGGATGAACAAAGCATGGTCTACCCATACCATGGGCTGTTATTCAAGGAGAAAAGGAGATGAGCTATCTACCTACGAAGAGACTCGGAGAAAACTTCCCTGAGTAACACTGAGTGCAAGAAGCTAACTGGAAAAGGCCATACACTGTGATTCCAACTATCGAACACTCGAGAAAAGATGAAACTACGGAGACAGTCAAAAGATGAGTGGTCGACAGGGTTTAGGGAGGAGGGCCAGGTGAAGAGACAGAGGATTTTTAGGGCACTGAAACTACCCTGCATGAGACTGTAATGCTGGACACATGTTTTCATACATTTGTCAAGACCCATAGACTGTTCACCACCAACAATGGACCCTAATGGAAACCACCGGCTCTGGCGGCAGGATGCGTCTGTGTCATCTCATGGGTCAGCTTGATGCACCACTCTGGTGGGTGACGTTTAGGGTGGGGAAGGCCATGCTCAGCTGAGGGCGGGAGGTATAGGGGAAACCTTTGTACTTTCTGCTCAGTTTTGCTGTGAACCTCAAACTGCTCTAAAAAACAACAAAGTCTTAAAAAAAAAAAGATATAGCTGTTGCTCTCAAGGAGCTTAGAGTTTGGGAAGAACAGGCAACCAATAAAACAAACAGTCCCATGGGGGCACTGCCCCAAGGAAGGCTGCAGTGTTGGGGGAGCTCTGGAGAGGGGTCCCACGTGTCCCTGCAGCATGTGTGTGTCTCCTGGCCCTGGGCTTGTTAACAGGAAGAATGGGGCCTGGGGGAACCTAGAAGAGCTTGCATCACCCTCCTGGCTGGACCTCTGATTAGCAGAGAGCTCTTTGGTAAGTCACTGCTCCCGCTGGAGCTCAGGTTTCTCACCTCTGAACTGGCACTGCTGTTCCTGGTGACCTTTCTAGCCTCAACATAAAATTGGTTATTTCAGTTGTAGTGACAAGTTCTTCTGTGTGTGTGTGTATGTGTGTGTGTGTGTACAGTGAACTCCACATGGAATATACCACCTTAGCCACATGTAAGTGCACAGTGTATGTACGTGCTGTGCCTCCATCCATCCATCCATCCATCCATCCATCCACCCATCCAGTCAGCCATCCATTCATCTATCTAGTCATCCATCCAGTCATCCATCCATCCATCCATTCACCCATCCAGTCATCCATCCATCCATCCATCCATCCATCCATCCATCCGTCCATCCGTCCATCCATCCATCTGTCCATCCATCCATCCATCCAGTCATCCAGCCAGCCATCCAGCCATCGAGCCATCCAGCCATCCAGTCATCTATCCATCCATCCATCCACTCATCCATCCATCCAGTCAGCCATCCATCCATCTAACATCCAATCATCCATCCAGCCATCACCCATCCAGTCATCCAGCCATCATCCATCCATCCATCCATCCAGCCAGCCAGCCAGCCATTATCCATCCATCCAGCTATCCAGCCATCCATACAGCCATCCAGCCATCCATCCAGCCATCCATCCAGCCATCCATCCAGCCATCCATCCCGAAAGCTGCTTCACCTTCCCAAAGCTGTCCCCACTCCCATCTCCCCTGGTCCTCGGCAATCCGCATTCTGCCTTCTGTCCCTCTGAATTCACGACTCTGGGAGCCTCAGTAAGTCGAACTGCGGCATCTGGCTCATCTCGCTCAGCACCATGTCTTCAGGTTCATCCGCGTTGTCACGTGTCAGAGTTTCATTCTCTCCTAAGGCTGAATAACATCCCTCTGTGCATATCTGGTAACGTTCCTATGACGTGGCTGTTTCTGAGGCCGCCAACTGCTCGATGGGGAAAAGGAGAGCCCTGGCACTCACGCTTGCCCCCTTTTATCTTTCTGGATCCAGGACAGCGAGTTCAGACTCTGGTGGTGAGAAGGTTCTGCTGCTTCTGCTGGGGCCGCTCATCCCTTCCAGACAGGCCGAAGCTCCTGCCCAGGAATGTCCTGGGTTCTTCTTGTTTGCTGGGCAGGCATCTGTTTCCCTCCAGGGGACGAACTTGCTCCCTCGTCAGGTGTCACCGAGAGGGAAGACGAAGAGAACCGAGGCCCCTGGCTTCGTTTCGGCCCTCTCGGAATCTGTTTGGGCTGCTCTAACCGACGCCACAGGCCGGGAGGCTTATAAACAGCAGACATTTATTGTTCACTGTTCTGGAGGCTGGAAGTTCAAGGTCAGAGTGCCAGCATGGTTGGGTTCTGGTGAGAGCCTTCTTGCAGGCTGCACACAGCTGACTTCTCATCGTGTCCTCCCGTGGGTGGAAGGGGTGAGGGAGCTCTCTGGGGTCTCTTTTATAAAGGCACTAATCCCTTTTGTGAGAGCGCTCCCTTTATGACTCAGTCATTTCACAAAGGCCCCACCTCCTAATGCCATCACTTTAGGTGTTAAGATTTCAACATATGGGGGCCCCTGGGGGCGCGGTCGTTGAGTGTCTGTGTTTGGCTCAGGGCGTGATCCTGGGGTCCTGGGATCAAGTCCCACATCGGGGGTCCTCACACGGAGCCTGCTTCTCCCTCTGCCTCTGCCTCTGTCTCTGTCTCTGTGTCCCTCATGAATAAATAAAATTAAAAAAAAAGATTTCAACATATGGATTGGGGGGTGGGGGGGTGGATATGAACATTCAGTCCATAACACCTCCTTTACTTTACAGCAAAATGAGAGTGCAGAGTGTTTAGAACCTGAACGCTCCATTCATGCAGTTTATCAGAGACCCCAAAAAATCACGTATGGGAAATGTGGTCTTAATTACCACCATGAGAAATTGCTCAGTGATGTGGTTGTGAGGAATTAGATTTCTGGAAGAATGAGAAAATTGAAGCCAGTTTGTTCAAATAGCATTTTATGCCTCACTCAAACGGAGACTAGAGGCACACAGGTGACCACTGGCTAAAAGCACTGCTGTTGGAAACCAGACAAGGAATATACTGGCTTTGAGAGTATTTGCCAAACCTACAATAAAATAATATGGTTTCATTTTCAAAGTGCCTCAGCCGTGAGACACTTTGGGAGGTTTGCAATTGCTTAAATCCCTGCTCCGCTTGAAAACTTTCTGGAGGTGCAGAGCAAAAGGCGGAACTGGGCTCTGGGCACAGTTCACTGCTAGGCTAAAAGAATTTCACACCAAGAATAAAGGACACCATTGATACAGAGCTCTGCTTTTTCCCTAATTGGAACAGACTAGTAACATAGGATTTCATATTAGCACACTCTCGATGCGTAAAGCCTAAAATAAATCAGGTTGTTTGAATAGAAAACAGATGGCAAGGCTTTTGCCCTCATCTCTTGAAGCCTGGATTTGTGGGTAAAGAATGATGTGGTGTAGCCGTACATGCTCCGGGAACAGACGGCCTGCTTAGAAAACCCCTCCTCGGCCTTTCCTGCGTGTAGTAGTGTCTCAGGCAAGTTAGTGAAATCCCCTGAGGTTCAATTTTCTATAAGATGGAGATGATTACAGTTACTGTAGAGTGTTATGAGAATTAAACTGAATGACAAATGTAAAGCCCCCGGCATGATAGTGCTATTGGTGGTGGTGGTATCATTACTATTACTACTATTAGTTATTGAATGGTTTTAGGATTGGATCTGCTTTCTCTTAGCCACCTGAACTCCGATCAAATAGAATAAGAAAGGCAGTATGTTAGAGAAAAAAACCAACCAACCAAAGGCCTCTGCCCTAGGGTCACTGCACCATCTTGGAGAAATGATTGCATCTGTCATTGCAAAGCTTGGTTTGGTCATCTGTATCATGATGATGAAGAGCTATGAACTTTACAGCCCCAAACTTGGGTTCACTAGATACTGTGACATCCTTTTATTCTTTTAAAGCCTGGCAATTTTGGTTTTGACCCCAGCCAGGAGGCCGGAAATTGAGTGTTAATCTTATTGATAGGCAAGTCTTTCCTCCCCCACGAACATCTGAGAAAGGGCCCCCTGACTTTTGCTCATAAGCAGTACTGGTGCTGGGTCCTCCGTGGAGGTTCTTTGAAGGTAAGTCAGTCTGCTACTTCTTTGCCAAACAAGCATAGGGGCTTGGTCAGGCAGGGGAGGCCCCATGTAGACTGTCCACCCACCCTCAGGGTTTTATCCAGATGTTCCCTTCTAAGGCCTGGTCACCTCCGAGAGGTGTTGCAAGGACCAAGAGGCTCAAGTCACTGACACTTCACCCCTCTCCTTGTCCCAGACTTGGGAGAAGCCCTCTCCCCACTATGTTATCACAACTTCAACCACTTACCGTCTTTAAAGACATTCATTCCTGTTCTCTCTTCCTGAGAAGAGAGAGCATAGTCCCCTTTAGGCTTTTAAGAGCTAATGCTAGGAAACTGCAGGTGGTAGTGGGGTTATCTCCAAGAAACTTCTGCTGTGGGCGTTGAAGCAAGAGAACACAAAGGCCCAGTTACATTCCAAAATCAAAAGGGAAGGTCAAAATCCAAGGAAAATACAACACAAATTAATGTTGCAATGAATACGACTTTAAGTGGATAAGACTGGCTTGGATGATTCTTAAGTTTTCCTCTCCCAGAACCCCTTCCATATTATCATTGTATTCTTTTCCCAAATATCATATTTAAACAATTTCTCTGAAGGGGTGCCTGGCTGCCTCGGTCAGCGGAGCATGCGACATTTGATCTCGGGGTTGTGAGTTGCAGGCCCCACGTGGGGTGTAGAGACTACTTAAAATAAATAAGTAAAATGTTAAAAAAAAAAGTCTTATAAAATAAACTATTTCTCTGAAAGGTAATTTATTAAATAATTGCTTGCACAGACTTATCTAAGCTAAGTGTAGTGTCTGTTGGAGCTTTTGAACAATGACTTTCGTGTCATGAGGGTCTTCTCTAGGCTGCCATTACTCCTATGAGGCATGTCAGGGCCAGTTCTATCATGTCACATCATATGGGTTCAGAAATGGTCTTTAAAGGAAGCAAGACAAATGCACAGGGTCCGGTGACAGAGGCATAAATGGTCCATCAGTCTCTCTGCCGTCCCTGGATGAGAATCACCCCTGGGCTATGCTTTGGTCCCATGGAGGGGCCTTTCCCCTTCGTGAGTGGGCTTTCTTAGGACATGTATGAGGAAGTGGTCTCATCAGGAACATCTAGACTGCATGACCACTGTCCACAGACTCTTCCAAAGACACTAGACCTTCTTCTTGTGGGAGAACTTAGAGGAGGTGGGGTCCCTGAGCCCCATGGGATATTATAACCACCCCCTGCTACCACTGGGGTGGGAGAAGCCAATCGTCCAGTAGGCAGTAGAGCCTCTCCCTCGGGGGGGGGGTGTCTCAACTAGCTTTTGAGGTCCAGGCAACTCTTGGTGAGCACACCAGTCATTTCTATAACACAGGCTCCTTGCATAACAATGACGATTGCTTCCAGACTACCATTCTCTACCTTCAGGAGTGTCTGGTGAGAGAAGTCTATCAAAAGTTAAAGACTGACTTCACGGGTCTGCTCCTCCTGGGCCCTCTGGGCTGCTTGGGCTGAATCGTTCCCCTTAATCCTTTCCACAGTGTTCCTAAACTTCCAGAATCATCAATCTCCAACTCCTTTATAGCCTTGCTATTCGGAGTGTGGTCCTTCTATCAGCAGCACTCATATCCCGGGAAGCTTATGAGAAATGCAACATCCAGACCCCACCCCAGGCTTAACCAAACCAGGATATGCTTATTAAGATCCTCGGTGATGCATATGTACAGTCTGAGAAGCTTGGTCTCCTGGCAGTGCTCCTTACAGTACTTGTGGTCAAGAACCAGTTTTCTAGGTTTCCAGTCCATCTGGGACCAGTATTTTTGTAAAGTAATTAAACATGAATTACTCAAAAATGCTTTTAAAAATACATAAAATAAACAAGCTCTATTATTTTATCTTTAGCCTCAGAAAATTTAAGATTACATTTCAGCAAACAGAACAGGAACAAAAACAACAAAAGAATTACAAAAACCGTACAGCTTTATTGAAAAAGTGGGTTTAGGCAATTAATATGGAAAATCTGCAGGGCACCTGGGTGGGTTACTCAGTTAGGCATCTGCCTTTGGCTCAGGTCATGATCTCAGAGTCCTGGAGTCAAGCCCTGCATCAGGTTCCCTGCTCAGTGGGGAGTCTGCTTCTCCTTCTCGCTCTCTATGCTCTTTCTCTCTCAAATAAATAAATACAATCTTCTAAAAAAATGAAGAAAATCTGTATTAGGCTCCTAACTTGTTGCAGTTACAATAAAACCAAAAAAACATGGGTGAAATAGTTTTCCCAATATCTTTTAAAATTTTTTTTATTTATGATAGTCACAGAGAGAGAGAGGCAGAGACACAGGCAGAGGGAGAAGCAGGCTCCATACACCGGGAGCCCGATGTGGGATTCGATCCCGAGTCTCCAGGATCGCGCCCTGGGCCAAAGGCAGGCGCCAAACCGCTGCGCCACCCAGGGATCCCTAGTTTTCCCAATATTGAACACATCTATCCATGCTTTCAATGGGTATCTTGTGTATTGATATTTAAAGTTTTTAGTATGAGAAATATGTTTGCCTCTTTCTTGTTACCTACGCTGCCCTGGTAGAAACTTGTTGCAGGGCATAATATATATGTAAGCTGTTTCTGTTTTAATAACACACAGAGTGGAGATATCAGTCTCAAAGAGGTATATTAACAAGAATGGAAGAAGAGATGTCAAAGGAATTTTAGCGAGAAAAGAAAGCCGATGAGGCTGCATTTTCGAAAGGTTATTTTTCATCTTTCATCAGTATCCATTCTTCTCGAGAATTCTCCACCTAAGCTTGCTTTGCTTGTGACATAGCTGGCTCTTTTTTTTTTTTTTTTAAAGTCAACACCTCCACACATAATTTCATTTCATCTTTTTAACAACTCTTCCTATTGCTGTCACAGAAAGCAACCTGAGATTCGCTGCGTTGATGCTTCAAGGGCTTGAACCCAGCAGGGCTCCCTCCCTGGCCCCCGGTACACAGGAGGGCAGGTTAAGTAGCAGCCTGATAAAAGCACCACTGTGGGGGCACCTGGGTGGCTCAGGTTGTGATTCCAGGTCCTGGGATCGAGTCCCACATCGGGCTCCCTGCAGGGAGCCTGCTTCTCCCTCTGCCTGTGTCTCTGCCTCTCTCTGTGTCTCTCATGAATAAATATATAAAATCTTAAAAAAACAAAACAAAACAAAACACCACTGCTGGGAATGTCATCCACCTTCATTCTTTTGCTGCAGATTTCATTCAAAATTTGAAGGTGTGTAAGTTATTATTATTTTTTTGTAAGTTATTATAACTGCCTGAAAGTTGCCTTCAGGCTCTTAGAGTCTCTCTTTTTTCAGTCTCAAAATAATTATGAAGCAATAATGCTGCCATAGGACAGTGAGAATTGGAGGAATCAGTTCTTTATTTCTATTTATCTTCTCTTGGTGTTTGTTGTTTCAAAATGGATGGATTTATGTCACTGCAATTGTCATCACCAGAACAAAAATCTCATTTTGTTCAATTTCTGCTTAAAGGAATTATAATGGTGAGTTGCTTGAATATTCGACATCATGTGTGGAAATTGTACTATAAAACAAATGGCCGTGTTTTATATTTTAAAATTATTTTATCGATATTATGTATTGTAAAAGGGTTAGTAATTTGATGTAGATATGCACTCATCATATTCTGACTTAGAAGAAACATGTTTTATCCATCTGAGAGTTTGTGATAAAGGGTTAATCATTCATTTTCTCTAATTTGAGTTGATGGATTTTGTTGGCATAACTATTACTCTGACCTTGCTTTACAGTGTTGTGATCAATGTGTAAGGAAACTTACTACTTGATTTCAAGACTTAACATAAAGCTATTGTAGTCAAGACAGTGTGGTTTTGGAGAAAGGGTAGACATACAGAATGCAGAACAGAGTGGAGTCCAAACATAGACTCATGCATATATGGTCAGTTGATTTTTTGACAAAGCTGGAATGGCAATTCACTGAGTTCACTGGAAAAAGGACAATTTTTTTTTTTTAAATGGGCTGGAACAATGGGATATCTACAAGTAACAAATAAACCTGGATCCATATTTCTCTCCATGTAAAATTAATTCCTACATATACATGTAAAACCTGAAACTCTGAAACTTCCAGAAGAAAACACAGGAGAAAAATCTTTGTGATCTTTGGGTGATGAATGGATACTTTAGGGAGGCCTGGGTGGCTCAGTTGGTTGAGCATCTGCCTTCAGCTCAGGTCATGATCCTGGAGTTGCAGGATCTAGCCCCGTTTCGAGCTCCCTCTCCTCCTCGATTGTATTCTCTCTTGCTATCTCGTTTTCTTTCAAATAAATAAATAAATAAATAAATAAATAAAATCTTTTTTAAAAAAAGAGGAATGGATACTTTAGAAATGACACAAAAGACACTATCCATAGAACCATAACATTGAACTTTATTGACATTAAGAACTTTACTTTCTGAAAGACTCTGTTAGGAGAATGTAAAGACAATTCAGACTGGGAGAAAATATTTCCAAATTACCTATCTGCATGTGGATGTCCAATTTTCCCAGCACCATTTATTGAGGAGACTGTCTTTTTTGCAGTAGATAATCTTTCCTCCTTTGTAGAATATTAGTTGACCATAAAGTTGAGGGTCCACTTCTGGGTTCTCTATTCTGTTCCATTGACCTATGTGTCGTTTTGTGCCAGTACCACACTGTCTTGATGACCACAGCTTTGTAGTACAACCTGAAATCTGGCATTGTGATGCCCCCAGATATGGTTTTCTTTTTTAATATTCCCCTGGCTATTCAGGGTCATCCACAGGCAGAAGAATGAAACTGGGCCATTCTCTTATACCAGACACAAAGATAAACTCAAAATGGATGAAAAATCTAAATGTGAGACAAGATTCCATCAAAATCCTAGAGGAGAACACAGGCAACACCCTTTTTGAAATCAGCCACAGTAACTTCTTGCAAGATACATCCACGAAGGCAGAAGAAACAAAAGCAAAAATGAACTATTGGGACTTCATCAAGATAAGAAGCTTTTGCACAGCAAAGGATACAGTCAACAAAACTAAAAGACAACCTACAGGATGGGAGAAGATATTTGCAAATGACGTATCAGATAAAGGGCTAGTTTCCAAGATCTATAAAGAACTTATTAAACTCAACACCAAAGAAACAAACAATCCAATCATGAAATGGGTAAAAGACATGAAGAGAAATCTCACAGAGGAAGACATAGACACATGGCCAACAAGCACATGAGAAAATGCTCCGTATCACTTGCCGTCAGGGAAATACAAATCAAAACCACAATGAGATCCCAACTCACACCAGTGAGAATGGGGAAAACTAACAAGACAGGAAACCACAAATGTTGGAGAGGATGTGGAGAAAGGGGAACCCTCTTACACTGTTGGTGGGAATGTGAACTGGTGCAGCCACTCTGGAAAACTGTGTGGAGGTTCCTCAAAGAGCTAAAAATAGACCTGCCCTACGACCCCGCAATTGCACTACTGGGGATTTACCCCAAAGATACAGATGCAGTGAAACGCCGGGACACCTGCACCCCGGTGTTTATAGCAGCAATGTCCACAATAGCCACACTGTGGAAGGAGCCTCGGTGCCCATCGAAAGACAAATGGATAAAGAAGATGTGGCCTATGTACACAATGGAATATTCCTCAGCCATTAGAAATGACAAATACCCACCATTTGCTTCAACGTGGATAGAACTGGAGGGTATTATGCTGAGTGAAGTAAGTCAGTCGGAGAAGGACAAACATTATATGGTCTCATTCATTTGGGGAATATAAATAATAGTGAAAGGGAATAAAGGGGAAAGGAGAAAAAATGAGTGGGAAATATCAGAGAGGGAGACAGAACATGAGAGACTCCTAACTCTGGGAAACCAACTAGGGGTGGTGGAAAGGGAGGTGGCAGGGGGTGGGGTGACTGGGTGACGGGCACTGAGGGGGATACTTGATGGGATGAGCACTGGGTGATTTTTTTTTTGAGCACTGGGTATTATGCTATATGTTGGCAAATTGAACTCCAATAAAAAAAAATTACCTATCTGATTAAAAGACTTTCAGAATATATAAAGACTCAAAACTCAATGGTAGGAAAACAATCCTTTTTTATTAAAAAACAATAGAGAACAGACTTGAATGGACTGTTGACCAAAGATGAAAAATGATGCCAAATACAGACACAAAAAGTTGGCGGTCACTAACACCATTGGTCATTAGGGAATTGCAGATGAAAACTTCAGTGAGGGACACACCTACTGGGATGACTGAATTTGAAGAAATGCAATGAACTGATAAGGTCAAATGTGGATGAGGAGTGACTGCCCTGCTCACGGGTTGCAGGGGGAATACAAAACGGTACAGCCATTTCAGGAAAGAAACTGCCAGTTTCTTAGAAAGCAAGCATATCCTTGCCATTTGCCCTAAGTATTTACCCTGTGAATTGAAAATTTATGTTCACAGAAAGACCTACATCTATGTAAAAGATTATAACAAGTTTATGCATAATTGCCCAAAACAGGAAAAAAATACAAATTTCTCTCAACTGGGAAATGAATAAATGAATATGATACATCCATGCAATAGAAGACTAATCAGCAACACAAAGGAACAAAATATATATATATGTATGTCAACGTGATTGAAGCTCCAAAAGGTGTGATGTCAAGTGAGAGAATCCAGACAGGAGCAGAGTACATTTCTGTGTTATTCTGTTACTATGACGTTCTAGAAAAGGCAAATTTATCAAGATATAAAACAAATCTCTGGTTATCGGAGTGTGGGGAGGAGTCGGCTCTAATGGGACATTTGGTCTTGGTGGTGGTCATACACCAAGAGGCATTTGTCAAAACATGCAGAATTGTTTACTAGTCAGGGAGGAATTTTATTATATTTTATTGTATATCTCCAAGAAGGAAAAAAGAATAGTAATAATTTCTTAAAGACCCACATTGTGAAGACATGAAAGACTGGGCCTTATATCTGAATCTGGCCTGCCTCTGTCACTCTAAGTTTTCAACAACTGCCTCACACGAGTTCTACATGCAATCATCTGAATAAATATATTGATCCGAGTGAACTTTGAGTTTCAGGTAAACCTCCACGAGTTAAACTAGTAAAAAGAAGTTGATAGAGTAAAATTGCTTTCCATGTCTTCTTGCTTATCCCTTTCTTCCCAGTCTCCCTTGCAGAGTCCTCCTCCTTGGACCACCCATGAGGACTGGTGTCCTGACTCTCCATCCTGGAGTGACATTCTCTATTTCCAGGACTTTTTGATCACCGGTTAGATGCTTGTAAATCTCAGATCTATGTTTTTCAGCTCCAATTTTTTTTCCCTTAAACTCTGTTCTAAAACTTAAGGCAAACATTTTGACTTTTAAAATAGTTTGTGGGTCAGGAATCTAGGAAGGGTTCAGCTGGGTGGTTAGTATCCATCCCGGGAGGCATCAGCTCTGCAGCTGGGACTAGAGGAACCACTTCTTGATGGCTTCTTCACTCTCTCTACGTGGAAGGGGACAGCTAACGGCTGGTGTAGACTCTTGGCTGGTAGCTCAGCTGGACTGGTCAATCTGAGCATCTACTCAGAATTTCTCTGGGCTTCTTGTGACCTGGCCATAAACATGGTAATTTGTTACATAATCAAATTCATTACATTTTGCTTTACAGTTTATGTTTCCAAGATCGTGTTTGAGAAATTCTTTGCCAATTCATGGGGCAAAGCAGAAAACACAATTTAAATGGGCAGCCATGTGCCCTGGAAGAATGAAAAATGGATTTCAGCAAATGCTCTCATGGAGTTTCATGTGGAGATATGGTACTACCTACATCCTTAAATGATTGCCCAGAGCAGAGCTAGCTGGCCAACTGGAACACTCACCTAGCAATCATTATGTGTGTTAGAAATAAGCTTTTCTATTTGTAAGGTTACTGTGTTTTCAGGTATCTTTGCTACAGCAGGTTAAACTTGTCCTAACTCATACATCCATCTTACAGATAAAGAAATGAACCTTGAGAGATTATACAACTTCCCAAGTTTATTTAGCTAGATTGCAAACCTCCAGGTAATTCCATTCTGGGTATCAGAAAACTGGGTATGTTTTCCCCCTGATGTTGGCTTTGCTCTGCTTTCTCTTCTCAGAATTTCAAATCTTCCCATTAACTTCCATGTGAGTTTACAGTTCATTGAAGGCAATTAATAAGAATTTAAAGTCAATACAATGTTTATGCTCTGAAATACGAAGTGCTAATTATCAATAAAATATCAAACATTATTTCTTTTAAATGACCTCTTATCTAGATAATATTTACTATCAGGTAAGCTTTGGAGAAAGCCACAGTTAGTTTCTAACCACTGAAAACTATGGTCTTGGTGATGGTGAGCACTCCTCGGGAGAGGAAGGATGATGGGCTACTGAAGAAAAATTTAAGTTAGACATCAGGAAGCACTAGCACCTTAAACAGTCAGAAGAAAACATTATGCACGGACACTCATAAGAAATATTCGAGGGGCACCTGGATGGCTTGGTCAGTTATGCATCAGACTCTTGGTTTCAGCTCAGGTCATAATCTCAGGGTCATGAGATTGAGCCCCATGTCAGACTCTACACTCAATGGGAAGTCTGTTTAAGATTCTTTTTCTCTCCCTCTCCTTCTGCCCTCCCCACCCTGCTTGTGTTCTCTCTCTCTCCCTCTCTCAAATAAATAAATAAACCTTTAAAATATTCCGAATATTTTGAAGAACTTAGTAGATGTTATGTGAGGTATCATGACCTTGGGAAATAAGGATGTTTTATATAAGTAATTTTAACTTACTCGTTAACAATCATCCCATGATTATTACAGTGGATACTTGTAAGAATGTCAGCTATGAGGACACTGACAGATGGAGTAACTCCACAGGTTGTAGTAACTCCCGGATACACCTCCAGGAGCTGTTTGATTGTTAGGTAATGGCTGACCAAGCCTGCCGTTCTGACAGGCATGGTTAGATGAGATGGAATGGGTCACCATTCATAAGGCTCCAGAATGAAATCCAGTTCTCTTCGTCAGCCATGAAATCTGATGAGTGATGCTGAGCTGTGGGCTATGAATAAGTTTAAAAAAGAGCCAGGACATCAAAGTAAGACAAATCTGTATACTCTTCAGAATGCTTTATGATAACTTTTGACTCTATTTCCTACAGGAAGTTCTTTTCTTTAGAAGGTGTATAGGAAGTGAAAATAGTTAAGCAACAAAAGACCTTGTTAGTAGAAATAACAGCTAATTAAATGTATAGAGGCAGTTTTTGAGGGTCAACCCAAGAAGGATTGGACATGGGAAAGAAGAGAGGCCATCTGCAGGTGTCCAGCGTTCTGGGAGTCTACTTGAGCACAGCTAAATCTCTCACCATCATAAAGAAGTGCCTAGTTCTCAAAGTGAGCTGAGCAGCTATGGTCTCCAGTTGGATACACTCAGAAGCCTCATTGATTTTTCTTTATATTTAAAGGGCATTGGGATCCCTGGGTGGCGCAGCGGTTTGGCGCCTGCCTTTGGCCCAGGGCACGATCCTGGAGACCCGGGATTGAATCCCACATCGGGCTCCCGGTGCATGGAGCCTGCTTCTCCCTCTGCCTGTGTCTCTGCCTCTCTCCCTCTCTCTCTCTCTCTCTGTGACTATCATAAATAAATAAAAATTTAAAAAAAAATAAATAAAGGGCATTGGTGCTGGGCAACAGCTTTATGTTCTTGGAAAGATGAGCTTTGTTCACCAAAGAAGACATCTAAATGCTGATCAAGAAGATTCCTAGTGGTCATTGATACTTGGTATTACTCATCAGTTATGAGAATGCATAATTATGCATAGCTTCATTTTGTCGTGTAAACATTCCAGGAACCCCAACCATTGAAAACCCTGTCAGCAGAGACCCAGGCCCTAATCATATGCTTGGGGATCAGTGAGGCCTTGATGGTCTGTATGCCTGTAGGACTGAGTAGGAGGTGGGTTGTTTGGATCCAGACTTAGATACAGGGTACAAGAGGGGATTCATTATGACAAACAGAGTGTGAATTGGGAATTGGTCTTAGGGTCAAAACACAAGCCCAGTTCTCAGAATTGGGGAAGTGGCCTAAAGTTAGATTAGTAATGAAGGCGAATTGATCCTTTGGCCAAGAATGTTGGTCTCGGGTACTTTCAATTCACCAGTTTAAAGTTGGGTGGATCCTTCAGGTTGGGGCAGTATTGAGTATATATGGTGGCCCAACTGCTCAACTGGTGAAGAGGAGGGATAAAGAGCTTAGAAACCCAAGCAGGGCTGGCCACAGGGTCGGGGGGAGATGCAAGGGGTTGGTCCCATCTATTGTGGGGAGACACTAGAGATTTGAGTTCTGTTAAGATAATTTATAAAATAAATCTTTGCAAATAGTTATTCTGAACTAGTTTTTCTTTTGGGGATAGGTCTTCAATGTAAATTAATGGTTCATTGAAGGCAATCTTCACCCCCCACCTCCATCTAGCAATCAGCCAAACATCCTTTGGAGCAGTAGTCCCCTGAACCTTTTTTCTTCAAAGTTACATAAAACTATCAATAGTTTTTGACTGTCTTCATTTACATTAATCTATTTATAAGTAATATACATTCACAATTTTCCTAAAATATTACATATATCAAAAAAACAGAAAGATAGAAACTTAAAAGGATGAAGCAAAGAATACATAGAAATGCAAATATGATGCTGTTGCATCCCAGTAGATTATCTTGGCCCTCTATAGGGTGAGCACATTCCATTTCTGAGATCTCTCCTTTAGAATATTAATGGGGAATTACATGGTCTGAATGGCATGACTGAGTTTTCAAACTCCTTAGGCCAGAACTGGGAACATGATTTTTCTTCCTCCCATTCATTAATTTGACAGTGTAGGCCCTATCGAGCTCTATCTTGGGTATTCTGAATTATTCTGATTAATGGCAGATAGCACCGGCCTCAGATGGCAATGTTGTCCTGTCCTGATCACCATAGTAAAGCTAGAGTGCACTGATTTATTTTCTGCATGAAAAACATTAGGCTCCAGCTGCTGAGGGCAAAGGCCAAATGGAACATCACCAGATGCTGAATCCAGGAATTCTGCTAGCACCTGGCCCTCAGGTTCAGAACCCAAATAAATCTACTCTCTGGTGATCGGGGGCCCTGAGATCAGAGGACAAGAAGAGTCGGATGCAAAAATCCTGCTAAAGCAATCCTGGTGGCACCTTGTCAGACTGCAGTATCATATCAGTTACTGCATCCCAGGTCCTCAAACATGTGAGCCTTGGTTACCAGCAGAGTCCCCACTGAACCCCCAAACTTACTGAGGACTTCAGAAAAGCATTTGATATCTACTTCTCCAGAGACTTTTAAAATAAGGGTTTTTTTTTAGACATAATTCACATTTCATAAAATTCACCCACATAAACCAATGCAATGGTTTTTAATATATTCATAGATACATGCAACCATTGCCACAGTTAACTTTAGAACATTTTTATCACTCCAAAAAGAAACCATTAACAGTTGATCTCTAAAGCCATTATTTAATCACCTCAAAAAAAAACCTCTTTGACTTTGGCTGTAGCAACTTCTTCTAGACACATCACCACAGGCAAGGGAAATAAAAGCAAAACTGAGCATTGGGACTTCATCAAGATGGAAAGCTTCTGCACAGCAAAGGAAACAATCAACTAAACTACTAAACTACTACTATGGAATGGGAACAACATATCTGATAAAGGGTTAGTATCCAGATGCTACAAACTCAATACCCCCCCAAAAAAACAACCCATTTAAGAAATGGGCAGAAGACACGAACAGACACTTTTCCAAAGAAGACATCCAGATGGCCAACAGACACGTGAGAAGATGCTCCACATCACTCATCATCAGGGACATACATATCAAAACCACAATGAGATACTACCTCACACCTGTCAGGACAGCTAAAATGAACAACACAAGAAACAACAGGTGTTGGTAAGGATGTGGAAAAAAGGTTCAGGGGACTACTGCTTACACTGGTGGTGGGAATGTAAACTGGTGCAGCCACTCCACAGAACAGTATGGAGGTTCCTCAAAAAGTTAAAAATGGAACTGCCTTAGGACCCAGCAATTGCACTCCTGGGTGTTTACCCAAAGGATACAAAAATACAGATTTGAAGGGATACATGAACCCCAATGTTTATAGCAGCATTATCAGCAATATCCAAACCATGGAGAGAGCCCCAATGTCCATCGACTGATAAATGGGTAAAGAAGATGTGATATATGGTGGAATATTATTCAGCCATCAAAAAGAATGAAATCTTGACATTTGCAACAAAGTGGTTGGAGCTAGAGTATATAACAGTGAGTGAAATAAGTCAGAGAAAGACAAATACCATATGATGCCACTCACATGTGGAATTTAAGAAACAAAACAGATGAAAATATGGGGGCAGGGATAAAAACAAGGAGAGAGGAAAACAAACCATAACAGGCCTTAACTATAGAGAACAAACTGAGGGTTGATGAAGGGCGATGGGAGGGGGATGGGCTAGATGGGGATAGGTATTAAAGAGGGCACTTGTGATGAGCACTGCGTGTTGTATGGAAGTGATGAATCACTGAATTCTACTCCAGAAACCAATAATGCCCTGTATGTTAGCTACCTAAAATTAAAAAAAAAAAAAAGAAGATCCTCAGTCTTTGTGTCTCTTTTCCAAGTTACAAATTCTCAGGTGAGAGAATCTGACTAAGCGAGATGTCTTCCCTTAAAACAGTCCCTCCTGGCTGGGAACAGAAGTGCACAAACACTGTTAATGGGGGGCTGTCCCTAGGTTGAGGGCCTGAGCCTCGATAGTACCGCCTTTTCTCCCCGCCTCCAGGCTCTCTTCTCTGTGATGCATCTTTCTTGCTGCCACCAGATTATCCAGAACAATCTTTCTGGGTGCAAGGTCACATTCTCTATGTTAGGTGTGATCTCTCCCAAGGAGGGGAGCTTCCTAGAATTGACACAGAAACTTGAACCCGGAAGATGGGCCTAACGCGGGCAGCTGAGGAAGCTGGGCCTTTCCCCAGTCTTTCTTAACTGGAAGAATCCGGAGAATGAAGCCCTACCCACCCAGCTCTCCTGAGTCTGTAGCTGCTTCCATTCTAGATACACAGTAGAGAAGTTGATTTGTTAAAAATAATGTGTTGAGGTGCCTTAAAGGCATTAAGGATGAATGTTTTGGAGGGAAGTGTGGTTGAGAAGGGCTGGTAGGCTTTGAGGAGGCTCGAGGTCTAGGCCCGTGCTCCTGGAAGGTGGTGTTCCAGGGGGTACCCCCCCCAGCCCCACCCACCCAGTGAGCACATCTGCATTCAGGCATGTGGAAGCTTCACGCACACAAGCAATCAGGGCAGACCTGCAACCGGATGGGATCAGACCTTGACATCCTGAGAGCAAGCCACCTTCTGTAAATTAGATACCCCTACTCTATTTCTGTAGTGCCAGAGCTGAACAAAAATCGTGTTTCCTATCTTTGTCAGATCCCGGGGTACCACCGAATCGTTGGGAAAGCCCTCTGGCCAGCTTGGCCCAGAGACCTCTTTGAGGCACCCTGACCTTGTGAGGCTGCAGGAGCCCTGGAGCCAGGAGCATGCGTCCCTGTACAAGCTGAAGACCCCCTGGCCTGCAGGACACCTCAGGCCCAGGGCCGTGCCATATACTGGAGCAGGTTTACAGCCTTCCTAAACGAAGAAGCTGAGGCACCGTCTCCGAGGGCCTGGGGGCCTCGTGGTCAGACTCTGAGCCGCCAGGGGTTTCGGCTGAGGGGAACGGGTCTGGGGCTTTCGTGTGTGGCTGTGCTGCTCTGTCTCTGTGCAGCTTAGCTGTGCAGTGGGTGGGGTGCAGGTAATAGAGGAGAGGAGCAAAATAAAATGCTGGAACTGACTACACGGGGCTCATTAAAAGGTGAAAGTGACCCTTAGGGAGTAAGATCCCATGGGAATTTTATTTTCATTCTTTTTTTTTTTTTTTTAAGATTTTATTTACTTATTTGACAGAGAGGGAGAGAGAGAGAGAACCAGCAGGGGAAGTAGCAGCGGCAGAGGGAGAAGCAGGCTCCCCCCTGAGCAGGGAGGCCCTTGGGGGGCTCAATCCCAGGCCCTTGGGATCATGAACTGAGCTGAAGGCAGATGCTTAACTGAGTGAGCCACCCAAGGGCCCCTTTTTTCATTCTTAATTTTAGGGAATATGGATATTTTCTTGAAGATGAAGCAGAGATACCTAATTAAATCCCTCTCGGCAGCTCATCAGCACCTGTAGGACAACCTGTAAATTCCAGGCCTGGCTCATCAGACAGTCACAGTCTGGAGCTAGCCCTCCCCCTCCCCCTCTCCCCGCACCCCAAAGACCCCATATCCTAAACACAGGTGTACCTTGAACCTTACCTTTCTCACTCCCTTTGCCCCCACTACCTGCCTTTCTCCTACTTGTTCTTCAAGACCTTGTTCGATGTCACCTCTGCTATGAAGCTGTTCATCCACCCCTTCTCCTCCTGACAAACTTAGAACTTTCTCTATTCTATGCGCCCACATGGCCCTTTTGCTATAATTCTATTGCATCACTCTCCACGTTGTTAACATCACTGCATATCTGTCTCCTGCCAAGAACGTGTATTTCCCAAGGGTCAGGATCTCTCCAGATCAAGCAGATGTCTTCATCACAAGTGTCAAGCGATATTATTCAGTGAATGCATGTAAAGAAATTGCACTGATAATTTTTCTATTAGGAGGAAGTCCACCAGTTACTTCTAGCAACCCAAGGTAAAAGGCAATGCTCGCTTTTAATTTGGAAAAGCCAAAGGATTTTCCCAGAAACCTTCCCAAGAAACTATCATCACATTACAAGGACCCTTCTGATAAATTCAAAAGAAATGACTTTTGTCTGAGTTACCCTAGTAACTGAGGGTGAAAGATGGCTACTTGAATGAAACTCTTCAGTTTAGTCTTTTGTTACTCAATTTTGCTGAAACAAAATGCCGCATCATTCCGTGCTTGCACAAGATCTTCTAAGGAAGGCTAAGGCTAAGTACTGTAGGGGTGATGGTCAAGTGTTTTCTTTCTTAGTCAAAGAGGAGAAAAATGAATATTGACATCATTTGATAAAAAATGGAGAAAGTACAAGCTATTTGCCTGGCTCGTGACAAAGTATTTCTCAGCATAAAATATCACGTAGATCCTCTACCGGTTTAGTGCAAGGAACTGTTATTCATCTTGCACAGGGCAGCATTTGGAACTCATTTGAGTTTTGTAGGCTTGTGTTCACAATACCTACAGTTGGAGGATCTGATTTCATTCTCCAGGGCCATGAGGAGACCTCACAGACTGTGATATAAATACAAGGGATTTTGTACAAGAGTCAAGATTTGGTCCCGAGAGAAGGGCAAATAGGAATAAAGAAACAAAGCACGAAAACAAAACAAAGTTAAAAGAAAGAAGAAAAAGAAAAAAACCCAGAGAGCAATCTATTAATCCAGGAAGAAAATGCATAACATCGTTTTCATTAGTAGGATTCCCTTTGTTTTTACTCTCAAAAGAGAGTCAGCCAACATAAGTTTCCTTTCCCATTGAATTCCCAAGAGGGCACTTTTGTTGTCCAGGAAAAACGCCAGGCTGAATCGTTTAGAAAATCTATTTACTCCCGCTAAAAAACACTACACAAGAAACCACTTTTGTTCTTGCTCCAATTTCTTTTCTCCTATTTCCTGTAGGGATTGGCATAAAAACCCCAAAACCAAAGGCTTACATGCTGGGTCGGGGATAGCAAGGAATGGGGCCTAGGAAGCCGCATCCCACCCCTCATCCTGTCCCCGGGGTGGAGGGGGGTGAGGAGGCTCGGGAGGCTCATGGTCTAGTGAAGGGAGGAGAGGATGGGGGACTTGTGTCCTGCTCCCGGCAGGAAGGACGGGGCCCAGTTGACCTGACCCTTCTTGGGCTTGCAGGTGGCTAGAAGGGTGTTTTCCTTTATTTTGTGCTTGAACCAAGAGAAACAAGCCGCTTACTCCTCCGCTGCATCTCCCTGTCGATCATATGTTTACTGGTTAGTTCCTCTTTTTTTTTTTTATTTAAAAAAAAGGATTTCCTAAACTTCAGACTCCTACACCAACTGCCTGTGAGGTACCCGCATCCTCCTCCTCCCTCAACTTGCTCCTTCTCCTGCTGTCTTCCCTGAGTCATCCTGGTGTGGGCATCCCCACAACCCCACAGGCTGCAAATCCAGAAACCATCCCATTTCCACCCTCTCCCTCAGCTTTCCTCCCCACCACCCCCGCCACCCTGGTGCCCAGTCACTAGTTACTAAATTCTAGGGAGTTTGCCCCCAAACGACTTCCCAGGTCCCCCCACCACCCTCCCTTCTTCTATTGCTAGTTCACCGTCTCTTCCTGTATATAGCGCTCTCTCTGCGTAGCAGGTGCTCCAAGAACGTTCAATTTTGATGGACTGAAAACGGATCTCCCCATTAATTTACTGTAGCGTGAATGACTTTATCAGATTCTTTAGAGCTCGGCTGAAGGAGTAAATAGAACAGGATCTCATGAAATATATGAGAGGAAGGGGTAGTTAAAAGGGGATATAATACCAATTTCCTCCGTTCTCAGCAGCCTGGGGTATAAAGAGCAATCAGTACATATTTCACAACGCTGACCCTCCGTCCTGCCTTAATCATCCTTTTGAGCTAGGCCCTGCCTGTGGAGCAATAGAAAATGATCTCAAAAAAAAAAAAAAAAAAAAAAAGAGAGAGAGAAAGAGAGAAGAAAAAAGAAAAGAAAAAAATGATCTCGATAAACTGTGGGTTACTGTGCTTCTTGAAAAACCCCAGTTGTCCAAAATCTTGTTAAAAATGGAGATATGTCTCTGCCTCTCTCTCTCTCTCTATCATGAATGAATAAATAAAATCTTAAAAAATTTTTAAAAAATGGAGATTCTGGTCCAGGGGTCTGGGGGAGAGCCTAAGTTTCAACCTTCTAACAAGTCCCCAGGTGAGGCCAAGGCTGCTGGCTTGCGGGCCACACTTGGGGGAGCGAGGGCTACCAAACATCATCTCTTTCAGGGTAAGGTCTCATTGCCACAAGCTCTAGCACTGTCAATATCGGGACAAGAAAACCAGCTAGAGGCTCTTCAGCCTCCAGGTTACGCGGGTCCAGCTTCAAAGCAGTAAGGCCTCCACCCAAATGGCAAAGGCTCTTGGAACGAAGAGACCCTCAGACCAAGTCCTCCTCAGGCTGCAGAAGGCCCGCTCTGCTGGAGACGGAGAGCCTCCCAGGACAGGACCTTCACCCAGGTGCGGGCAGGCTCCAGACACCCAACAAACAGCTCCAGGCAGACAGAGGCGGCGCAGCAGGAAGCCTTTGCCACCCCGGTTTTGAAGTGATGGCAATCTGCAGGAACCTGAGGCCACCAAGGTGCCTGGCCCACGGGCTGCAAAGCCACCGAAGAAGACCTTGGCCAGAGCCCCAGTGCAAAAGTGGGGAGGGAGGAGGTAGGTGAGAAATACCCAAATGCAACTGGAAAAAGGAGTGGGGGGGGCCCAGGATCCAGTCCAGTGGGGGCCAGGTTCCCGGGGAACAGGGCAGGACAGAAAAGAATGAGAAACGGATTCGGACAGATTGGTGAGTGGCAAATAAACAGCTCATTAGGCCCTGCAATGAGAGATTCTGAGTGGATTGGGAATTCTCACCCTTTTTATAGGAATGTGTGGCTATTTTAAAGCATGCCATCGCTGAGGACAGAGTGGGGGAAAGGCCACCCTTGAAATGGTTTGCTGTGCACCCTACGACCCGGGCAAGGTCAGGCCCAGCAGTGAGCGTGCAGTAGATGTGCGAGCCACCCTTGCCTATTTTGACTCTAACCGCTACTGAGAATCTGAGCCCACACTCCCCCTTTACCCAACAAGTTAATTCTTTAAAGGACTCTGGGCAAAAATGTACGGGCTCAGACACAACGCTAAATAACATGGCTGGCTCTTCCAAGTAAATTCCTGCCTTCTTTTCCAAGGAGCACTGCCTTGGCCAGGAAAAATGTAAATAGGAAAGAATGGTTTCCACACACTCAGCCCTCCTCCAGATGCATTGAAAATGCAGTGAAGGAATCTGGGCACGCTGATTATAGGAAAGCACACAGGGCATTGGGATCAAAATTTCACCTTCAAGTTCATCCTCAACAGAACCATAGGAAGCAAACTGCTGAGGCTTGGCACATCCAGCATAGGAGGGTAAAGGATTTCTCTGACCTCATTGCCTCAGAAAAGCTCAATAGGTCACATTTCCGGCGTGGGCCACTGAGTGCTCCTTTGGCTTTTCCTTCCTATGCACAACATTTCAGAAGTCACCATGTTGCTGGATTTCCTTTGGTAACAGAAAAAAAAACAGTTATCATTGTTGACTGCGAGGAACTGATCTGACCTGGAGTCAATGATTTCTTCCTGCAAGTGACAAAGCCTGTTTCCTCCAGCCGATAATGGCCTTCTGGAAAAGTGCTGGACATGCATTTCAAAAGCAAATAATCCACGGCAAAGATGCAGCCTTGTACCTTAATCGATCGAGAATGAAGAATCATGTTTTAAGAATTATGTTTTAATCATGTTTTTTCCTACGGTGGCCAAACCTACATAATATAAGACTTCTCATTGGAACCATTTTGGGGGGTGCTATTTTGTTCTTTATTCATTAGTATTAAAAAAAATGTTATTGAGGTTGACCCACAATGTCACGTTAGTTTCAGGTGTACGACATCGTGGTTCGACAGCTCTGTGGGTTATGCTGTGCACACCACTGGGGTAGCTACCTTCTGCCATCATTTTAACCATTTTTAAGTGGACATGATCAGTGGCATTATGTACATCAGGAATCATATTTTAAAAAGAAATTGCTGGGGTGTCCGGGTGGCTCAGTCAGGTAAGCAACTGACTTGATTTCAGCTCAGGTCACGATCTCAGGGTCCTGGGACTGAGCCCCGAGATGGCTCCATACTCAGCACGGAGTCTGCTTGTCTCTGTCCCTCTGCCCCTCCTCTTGCACTACCCCCCACCCCAAATAAATAAATAAGTAAATAAAATATTTTTAAAAATATAAATAAATTATTAAAAATGGGCCCCTGGTGAAGAAATACACTTGACAGAGGTAATAAAGAAAGAGCTATGGTTTTCATTCTAGAGAAGAATGGGAAAGCATAATACTTACACAGGAATAATATTATAAGCCTAAGAAATAAAAAAAACAAAAAACAAAACCTAAATCCTTCTTTTCCACACAGGGAAGGTGAGCGAGGGTATTGAGGGCCTGTCTACTCATCTTTCATCAGCTTCAGGAAAGCTCCGTTGACCTTTGCCGGATATATTGTCTGTCCAGCCGCCAGGCCTGTCCTAAGCTTATACCATTTCAATTGCAAGACTCACTGACAGAAAATGCACCTTCCTACAAAGGCAGGAAGACATTCCCCTGATCCCACACAAGAGAGTATGGTTTAGGGGAAAACTATGTCGTGTTCTGGTCCTAGACTTTGGAATCTGAAAGATCTGGTTTGTGCTCGCTTCGGCAGCACATATACTAAAACTGAAAGATCTGGTTTGAGCACTGGCTCCGCTGCTTGTGGTATTGCTGCAAGTTACCTAAGCACTTTGCATCAGTGTTCTTGTCTGTAAAATGGGGATTAACATTAGTATCTACCTCAGAGGATGAGGGGTAAGGGTTACATCAAATAAGAGAGTTAGGAAGGCTGGGTGGCTCAGTGGTTAAGCAACTGTGTTCTGCCCGGGCCGTGATCCTGGGGTCCTGGGATCAAGTCCCACGTCGGGCTCCCCTCATGGAGCCTGCTTCTCCCTCTGCCAGTGTCTCTGCCTCTCTTTGTGTGTCTCTCATGAATAAATAAATAAAATATTTTTAAAAAATAAGAATAAGAGAGTTAGCCAGGATATGATAGGTTCTGCTGCAGTGACAAATAAACCCCAGCGTTTCAGCAGTTTCACCTGATGAATGTTTCCTTCTGGCTCATGTCACAGTCTGAGGTGAGGCAGGTGGCTTTCCTCCAAGGGTGCTTAAGATCCTGGGCTGTTTCCAAACAGCCGCTCTGACATCTTGGAGGTCTCTGCTTCCTGAGGAAGGGAGAATTCACGCTGGCTCTCTACTGGCTTGGCCTCAAGGTGACTTATGTCCTTGCTGGTCATGGCCCATTGGAAGTAAGCATGTATATATATTAGAGTCTCGGCAAAAAAAACACATGACATACTCTAAGGGGCCTCGTGTTTAATGGATTATTTACAAAACTGGGAACAAGTTTACGAGAAAGCACAAGGGATGATGAGACAATGTCAGGGGTCCCAACAGCTCAATCCAGGTCCTGGACTTTCAGGACCTAAAACTCAGGGAGGTGGGGGTGGGGGTAGGAATAAGTAACCTAAGCTCTGTCTCTCTTCCTGTCACTCTGCCTCTTGCTGTTGCCTCCTCTGTGGTCAAACTCAATTACGAACCAGAAGTCATCCATTCAAAGTGAGCTTGCTGGGGTCCCAGGGCGGGGTGGGAAGGCGACCTGGCGCAGCAACTGGAGAACATCTGGCAGAAACATGCAGAGGGCTTAGCAACGTGCCGAGCACGTTTTTCACACTAAAAAGAGAGAAGGAAAGAAGTCAAGAATACTTGAAGAAAAATATTTAAAAATTGCTTGCATCTGTTGAGGTCTTCATGGTCAACCCTACCCCTGACATAGAGAAATTCACATTTACTAAGGAGAATTTTTCTCTCTATGCACAGATTTTCTAACAAGGGCTCAGTGTCTGACGCCGGGATGTCCTTCCTCCCTCCTAAAAGATGAGTTGAACAAGAAGCATAGTGTTTTGTTTGCAAAGTGAGAAACATTGATAGCTCTGTCCCAAAGTACTTTATCTGCTGAGCCCGCAGATACAACCTGAGTTAGAACTAATGGCACAGTTACACTGATAAGTTGCTGTTACTGTTTTCACTCTTTAACTTGCCAACACACTCCTCTGTTCCCTTATCTTGTTCTAGGGTCAACCCAACAAGAGCAGGAGAAGTTGAAAATCTGACACTTCAAAGCACAGGACGTTGTGAACAAGCTCACTAGTTGTTTGTGTTGGGCTTCACTAACTGATAGGTTGGGCCTGGGCCCAGGGAGAAGCTTTCGAGAACAGCCTCTGAGGTCTACTCATGTATAGCTTCTCATCCTGCATGTAGGTCAAAGGATCCTTTCCAAGGTTCAAATTCATTTCTGATTTCTTTCCCACAACGGTGGATTCTTCTGTCAGAAACCCCTAGAAACTTCGAATTGGAAGGAGGTTTACAAGTCACTTTGCCCAACCTCCTTAGACACCATCAACCCCTTGAAGAGATTGGGGTTCCGTGTTTGCCTGTGTGCTGTCCGGGACAGGAGCTAATCGTGTGCTTCGAGCCAGCACTGGGGCCTTGCTGCATTGTCTCATTCACTGCTCACGGTTCTCTGAGGTAGCCACTACTCTTCACCCCACGTCACAAATTGGGAAACCAAAGCAAGACAAGAAACTTGCCCAAGGACACACAACTAGACTGCACTGGTGCAGGAGTTCAAACCCAGGTCTGTTTCCCCTGAAGTCCCAACCTTTTTTCCACTAAGGTCTCCCAGCACTTTTCACAACAACCCATTCCCATCAGGACTCTCTGAAATATTCTCACCTGTAACCACCACTCCCGACCCCTCATAATTTCAGCTAATTATTCTAAATTTTACATGATATCAAAAGATGGGAATGAAAAATCTAGTAATGATCATTTACATCGTACACCACTTTACCGCTTACGAAACGTGAATTTTTCAACAGTCCTGTGAGATAGTTAGTATAATCTTTATTTCACCTGTTAGAAAGCTGAGTTTCAGAGAGTTTGCACATGTTCACATGTGCAGCCTGATGGTGGAACCGGAAGTAGAGTCCAGTTCCTTTAACTGTTGGTCCTGGGCTCCTTCCATCAAGCCACACCATCCACTGACTTAGTGAAACAGGAAAATTCCGCCGATGCGTTGGCTGTTGATGCAGACTCCTTCTCAAAGTGCCTATGTCTAGACTGTCAGGAGAACTCACTCTGGCCTTGGTTTCCACCCTACTTCCTGTCTTGTTGCAGGACACCATGGCCTCCTGAACTGCTGCACTGAGGAGGCTCAGTCTTCCTGATACACCTGTCCTATGCCTATGCCTTAGACCTGAATCTCAATGCAAAATTTTGTCTCCACCAACTTTACCACTTGACCTTGGTCCAAACTAGCACTGGCCCTCCTTGGTCAACATTGTTCCTGAGACTGGATCCTCGGAACAGGCGTAGATCACACAGCAGGCAATCTAGGGCCTTCGCCGTTGTACAGCAGTACAATGATGCTTCTATTCGGTCCACAGGATGCCAAACAGCTGTTTCCAAATATCCAGATGTTTGGCATCATGTAGAACAAAACTTTGATTCATTGGACAAATATTTCATGGCCATCTAATCAATCAGCACGTGCTAGATGTTTTGGCTTCCTGAAGACATTTCTGCTCAGTAGTGATTAGATTTTAATATTTCAGCCTCCAAAAAAGTATCCCACAACAAAAGCTCCCCGCGATATTTTCCAGCAGAAATCTTCTTTCCATGTTGCTTGCCAATATGACAAAGAGAAAAAGGTCCCCCTGCATTTTGCAAAGTCTTTAATCAGCTGAACACATCTGCATCAAAGGCCAACGTTTCCTTCTGTTGCGTCAACAGAGAAGAAAGAAAATCTTGGTTTTCCCTGATGTAATGAAGCTCAAACCAACATAAATAAGACAGATTTTAACCTTCTTTATTCTGCCTTTGGTTTTATTTTATTTTATTGAGGCATAATTGACATATAACATTGTGCTGGCTTCAGGTGTCCAATGTCGTGATCTGATTTGTACATATTACACAATGATTTCCATGATACGTCTAGTTAACATCCAGCACGTGCAAAGTTATGAAAAATTGTTTCTCGTAATGAGAACTTTTAAGATTATTCTCTTAGCAACTTTCAAATGTGTTTCGTTTTACATCCTGTACTTCATGTAAATTAATTGTGAAAATTATTTCACTGTTTTTCCTATTTGTTTTCTCTTACCCAGCTACTTAGAAACACATTTTCCCAATAATTAGTAAGGAGCACTTGAAGTACTCTCCAGTGAGTAAGATCTTCTAGCTTTCTCTCCAAGAGAGATGATATAGTTTTTTCCTTCTTGGGAGATTCTAGATACAACCTAAGCTTCTTAGCTTCCTGCTTGGAGCCACCTCAGTCTACTATTACTCAAATTCCTGATAGTATCCACTTCGTATTAAACTATCACCGCATTTGTCAGAATGTGCTAAGTGCTTTGAAGACATGATGCATTTAATTCTCTTGAGAAGCTGTTTTTTTTTTTTTTTAAATAAAGCCTTTATTTATTTTTAGTAATCTCTACGCCAGCATGGGGCTTGAACTCACAACCCTGAGATCAGCAGTCACATGCTCTACTGACTGAGCCAGCCAGGCACCTCTCTCAAGAAGCCTTTATGGTATATGCCCTTAAAAGCATCAGTTTATAGGTAAGAGAAGCAGCTTATAGAGGATCAACACTTTAGTCAAGGTCACATGGCCATGGGGCCTCAGAGCTGGGGCTCCAGAGCCTACGGCTTAACCCTTCACCTTCTTTCAAAATGATCATCCTCAAGAACAGGATGGAATCCACTAGCCCAGAGCACAAGATCCACCCCAGGATGGCCCTCCCTTGTCATTATGTGCCCTGTGCTACCATTTCCACCATGAACCCCGAGGTTCAACCTCACAGGTTGCGAGGCTTCCCTCCAAGCACGCCCTACGTAGGCACACCCTACCCTCCTCACACACACCATCGTATTCGCCCAGACTCATACACTACATGCTCAATATCGTTCCATGAGACAATTCCCACTCATGGAGCAAGGACTACTCAAAAGGGCAACCCCACCCTGAAGTTGGCCTGACCCGCTGCTGGTTTCCCCGTCTTCCATGATCATGGCTGCAGATTCCTTCCTTGGTTACAGAATTTAATCCACTCATTGTCCTTAGAATGCTGTGCACACGTTTCTAAATAATTTGCTTGTCTGGCTCTCTGGCAGCCTGAGAGCTTCTTGAGGACAGGACTGAATGCATCTCTGTGGCTCTAGGGGCTCTGGAGTAGGCTCTCAATTGGGGTTTACTAAATAAACAACAAACTAAGTCTACACAAGATATGAGGACGTGTGGGTGATGGCTGTCATTTAACACCTCCAGGGAATGAGAAATGCTCTCAATTTGTGCTTCTACAGGTTTCTTAGAATGGGGCTCAGTTCTTGTCTTCACAATTCTTTGGGCAGAGAGTTTCTGCTTTTGTCTTCTGTGTAGAGTATGAGATTAGCCTTTAATGAGAGAGAGACAGAGAGAGTGAGAGCTTTTCTCTCTGCAATGCCAACATCCCGGGGAGGACCCGATTGACTCCATTCTGACACTGGGAAAATCACTACCAAAGATCATGTTCTTCTAACAGGGACTGCTCCTGTGTCATTGGGGGGAAGTTGCAATTCCTTAAATGAGGGTGGGGGTGGGATGCAGAGCTAAGGAAACAGCAGATGTCCACTACAGTCTGCTAACACCAAGGGTTGAAGAAACAATGTCTCATGGGGTCTTAGCAAACCCTTGTTTATACAGCCTCTCCTCTCCATGTTTTGGAGCCTTTCATGAGGACCTCTTAAAAGGCCAAAAGGTCACCAAAACTCAGAGAAATGCCTTTTGAACAGATGCGTTTCAGGCCCCGATGGTGGATATTTAGAAGCACAAAAACCTTCTCCAAACTTTTCAAATTGCCCCAGTAGGGAGCTGTGAAGGCCCTTTGCTCAGAAAGTGAGAGAGAGCTCTGCTGATGGACACCAATACCTCTGCCACTGACGGGAGCTTCTGAAAGGTTAGGGTCTAAAGGTAAAAATCTGGGCACTTGGGTGGCTCGGTGCTTGAGCATCTACTTTTGGCTCAGGCCGTGGTTCCAGGGTCCTGGGATTGAGTACCACATTGGGCTCCTCGCAGGGAGCCTGCTTCTCCTTCTGCCTGTGTCCCTGCCTCTCTCTGTGTGTCTCTCAGGAATAAATAAATAAAATCTTTCAAAAATAAATAAACAAACAAATAAATAAATAAAAATAAAGGTAAAAATCCATCAGCCCCAACATACACAAAACAAATGGAATCTAGAAGCGCCGTTCATGTTGGGCTCAAGTCATGATGCTGTGGCACCAGGCACTGTATTAGAGAACAGGCCACTTAGTGTCTCCAAGCCTCTCGTAGCTGTAAACAGGGAATAAATCACAAAGCTGAGTTGCTAGGGGAACTGAGTAAAATCAAGTCTGGAAAGCACACTCATATGAATATTATTTGCTTGTGCTATTTTAGGAAGAAAATGGAAAATAATCGAAGTACTCATTTAAAAGGGAATGGTAGGGGGATCCCTGGGTGGCTCAGTGGTTTAGTGCCTGCCTTTGACCCAGAGCGTGATCCTGGAGTCCCAGGATCGAGTCCCACATCGGGCTCCCTGCATGGAGCCTGCTTCTCCCTCTGCCTCTCTCTCTCATAAATAAATAAATAAATAAATAAATAAATAAATAAATAAATAAATAAAAGGGAATGGTAAGGATGCCTAGGTGGCTCAGCGGTTGAGCGTCTGCCTTCAGCTCAGGTCATGACCCCGGGTTCCCAGGATCGAGTCTCACATGAGTCCCTGCAGGGAGCCTGCTTCTCCCATCTGCCTGTGTCTCTGCCTCTCTCTCTCTGTGTCTCATGAATAAATAAATACAATCTTTAAAAAAAAAAAGTTCCTCCCTAGAATGAAAGAATTGCAATTAAGTTCTGTCCCTCATTTTCACAGGCATTGTTCCCCAAGACAGGTGGCCAGGAGGGGTTCTTGGGCCTTGGCCTGAGTCAGCAGAACTCGAGTGTTCGTGGAGTCCTGGGCCCAGAGAAGACACACTTGAAGGTGTGGAAATGGATAAAGACCGACCTCGTCTGAGGCAGAGGCGGGAGCGTGGAGGCAGGGCACAGAGGGCGGGTTGGCACGACCCACACCTTCCTTCCCTTGGTACCATCTTTGCGCCCTTCGCCTGCTACCTGTGTGCGTTGCTCCTGTGGGGGCCCTGCTCGCCACCTCACCAGTGCGGCCCGGCGGGAGAGGCCCTGAAGCCAGGATACCCAGGTTCGGCCAGCCATCAGCATGTCTGTCCAGAACCATGAAGGCTCTGAGGTTTTTTTTTTCATTTTAATTTTTTATCATAATCCTGTTTTTTTTTTAATTTGCTTTTATTGAAATTCGATTTGCCAACATATAGTAGAACACCCAGTGCTCATCCCATCAAGTGCCCTCCTCAGTGCCCATCACCCGGTTACCCCATCCTCCCACCCACTTCACCTCCCCTTCCGCAACCCTTTGTTTATTTCCCAGAATTAGGAGTCTCTTACGGTTTGTCACCCTCCCTAATTTTCCACCCTCATTTTCCCTCCTTTCCCTTAGAGTCCCTTTCACTATTTCTTACATTCCCCGTATGAGTGAAACCATATGATGATTGCCCTGAGATTTTATCCCACTTGCAAGAAAGCGAGTCAGCAGGCTACCATGTCACGGGTGCTTACGGAGAAGGTAAGACTCTGACGGAAACACACACACAATCTAGTACGGCAAAAACAGTCGCTCGAGTGTCAGCATGTTTGTTTTCGTGTCCCAAGCTCCAATTCCGTAGGGTGGCACAGAGGGAGAGATGACATCTGCACATGGAGTGGGTGGTGTTGCAGCAGAGAAGCTCAGGACCCAGAGCCCAGCACATCTGGGGCAAGCAGAGAACCCTGCGGCCAGCAACCAGCCAGCCTCACCTCCCCACCCCACCACGCAAACTATCGTCAGACTATAGGTCCTTGACCTACTTGGTTGCTCCCGTGACTAGCTCCAGAGCTGCTCGGGACAAGGGCAGGACCTACCGGCCGGTGCACCCAGCAGGCATGTAACCCATGCCCAGGCCCGCGCGGGTCCCCCCGCTCAGCAGTATCGCCTTTGGGTGGCCTTATGCAGACGTGCGTGGGAGCCAACCAGGCCATTGAGACAAAATGAGACCTTTGAAGCTTTTGCTCCCAACAACACTTCCCATCCCACTTGCACCTCACATAGGAATTTTGAGGAGCCATCGGGTGACCAATAGAGAAAAGTCTGCGTGAGAACGGAGTCCGCTCAGAGAAAGCAAAGTTGAGAAATGGAGAGATCAGGAAAATGGATTCTGGATGTCCTTATTTGAACCAGGGTAGAAAGGCGGGCTTAAAACCAAGCCACTGTACCCACAGAATTGCCATTTTTGGAAAAGCAACTGAGGTACAGTCTTCTGTGTCTTTAATAAGAATCCCAACGGATGCAGAGATCAACCCAAACCTACACGAGTCGGGGTTCCTCGGAGAACAGGACCCGGAGAGTAGCTAGATGATAGCTGGATAGCTCGATGGAGAGAGGGAGGGGGGTTACTGTAAGGGATTGCTCACGGGATTATGGAGACCGACAAGTCCTGTGATTTGCAGCCGGCCCGGTGGACGTGTGGCAGGGCTGATAGCACAGTTCTAGTGTCTAGTCCAAGCCCGAAGGCCTGAGACCAGGCGAGCTGAGCTGATGGTGTAGTCGGATCCGAAGACCGGGACGACCCATGTCCCACTTCAAGACCAGCAGGCGGGAGGAATCTTCTTGTGCTCAACAGGGACGTCATCAGCTCTTTTGGCTTCTTCGGACCTTCAACTGATTAGATGAGACCCACCCACACCAGCAAGAACCATCGGCTTTACTCAGGCTACCGATTCAAATATTAATCTCCTCCAGAAACACCTGCGCAGACCCGCCTGGAATAGTATTTGGCCGGATGTCCAGGCACCCTGTGGCCCAGTTGATGCATAAAATGTAACCATCAGGACATGTGTGCTATTACATTGCATTCGTCGACTGTGACGGATGTGCTTAAATCTCCTTCTTTGGCAAAGTGTCTAAAGTCCCTAACTGATTCAGCTTCACAGTTTTTATTCTCCAGACTCTTAGGGAAAATGATGAATTGTTTGTTCATTCATTTCATGCAAGGTTTTGTTTGGGGTTTGAAGAACTTAGAATTGTGTTTTCCTGGTTGTGTTGTTCCCGAGGCTAAATTGAACCTGCTGGGTAAAACCTCCCCCTCTATTATGAGTGTTATTCCTCCCATCCTCACCTTTCCTCTTCCTGGGGGGGGGGGGTGAGGTAGGCGGCAGGGGGTTGGGGCGGGGAGGCAGGGGTAGATAATTTCTCAGGATAAAAACCTGTCGGGCTTTCCCCTGCTATTTTACGTTCACGATCCTGTCCATTTGATATTCATTTTCCGTGGCTGGCTTTCATCACGATGATTAGCTATTTAGTTTCATGTTAGCTGAAACAGCCAGATAGTGTTTTCGGTGAGATTGAGGAGCCCCTGAGCCTCACTTCCAGGCTTCTCGAATCCTCTAATTTCTCTGTGTTATCTTAACAAACAGCCTTTATTTATTTATTTTTAATTTTTTTTAAGATTTTTATTTATTTATTCATGAAAGACAGAGAGAGAGAGGTGGAGACACAGGCAGAGGGAGAAGCAGGCTCCATGCAGGGAACCTGACGTGGGACTCGATCCTGGGACTCCAGGGTCACACCCTGGGCAGGTGCTAAACCCCGGGCTGCCCTAGCTTCAGTTTCTGATATGCAACTGTAAACGCCTGAACAAAACCCGCAGTTCATGTTTACAAAGTACGTGACTTTCATTTGCTATGATTATCAAGCTTGTGAAGATGATCACCTCCATTTAAAAACAGCAACTAGGGATCCCTGGGTGGCTTCGTGGTTGGGCGTCTACCTTTTGCTCAGGTTGTGATCCCAGGGTCCCGGGATCGAGTCCCACATCAGGGTCCCTGCATAGAGCCTACTTCTCCCTCAGCCTGTGTCTCTGCCTCTCTTTCTGTGTCTCTCATGAATAAATAAATAAAATATTAAAAAAAAAGAACAAAGTCCTTTTCAACAGAAGCCGATCCAACCAACATATTAGAAAAAGACAGACAATGCTCGCAGTTGAGAAAAAAGAAACAAAACAAAGCAAAGTGGGGTAAATGAATAACGGGTCTGAATGCACTAGGGTTTCCCCTACTTCCCTGGAAGGCAGGCCTCCCCCTCGGATGTGCGAGTGTCCCCCTCTCGGGCTGGGAAGCTAGGGGAGCAGGGCGCCCCGGTGATGGCCCGAGAGACCACGCTGCGGTCCCAGGGTAAACAGAGCGACAGGTGAGAGCCTGGGCAGGGCCGCGCAGGTGGAGGGGCCGCCGGGGGCTGCCTGCAGCCCGTGAGGTCTCCGCAGTGTCCGGGGCCCGGGCTACAGGCTGGATCCCAAACCCCTCCACTCCATGTATAGTGTTCTTCTTTCTTTTTTTTTTTTTTTTTAATATTTATTTATTCATGGGAGACACAGAGAGAGAGGCAGAGACCCAGGCAGAGGGAGAAGCAGGCTCCCTGCGGGGAGCGGATGTGGGCCTCGATCCTGGGACCTCGGGGTCACGACCTGGGCTGAAGGCAGACGCTTAACCGCTGAGCCACCCAGGTGCCCCCACATATGGTGTTTCTCCTATAGGGCACACATATTTCCTTTCTTAGCCCTAGGCATATTGCTCTCAGGTTTTTTGATAAAAACAAGACTGCGCTCAAAGTATAACATTTAAATAGTAGACATGGTTACGTGAACAACCGTAGCCAACTGTCCCGCGGGGCTTTCCACTCATCAGGCACAAGGAACCATACAGGGCATCTCATAGACAGCGTGGCACGGGCACCGACCGGTCAGAACGGTCACTGGTCTCCTACCTGCCGTGGGACCCCGGAGGCCCGCTGCCACGCTGGGCATGAGCCCTTTAGTTGCTGGGTCCTGGGGGAAGGGTGGCCAGTCGAGGGGCAGGAGCCTGGCAGGGGATGTGGGTGTTGGGGAGGACGTGGGGAACACGCTCAGGGCAGCTGGGATGGGGGTGTTGAACACTTGAACAACCGGTACAGGTGGGTCCACCTGCTGGATAGCATTCAGAGCTTCCGGGCCCTGTGCTAGCCTCGCCCCGGCTCAATCCTGCAGGGAAGGCCCGCGTCCATCTCACGGAGAAGGAGATGAAAGCCTGCAGATGTAGAGATCTTGCCCAAGATCACACGGCCAGTGTAAGGAGACAACAGGGCTTGGAGGGGGCAGCAGTTTTAGGTGTAGGTGCAAACTGAGTAGAGAGTTGGGGAGTTCCCATATACTCCCTCACCTGCACCCCTTGTTTCCCCTATTTATCAACATCTTGCATTATTACTACAGCACACTTGTTATATTTCGTTAAGTTGATATTGGTACATTATCATTATTTTTAAAAATATTTTATTTATAAATATTTTATTTATTTATTCATGAGAGACAGAGAGAGAGGCAGAGAGAAGCAGGCTCCCTGCGGGGAGCCCGATGGGGAACTTGATCCCAGACCCCTGAGCCGAAGGCAGACGCTCAACCGCTGAGCCACCCAGTCGTCCCATTGATTATTATTTTTTCTATTGATTATTATTAACTAAATTAGGGTTCACTCTTTGTGTTGCACATTCTGTGGCTTTTGACTAGCGTATGGTGGCATGTGTCCGCCACTGCAATATCACACAGAGCAGTTTCACCGCCCTGAAAACCCTCCGTGCACCTCTTGGTCACCCCTCCCGCTTCCCCTTCAACCCCCCCCCCATGGCCCCCACTGATCTTTTTACTGTCTCCATAGTTTCATCTTTTCCAGAACATTGGGTAGCTGGAATTACACCATCCACAGCCTTTTCGGGTTGGCTTCTTCTGCTTACCAATATGCACTTGAGTTTCCTTCGTGTCTGTCCGTAGCTTGATAGCTTAGGTCTTATTATCCCTGAATAATACTCCATTGTCTGGATATGCCACCGTTTGTTTAGCTGTTCACCTTCTGAAGGACATCTTGGTTGTTTCCAAGGCTTGGCAATTTTGAACAAAGCAGCTATAAACGTCCATGGGTCGGTTTCCGTGTGGACGTTCATTTCCAACTCCTTTCCATACATTCCAGCAGTGCGATCACTGCCTCATACGGGGAGAGGATGCTTAGTTCTCTAGAACTGCCAAATGGCCTTCCCAAGTGACTGCACCATTTTGCAGTCTCACCAGCGATGAACAAGAACCAATTTCTGAATTGCTCTGTTTGTTGTACACCTGAAACTAATGCGACATTCTGCGTCAACTGGACTAAAAGACTTAAAAAAGAGGAACGTCTGATTATTATAGTTTTTATTTTTAAAGATTTTATTTATTCATGAGACACACACAGAGATAGAGAGAGAGAGAGGCAGAGACATAGGCAGAGGGAGAAGCAGGCTCCATGCATGGAGCCCGACATGGGATTGAGTCTCCAGGATCACGCCCTGGGCCAAAGGCAGGCGCTAAACCGCTGAGCCACCCAGGCTGCCTGGAATGTCTGATTTTTATATAGAATCCTATAATTTACAAAGCACTTTTTACTGTATTAACTGTACTTGGATCACAGAAAGATTTCTTCAAAAGGAAAGTCCATCACTATGTTCTAACAAACCGATGGGCTTTTCGGTGTCATTGGTACCACCGAGTAAAGGCTACTACTACTACTACTACTACTACTACTACTACTACTACTACTACCTCTCCAGAATCTATTCGGGGGAACTCCATAGTTTCTTTATATGTTTATCTTATTTAACCGCACAACAAGTCCTCAAAGGTAGCTGTCGTCATTCTCATTTTACTGAATAGGAAACAGAGATGCAGGAGTCAAATATTTTGCTCAAGATAACAAAGGAATTCAAACCCAAGGCCACCTGCCACCACATGCTGGGTTCATGACCCTCCAGGCCTTACATTCCCTCCATGCAGTCATTGGGGAAAATTGGGAGAGATTTGAAGGGGAAGGGGGGAAAGTCAAAGCAAACGGATCCCCCAAGTGTCCTGTCCAGTGTACCCTTTTTAGGTATCTTCTCTTTTACCAAGCTATTTTACAGCTCGCCAAGTACAGAAGACAATGCAAATGAGTCTTGTCCACAGAGCTGCAAATTATGTGCGTCTGGGGGAGCGCAATCCATAATTGCCCTGTGGATAGGCTGCTCCTTGTATCTCCTTGTAAATTCATTTTAGCATCGACTATCTGCCCGTAATGTGTGTATTCACTTGAATTTTCCTTTGAACCAGCTGAAATATGTTAGGGGGTTCAATGATTAATTCGGGAATTCAATAAATTCCTTGACAAGCATTTATTTTCTATTAGTATGATGATCATTCTTTTACCCTTAAAGACTGTTGGATTGTTTTTTGGTTTGTGTGTGTGTGTGTGTGTGTGTGCATGTGTGTGCGTGTGTGTTTGGTGAGGTGGCAGGAGGGGCAGAGGGAGAGGGAGAGAGAATCTCAAGCAGACTCTGGCCTAGCGGGAGCCGGACATGGGGCTCCAGCTCATGACCCTGAGATCAGGACCTGAGTCAAAACCAAGACCTTGGACTCTTTTTTTTTTTTTTTTTTTTTTAGAGACACAGAGAGAAGGCAGAGACATAGGCAGAGGAAGAAGCAGACTCCTCACAGGAGCCTGATGTGGGACTCGACCCCAGAACTCCAGGATCACACCCTGGGCCAAAGGCTCAACTGCTGAGCTACCCAGGTGTCCCAAGAGCCCAGACTCTTAACCAACTGAGCTCCCCAGGCGCTCCAGGATTATCTTTTTTCCCCCCAGGATTATCTTCTAACAGAATGTATTTTCTGTGTGTGCATCAGTAGAATCAGAAACAACGTCGGTGTCATTTCCTTCTCATGGTTCCCGGTTCATAACTTAGGGACCCACAGCATTAGCCTATGGAGCCCTGTGAACGTTCTGATCACTCTGGACTTTCCCTAAATCTCACCTTTTGAGATTGAGGGTTGAGCTGGTTTTGCTCTCCACTCTTTCTCCAGTGCTACCACGACAGTATTTCTCATCTCCCCCTACCCCAGAGACATTTTTCTCTTTTTCTGCAAAATGAAGATTCCCTGCTTATCGCTACTTTAGAAGCAAGGCGTTATGAGAAGGGGCATAGATAATCGGTGCCTAATTGATAGTTCTAGGATTGAATTTGCCTGCAGTACTTCACACACCTAACTGTATGACAGATTTTTTTTTTTTGTATGACAGATTTTTATGTGTTTTGTGGAGTCTCCAGGATACTAGTTTCCTCTCCCGCCGGCCTCAGGCTCTTCATTAGCCATTTCTAGTTTTATTCTCCTCTGGTGAGGCAGGGGATACTTAAGAGACATGCCTTTCTCTGGGTGAGAAGTAACATGAACCGTGCTTTTGGTAGAACAGAACGTAGGAATTATTGGTTAAGCTGTAATTTTGAGAGTCACGAAATTTCAGAGGAAAAAGATCTCAGACATCAACCATCCGGACTCTTCATTTAGCACATGTGGAAACTGAGTCCCAGGGAAATTAAACGACTTGTCCCCAGTAACCCAGCTGACTGGTGACCTTGCTAGAAATAGGGCTGCGCCTTCATTTTCAGGTCAGTGCTCTTTCCATGACCCATGGCATTTCAACGACCTTGACCTTCAAGAACTCCAATTCGCACTGCAGTTAAGAAAGAGCTGCAGACCCCCCAAAAAAAGAAAAAAGAAAAAAAAAGGAAAGAAAGAAAGAGCTGCAGGATGTATTATTTTCCTGCATCTCTCTGATCTTATGAAATCATGCAGTCTACAAAAACTTACTGGTTTACTAATTGGAAGGAAAAATCAAGGGTGAAGTCAATGGTAGCAAACAGGCACTTAAAGTACAACCTGCAAAAATAAATTTTAAGCTAATACTAGATTTTTCACTGTTGCTCTCACTAACTGGACGAGGATGGATGACTGCACACATTCCACCTCCCTGCATTTATGAACGCCCTCTGGGTTTTTTTTTTTTTTTTTTTCTTGGCTGGCTGAAGTTAGGCGAGGCCGGCTAATTGATGCTGAAAACATATTTGTTTGCCTACTTAATTCAATAGTTAATGACCAAGAAAACTGTCCATTACAAAGAGCCTTGCATTTAATAACTCATCTGCATTCAGATTATTTTTTTTAAGTTGAAAAGGAAGTTTGAGGGGAAAAGTGAATAAAAGCCTGACCTCATTTTTTTTTTTTTATTCTTTTTGTTTTTTGCAAACCTTAAGCCTAGAGGATCCCGTGGATTTTCAGGCATGATAAAGAGAAACAGGTAATGCCTAATGCAGCATCTGGACCCAAATGGTCCCAGTCACGGAGAGAGGCCTGTATAATGAGAAACAGACAGTGGAGGATAGCGTAACCTCCTCAGTAGCAAGGGCCTGAAAGAGGTGTGCTTCTCCTATCTGGTCAGGAAACTACCATCCACTATCTGGGGCCTGGACCTGTTGGGGGCCGTGTTCCCATCCCTGGCACAGAATTGCCAACCACACAAGGTAATCCATGCGCTTCCCAGTTGCGCATCTAGGGATGTGTGAAGACGGGAGGTACCTGGTTCTGTCAACAGATTCCTCCCAGGGAACCCACTGAACAGCCTGAGTCCCCTGGAACCCCTTGGGGATGATGTTGGGTGAAAATCTGTTTAATAAATCCACTGAACGCAGTAGTAAAGCCCTTCCCTCCTGATTTTTAACCCCGCAGGAGTAATGGGTGGTTAGTTAGATTACATCTGTGCCTACGTGTGAAGCAACCCGGGCTGCACTAAGTTGCTGGGACGGAGGCAGGTGATGGATGACTTAAATGAAAGGGAACTCAAACACATTTAGGTCACTTACCACCCACTCAGCCCCGAGTGGAAGGAACCTCGTCATCTGTGTCCTGGTTGCAGACTCACGCAAAAGAGACGCCTTGTGTCATTCGGGAGTGGGCCTCACGCCGGGAAGCCACACCGTTGGTGGGGGCAGGATGCCCGTATCCTGCTGCTGCTGCCATATGGTGCCCCATCATTAGCCAGATGACCAAAATGCTGGAGAAGACCTGAGCACACATGAACTCTCGAACCTGGGCTGTGGGAGGCTGTTAGGAGAGGCTGGGCGGGGGTCAAACCTGGTGTGTGGCTGTGGAAGTCTGAACAGGAATCTAAAGTGTTACAGATCGTGGGCCCGTGATCAGTATAGATGAATCTTTGTCAGCAGCAGCAGCAGCAGCACGTCAGCTACCCTCCACCTCTATTTATGTGTTGGAAGACAGTTTCAACGTCACACGATTCCCTTCTGTGCCCAAAGGAAATATCAAGGGTTCAGAAGAAGAAAAACTTGCTTGTACCCCAAAAATAGGATATTTCCTGAGATAGTCTTATGGCACCTCCTCCCCCTTTTTTAATAGGGAAGCTTTGTTTAGAGTCAGAATTGACTAGATGATGCTTGACTAGCCTTAGAAGGTTCAAAACATCTCTAGTACCTTTGAATTGTATGCAAAATTGTGCGTGTGTGATTTCATGCTCATTTTTCTGGGAGGAGGGTATATCTCTTGTCAAAGAACCTCAAAGGATCTGCAGTCAAAAGGATCTCCAATGCCTGATGTTCTGTGCCAGCCACTGGTACAGAGTCCAGGGGGGAACCCAGCCTTTGTAATCATGGCAGAAATGACCCTGAAGGGTCATTACATGAAGTAGACATCAGGTAGCTTATGGCCTTGTATTTTACTTGGCCTTTGGGTACTTAGGTCACCCTGCAGCTGGCCGAGGGCACGCTGCCTGTCGTGTTCCAGAGACAAGTAGCTAGACCATCTCAGGTCCCATGCATCAGCTCCCACCCAAGCCTTGATGCCCAAGCATCAGCCCTGGGAGCCAGCACCCTAGGTGATACCCTTTTCATAAAGTCATACTCCAGCAGAAAGCAAATGAGCCACAGTGGTGGAAGGAAAAGAGCAGATGTCCAAACATGGCAGTGACATCGTCTCATGAGGGACAAGGAGATACAGTGCACGGGAAATGACTTGAGTTCTAGTTCACATTCTGCCCTGAACCAGCAGCAGAACGTTGAGTAATTCACCTTCGTGCATTTATTTCAGTTTCCCAATCTGCAGAATGGGGAGACAGGACTGCATTCCTGAGGCCTCCCTAGCTGAGGGCATGACCCACTGTGTACTGACTTCCAGGCGTGCCTCTGACTACAGAGACCTTATGGGGGAGACGTGGTCTGTTATTAGGACCTAGTCCATTTTTCTATCTTAAATGCCAAGCTAGATGTTTTAAGACCCGTTGGATTTTGCAATCTATAGAAGGATTCGAAGCAAATAGATAGATACACCCAAGAGGAAACCCATCAAGATTGCAGTGATAGGTTAATGTGCTGGCTAGGGCTGAAAGCCAGAGAGCAAATGTTTCTGATTATAATGGGGGTGCCCCCTCTATGATTTCCGATTTAGAAATATTGTTCATCAATCTCTCTTCCTACCTCCAACCTCCAGTTCTGCTCTTAGCAGATAATACATATTTGGATTTTTGACTCTTGGCATCCCATCCCTAAGGTGCCTAAATTGCTAATTTGGCATATTAGCATTCTCACCTAGGTCTCCTGACTTTTTCACTCCAGTCTCCAGAGGAGGCATCTGAGTCCTTCCAACCAACCTGGATCCCGGCCTCCTCATCTTCTCCCCTTTCCTGGATGTCATACGGCCAACGGTCTATGCCACCCTCACTTCCACCTCCTCCTGCTGGGCGCTCCGGTCTTACCTTCCTTGCGGGCTTTTTCCTTGACCCTCAAATCTTCTCAGAGCTTCCCTACCTTAAACATGAAATCAGTATTCTCTGCTCCATTTGCCTTTGTAGTCACATTTTAATTTTTTCTTGCCCCTAGTTCCCAGATCCTTGGAATAAGTAGGAGCTTACGCCTGCTGATTCAACTTCCTTTGCCTTCCTACCTCTGAGGTCTGGATGTTCATAAGCTGCCCTGGAAGTGCTTTCTCGAAGGCAGCCTTGTCTCTGGCATTTGTTTTAACCGTGGGACGCAGTGCCTCCCACCACGGACCTCCAGCACCCGGGATTGACAGTGGCTTAGAAGCAGGCTGGGCAAAGCTCTGCTGAACACTGGAGCTTGCCCCCTCTTCCTTCCCAGCACTTCTCACCCACCCATCCTCCCGCATGCCCTGCGTCTCATCATCACTTCTGATCCATCCTGCAGAGCATTTTCTCATTTACATCTTCCTCAGGACTCGCCAGCAGCTCCTCAGGGACTAGTGATCCAAACTCTAATCTTCTCGGTTGGCACTTTAAAAACGTAATGATTCGTTGCTTAAAAAGAGTCCTAGAGCCGCTAAGAAAAACACGTAAACAGAACAAAAATGTATCTGGAGAAAGAAAAGTCTCTCTCCCAGCCCATTGTCCCAGTTTTCTTTCCCAGAAACAAATCACTGTTAGCAGTTTCTTATACATCCTGGCAGAGATATTCCCACAAGTGCTTCCTGATTGGAATATAGCTCAGCACCATGCCTGGGGCCCTGTCTTTAATCCCAGCCAACTGGGCTGGGACTCTGTTGACCTACTGGACATTTCTCCAGTAGGAGATCTACCATACACACTCCCCATCACCGGTTTGTGATTTGCTTCCCCCCACATGAATCTGAGACCATCCTTGTTCTTACTAGATTGTCTGGGGCTTCCGGTGGCTTCCCCTGTGGCTACTGTGAGAGACTCCAGTTCCCTTTCCTGGTCAGTCCCCCAGCCCCAATCCCACTGATTTTGACTTTGCTGTTTCTGTGCCAACCAGCAATTGAAGAAAGTTCTAACTTGTTTTGCCTCTGGACCACGGTGGGTCGTGCTATCTGTTGACCCGATTTGCCAGGAGATAAGAATGAAATGATCATGTGCTTTTGCTTCTGATCTTTTGCTTTTTTGCCTGGCCTTATTCCTAAGTCCAGTTATTATGACCTTCTTCTTCTTTTTTGTTTTGAGAATTTTGAGAGCCTGAGAAGAGGGAGGGGCAGAAGCAGAGGGAGAGAGAATTCCAGGCTGACTCCACGCTGAGTGCAGAGCCCAATCCCACAACCTGTGAGATCGTGACCTGAGCTGAAATCAGGAATTGGACGCTTAGCCAACTGAACCAAACAGGTGCCCTGACCCCTTTTCTAATGATGCCCTGGAATGATTCGAGGAAGAACTTGAGGTTCTCCACTTCTACTCTTGAAATCCTGGGCACATGAACAGTGGTAACATCTGGATGCAGAAAGCTTACGGCCACTGTAGCCAGAGAGTGTTTCCTGCTGAATCTGGGGAGAACAGCCCTTCTGGGAGGCACTTTCCAGTTCTGCTTTTAAGCAGTAATGACAGCCTCGCATTTGGAAAATATCCCTGTAATGACATCAGGAGTCTTAAAAATTGCCTTTGGGGAACATTATCATGGAAGTTAGATGCACACTGCCTTAAGTACCAATAGGAAGACTTTTTTTTTTTTTTTTTGGTTCTTTTAAAATCCACCTAATGAACTGCAGGCCTGGAATGTCATTTGCTGAGGAGATGCTGCATTAGTGACACTTGGCATCATTTTAAATATGGACTTGGAGGTAAATTTGGACCCATTCAACTGTGATTTATTATAGATAACACCAGTAGAGAGAGTCCCCCAATCCAGGGTTTCTCAATGTGAGATTACCCTAATCTAGGGCTCCGCAAATATACGTGAGAAAAGCTGGATGTGAGCTGCTTCTCTTTCATGCACAATTGCAGTGCACATTAGCCGATGGATGACTCTGAGAAGTCCCAGAGTGAAACAACGTCTAAACTTATGTGTTAACCTGAACTTATTTGGCAATCAAACCCTTGAGGCACAATGATGCTCCTTAACAGCCTGAAGAACTATGGTTCAGAGGATGCATACTGGATAATAATGCTGCTTCGATTTATCCATGCAAGTGAAACAATTTATGTATGAATAAGTGACTGGTTCCCCTAACTATTTCATGTATGCATTATACAGTAATCCCCCCACTTATCATAGGGGACACGTTCCAAAAGCCCCAGTGTTTCCCTGAAATCATCCTAGATATGCTGTTTTTCCTCCTATACATACACGCCTAGGCTAAAGCTTAGTGTAGAAATTAGGCACAGTTAGAGATTACCAAGATTAATAAATTAACACATAATGATATTCTGTTGCTATGAGATGATAAAATGCCTATGTAATGACATGAAGTGAGGTGAATGACATGGGCACTCTGACGTAGGGGTAGTTAGGCTGTTACTGACCTTCTAACGATACGTCGGCAGGATCACCTGCTTCAACGTCACCACTGACGACAGGTGATCAAGACCACAGGGGACAAAATGCACAGATAAGGGGAGACTTCTGTATTAACAAGGCAATTGAATAATATGCCATTAAATTATAAACCAATAATACACAATATAATAAATATGTGAAATATTTAGGGAGAGTAATCATAGTAAAGCCATTATCTAATATCATCTATAATTGAATATTCATATCTTTAAAAAGCCAGTTTGCCAAAACTACATTTCTTTGTAAGTTAAAGTTCTGTTAACTGGTGCCCTTCAGTTCTTTTTTTCCGGTGGCTCGTCACCCGGTAGCTTCTTAAGAAAGATCTGACAAGAACCCAAGAGTCAGCTATTGGTCACTGACATTTTCCCCTTACAACTTATTCAAGGAGACATCAACCTAATTAAGCTAAAAAACTCTTTTTTTTTTGTCACATTCAGCTTCCCATGCTGGGTGGTCCAAGCTAAGTCTTTCTCATTGGTTCTTTCAAAATGCTCTTGGGGACACCCAGGTGGACAGTCGGTTAAACATCTGACTCTTGGTTTCAGCTGAGGTCATGATCTCAGGGTCGTGAGATGGGGCCCCACGTAGGGCTTCGCGCCGAGCGTGCCATCTGCTCGAGATTCTCTCTCCCTCTCCCTCTGCCCCTCCCGCTCATGCTCTCTCTCTCGCTCTCTCTCAAATAAATAAATAAATCTTTTAAAAAACACTATACTCTCAGAAGTTCTAGGTCAGAGTGTTGTCTTCCTGCCATACTATTAGGGCTATGATATTTCACTTGTAGAATTTTAAAAACATGTTGTTTAAAAATAATTTTAAAATCACACAAAACTGGCATTTCTATCATGAGATTAAGTGTATCTATGAAACTAGAACAGAGATTAAAGTCTATTAATTCGTTCATTCACGGATAGTTCCTCTATTGTCATCCAGGGAATGGTTCTAGAAGGTAAGCTCTTTGAGAATCTTATCTTGATGGCCCAGATTTTGTGGTTTCTTTATTTAACAGGAGGTGCAGTGGAAAGGGGAATAAAATCTCCTTGGTCTAGGAGATGGAGCTCTGCTTGAGTGTGGGAGGTGACCGGGGGAAGGAGGCAGGGCAGGGCTTGGTCGCATGGTGGTAGCTGCTTTGCTCCATGAGAAGTAAAAATGAGCCCCTAGGAGGCAGTTGAGGATTTGTGTTGGCAGGTTGGAGTGGAGAGGGCAAAAAAAGCTGCATCTGGACAATAGTCAGCTGTGAAAGATTTCAAAATCTAAGGGCAGGTAATATCCTCTTTGCAGACCCATGATAAATTCTGGAAGTTCTTTGTAGGCTTTTTGATTTCACCATAAATAACTTTTAAAAAATAAATTTGAAAGCTGACTCTAGTAGCCTACCTTCTTTTTTTTTCCTCTTCCAAATAAGAATAAACTTACTTGACTGGAATTTATTATTACCATGATTTGGAAAAAAATAGGAAAGGCACAGTCTCCCATGTGCACACCCAGTCCAATATTTACATTCTATTCTTGATATTAAATACATTCAGCTTTCTGAAAAACTTGGGCCATCAGTTTTTCTCATTTTGCTAAATTCACTTTGTGATTAACCAACTGGTTTGGATCGGTGTTTTTGAAGGCTAGGAAAATCTCTTAAACATGTCCTAGATAGGAATATTGATTCTCTTCAGAGAAACTCATGTGGGTGTTACTTGTTGCCTTATAATACACAAACATCTCAGACAATATTTTTTATTGAATCATTTGGGGGAAAAAGGCCTGAGCTCTGCCCCTGATGTGCTTGAAGACAAATGAATACAACACACTCTGATCACTTCCAAATAAATATTTACTTATAAATATTTACTGATACTGTACAAAGAGAATACTTAAGTATGAGAGAGCATGTGGAGGGAATAACCAAAAAGGTTGGTGTTATGCAGGGAATATTCTTATTCTTTTTTTTTTTTTTTTTTTTTTTTAAGAAAGAGGAAGCTGAAGCAGGGAGATTGGAGAATATTAAGGTTAAAAAGATGCGAATAAGTCCTGACTCTGGCTGCTTTTGGGGTCAAATACCTGCTGTTCCTCTACTATGGTCTCCGTGTGTTTTGCTTCAATTTTCAGGAGAGTCTAATGGGTGAACTCTCCTGTTTGGGGCTGGCTGGATCTCGTGTCAGCCCCTCTTATCTAATTAGCTATGGGTGGGGGAGTGGGTAGCAGTCAGAACTGTGAAGGACAAACGTGGGTGACCATGCCCATGTCTTTGGTAAATAGTTTGAGTTTCCCCCAGAAGAGGATTCTTCATGGGTTTCTGGGAAGATGGTATAGGCCTAATAGCCCTGCTCAAATCCATCTGCCATTCTTAAGTTCGATTCTTATAAGCTCTATTTTCCCAGCAAGAATAAAAGAATTGGGTCTTAAATATGGAAGAGTCTGGCATCTTTTCAGAGCACAGAAGTTTTTTTTTTTTTTTAATACATAGGTTCTAAAATGTTTTAATTTGTTGATGAAACTGATCACTTTTCTCCTAATAACCAATATTTTAATCTGAGAATATTTCTATGTCCTCCATTTTCTCAGTCATTCGAATCCTGTTAATTTTGTAAAAATGGGGTATCCTGGGTGGCCCAGCGGTTTAGCGCCGCCTTCAGCCCAGGGCATGATCCTGGAGACTCGGGATCGAGTCCCACGTCGGGCTTCTGGCGTGAAGCCTGCTTCTCCCACTGCCTGTGTCTCTGCCTCTCTCTGTGTGTCTCTCATGAATAAATAAATAAAATCTTAAAAAAATTTTTTTTGTGAACATGATTGGAAGGTACTAAAGATAAAGCATGAAAAAAAAATCTGCTGGGTTATCCAAATAGTTTGTAAGAAATTATTAGTGGACCATCCAAAAATAAAGTTCTACAGGGACACGAGAGGGAATAAAGACTAAAATATGGTAAATTTAATGCATGAACTAGAGCTCTTGGTTGCACTAAGAGCAAACCAAATAAAATTGACTTAGGGGACCAGTAGAATGCATTACAAATATGCTGGATATCTCGTAGAAACTAAAGACACAAATCAGGAACGGTCAGAATTTTGGGTTTGGACATCATCAGGACCCTCTGATCCTCTGAGTGCCCTGTCACTTGGTCAGAAGTCCGCTTCTAGATTAGCCAGGATGACCAGCCGGGGCGACGTCATAGCACTGCTGCTATCAAACAACTGTACGTATGGAGCGGGGAGAGTGAATGGGAAGACGGTCCTGTTTCCAGAAGAAGTAGGAAGAGTATTTGATAAAACAGTGATGTCCATCTTTTTTTTGAGAAAAATAGGCAAGCAAGGCAGCAAGAGAAAATAGTTTGTCAAGTTCTTGAATATCTAAAAATAATCAAGGTCAGTTTTTTTTTTTTTTTTAAATCAAGGTCAGTTTTAAGGGTCAAGTTTTTCAAGGAAAAACTTTCTCATTCAGGGACCTCATTTGAAAGACATGCCCACAAATGGCAAGCTTTCTTTTGTGCAATAGACAGGTGTATTGCTCACTCGGCCTATTGCGCAATGCTGAATTACCAATATTTCTCCTGCACTCATTACACATAAAGTACTATCTTAGACCCCGGGGTGGGAGTTACAGAGATGGGTGGGTTCCACCGGGTGGGTCCCACCCCCATGGAGTTTGCACTTTAGCAATCCGCAGAAGGAAAAGCAAACTGTAGTGACTGTGGCAACCTAACGGGAGGACTGAGCACTTGTTGAAAAACAAATCCTGAACTCCTATTCCATCATTTCCCCTAAAAAAGAATTTGTGATCTTAAAAAAAAAAAAAAAAAAGATGCTTTCTATGATGCATCACTACAATTTGCGACCTGAACTAAATTTGCAATCTGCTAGATGTCCCCAACCCTACTGTACACACCGGTGGCAGGGACTACTTTGGTTTAGCTGAAGATATTCATTGGAAATTCTTTTTTTTTTTTTTTCCATTGGAAATTCTTTGTGTCTGTTTCTAACTCACCTTTTGGAGAAAGGCCAGTAAGGAGAGGAGAAGGGGGTTAGTTTTCGAAGGTGATACAAGTGTGCTTTTATTTACTATTGTTTTTGTTTTCAAGCCTGGTTTTTATTATTTATTTTATTATTTATTTATTTTTACAAGCTATAAAAAATAGACTGCCTGCAAGCACTAAGACCATTTACAATGTGCATAAGATTCTGTGCATGAATTTGTATAAAACTGTATGAGTATTTCTGTGTGCATAATACAGAAACATTAGTTTTAAAAGAAGCTAAGAGCTTATGGAACAAAGGATAGCAATGAGAATGAGACTAGCTTAGGCGTGGAGCTGTGTCAAACGATTGTCTGAAACACAATGACAATCTATTTTTCTTTTTTTAATTGGAGTTCAATTTGCCAACATATAGCATATCAAGCCCGGTTTTTAAACGTCTGGGAGGTTGAGGGGATAATAGAGGTTGGTGAGAGAGGAGGTTTGGGGGGAGGAGGAAGCCAGCAGGTGGCGCTTGTCTCCTCCACCAGATCAGCACATTTGACTCCGCCTAGAATCCTGCAGGAAGGAAGGGCCACCGTGCATGCAGTCAACGCAAGTGACACACATCAGGTCACACCTCAGTGCCCAGGACATGAAGTCACACTTCCAGCCTGTTGCCCAGGCCATCAGCATCTTTCTGCACCACCGTCTGGGAGCCCGGCTCACCCACCTGCAGGGCTGTAGGATTTTCCCACATGCATCCTCCTGTCTCCCAGCCAAGCCCCCTGGAGTGACCCTGGTGACAGTCACCTCGCAAATGAAGGCCCTGGAGAGCTGGAGCTGCGACTTCAGAGCGAGCAGTGGGGTTTTCTCAGTCCTCAGCTGGTGGGCCCTTTGCTGCCCGTGCTGTGCCAGCCTCTGTCTGGGCAGACCGGGAACTTGCTTTCGCGTCGGTCCCCAGGTCCTTTGGGGGGCAAGCCTCAGCCGCACGGGGACACCGTGCCGGGCTCTGGGCGCAGGCCCAACCTGTGCTGAGTCACCGGCTAGTCGGGGTCACCGGTTTCCTTACCTCGTCTGCACCATGCAACCTGGGGCCCGGGAGGATGGATCCCGTCCAGCACGAGAACCACCCTCATTTACAAAGTCCTTCCTTTCCGTGTCCGTCCCCTCGGCCCTCCCATCGCTCAGAAAACCTTCCACCCGACTCTGCCTTGGTCTCTTTGCCCCCGGGGTCGGGCCCAGGACTATCGGGGACGAGGGCAGCCCTACAGGTGCGAGGGTTACAATCCGCATCCAGCTCCGCCTCTGGCTGCACGGGTGTGACCTTAGACCAAACAACAAATAAGTAAAATAAAATATATTTTTTTAAAAAAAATCTAACTTCCTCTGTAGTCTGGGGGAACCACTTTTCCTCCCACGGACTCCCTGGAATTAATGAGATGATGAACGTAGACTGCTTAGGCCGCCTTGAGTGCTCGCAGGCACCCACATGCGGGGGTGGGGTGGGGGCGGTGGGGGGGGGTGGGGGGGGGGTGGGGGGGGTGGGGTCTGACCCCACCGTGAAGAACGACGGCCTCTTGGGGGGGGGTAGGTGTGCGGGTCAAAGAGCCAGAGTCGTTCGCAGAATTGAGATAACCCGTCACCTCCTCGTGATGTCACTGCACTGGAACCCCCGAGGTCTGCAGCCTCGCCGGCGTCTTCTCGGAGCCCCTAGAAGCCCTCGGCCCCCGTTCTCCCCCCTACCCCCCGCCCCCCGGTACGCTGAGCAGCAAGAGGGAACCCAGAAGCGTGCGGCGCGGAGGGGAAGGTGACCCGGGGGCGGAGCCGGGGGGCGGAGCGGGGCTGGACTGACAGCTCGCAGCAGCAGGAGGAGCAGCGCGCGGCGGCGGGAGGAGGGCGCGGGGGCGGGGCCGGACTGACAGCTCGCAGCAGGAGGAGCAGCGCGGGGGCGGGGCGTGGGCGGGGCGTGGGGCGGAGCCGGGGGCGGGGCGGGGCTGGACTGACAGCTCGCCGCAGCAGGAGGAGCAGCGCGCGGCGGCGGGAGGAGGGCGCGGGGGCGGGGCGTGGGCGGAGCCTGGGGCGGGGCGTGGCTGGACTGACAGCTTGGAGCAGCAGAAGCGCGCGGGGGCGGGGCGTGGGCGGAGCCTGGGGCCGGCGTGGGCGTGGCGTGGCTGGACTGACAGCTCGCAGCAGCAGCAGGAGCCGCGCGGGGGAGCGGCGGGGGCGGAGCCTGGGGCGGGCGGGGGCGGGGCGGGGCTGGACTGACAGCTCGCAGCAGCGGGAGGAGGGCGCGGGGGCGGGGCGGGGGCGGAGCCTGGGGCGGGCGGGGGCGTGGCGTGGCTGGACTGACAGCTCGCAGCCGCAGCCGGAGCCACGCGGGGGCGGGGCGGGGGCGGAGCCTGGGGCGGGCGGGGGCGGGGCGGGGCTGGACTGACAGCTCGCAGCAGGAGGAGCCGCGCGCGGCGGCGGGAGGAGGGCGCAGGCCGGGCGGAGACACATGCGCGCTGCCGGCCGCCGCCGCCGCCGCCGCCGCAGTCCTCGGCTTCCCGGGGACAGGAAGCCTCGGAGCCCGAGCCCGCCGAGCCCGCCGCCCCCGCCGCCCCGCGGCCCGCGCGCCCGCCGCCCCGCCCTCCGGTCCGGCAGGATCCCTCGCCGCGGGGCCCTGCGGGGGCCCGGCCCGCACCGCAGCCTCCGGGTCCCGGGGCCCGGCTGCGACCCCCCCGCAGCAGCGGCGGGGCGGGGTGGGGGGGCCCGCGGGAAGATGGCGACGCCGGGGAGCGAACCCCAGGCTTTCGTCCCTGCCCTGTCCGCCGCTGCGCTGCACCCTCAGCATCACGCCCACCAGCAGCACCAGCACCAGCACCAGCAGCACCACGGAGGCACCGCCGCGGGCAGCGGGGTCGCGGGCGGCGGCGGCGGCGGCGGCGGCGGCGGCTTCAACCTGCCCTTGAACCGGGGGCTGGAGCGCGCGCTGGAGGAAGCGGCCAATTCCGGGGGGCTGAACCTCAGCGCCCGGAAACTGAAGGAATTTCCCAGGACCGCGGCCCCGGGGCACGACCTCTCGGACACGGTGCAGGCAGGTGAGGAGGGCCGAGCGGTGGCCGGCGGTCGCGCCCTCGCCCGGGGGGGTCGGGGGCGCGCGTGGGCGCGGGGAGGCGGCGGCGCAGCGCGCGGGGGGCTGGGGTGCGGCGTCCGCGGGCGCGCGGGCCTCGGGGTCCCCCCCCCCCACCGCGGCGGCCCGGGCCGGGCCTGAGGCTTCCGACCCCGCGAGCCCGGGGTTCGCGCCAGGCGTCGCCCGCCGGGACGGGGACACCCAGACAAAGGGGGCGCCCCCGGGGCCGACCCCGAGGGCAGCGGGCGGTGCAGCCGGGGCCCCGCGACCTCCGGGGCGGCGGGCGGCGGGCGGCGGGCGGCGGGCGGGGGCCGGGCTTCCTCTTCCTTCCAGCCAGCCCGGGGCGCAGCCCCCCCCCCCCAACCCCAACCCCAACCCCTACCCCGGGCCCGGCTCCCGCGTCCGTCCTGCGCCCGACGCCCCCGAGGGCTCGGTGACCCGATCCTTGCGGGGGCGGCGGGAGGGGACGGCTCGGGGCAGTAAAGGCAAAGCCATTAAAGTGAGCCGGTTCTGCTGCGTGAGCCCGGCAAGTTGCGACTCGCGCCCGGGAGCGCGGCTCCCGAGTCCTGCCCTGCGTTGCCCTGTTCCCGAGACGTCTGCTCGCTCCCGAGGGCTGGGGCTGCAGCAGGGGACCTCTGCACGGGAAGGAGGGGCTGGGGCCTTGGGACCCCTGCAGGACGTGCCTGCGGTTCAGCTCCCCACCCCCACCCCAGCAGCTCCCCACCCCAGCAGCTCCCCCCCCACCCCATCAGCTCCCCACCCCAGCAGCTCCCCCACCCTCCCCCACCCCCCACCTCATCAGCTCCCCCACCCCCCTATCTCATGAGCTCCCCCACCCCCTACCCCATCAGCTCCCCCACCCCCACCCCATCAGCTCCCCACCCCATCAGCTCCCCCACCCCCACCCCATCAGCTCCCCACCCCATCAGCTCCCCCACCCCCACCCCATCAGCTCCCCACCCCATCAGCTCCCCACCCCATCAGCTCCCCCCCACCCCATCAGCTCCCCCCCACCCCATCAGCACTCCCCCCCCCCCCCCCCCCCCCCCCCCGCCCCCGGGGAGGGTTGGCAGCTCGGGGAGGGCGCCCAGCCTTTCCCCACACACAGTGGGTGTCCTGCTTTGGGAACCACTGCCCAGACCTCCTGGCTGTCATCACCTCCCGGGCTCAGATGGCTGAGTGGCTAAAGTCTCAGCTCCAGAGCTCCCAGTTTGGAGAAGTAGGGGTGGGGGTGGGGGTGGGGGTGGGGAAGGGAGCAAGGCTTTTTTGGAGCTAGGTCTCCAGTGCTTTTTGTTTCCCACTTCAATCCGGTAAACATTTATGGAGCGACCTAATGAGTATTTGAAAAGAGTTCCAAGTTCACTGGAGGCAAAAAAGGGCTTCTCCAGGGTCATTAAACTTTGCGACTTGTTTGAGGGAGCATCAGGCATCGCCGAAAAAGAGGGAGTTTCCAGAGTTGAGCTCTCAGCAGCTGGGGAGTCTCTTCCTTAGGACCTCTTAGTTACATTTTCTCAAGGGGAAGTTATTCCAAGAATTGCCTGAATCATTAACTTAAAAAAAATCTGTTGTTAAGTCCTGGTTCCCGTTTGCCCTAGAATATACCAGGGAGTCTGGAAGGATTGAATATGACTGCAGAAAAGCTGGCATGACCAGTAATATGTGTTTGCACCGTCTGCAGGGGGGTTTGAAGGTTGTGTGTCCACTTCAGTTGTGCAGATGTTTATTCCCAAAGTTGAGTGAACTTGGTGTGTCTGCCGTGTCAGCATTTCTTTGAGACACGTGCTTTTAAAAGCAGGGACCACCTTTTCCAGCTAGGACATTGCCGTGTGAGATACATGCCCAGCAGCGTCCTCATTCTCCTCTCTTGCTCCCTTGTGGTGGTGGACGTCAGTGGTGAGTTTGGCCAGATTGTAATTACAGCCCTCCCTTGCACACGTTTAATGTTCAGAAAATTCTAGCTAGTTAACACTCAACTTAACATTAATTTCCCAACAACAGCAGCAACAACAACAGAAAGCAATGTGAGTTTTGGGATGGGGCATGTCAGCAAAGTTGGTAGCAGTTTGGGACAACCTGGAAAAGGTAAAGCGTGTTCAAGGTAACCAGCTATTTCATGTGAAATGTGAGCGCCCCGACGTGTTCAGGGGTTGCTTCCTCAAAACATCTTTGCCTCAGGTCAAACGCTGGCTATAGACCAAATGTAGTCTGCCCTTTTTGTTCTTTTTTTTTTTTTTTTTTAAGGATTTTATTTATTTACTCATGAGAGACACAGAGAGAGAGAGAGAAAGAGGCAGAGACACAGGCAGATGGAGAAGCAGGCTCGATTGTGGGACTCGATCCCGGGTCTCCAGGATCACACCCTGGGCCAAAGGCAGCACTAAACCGCTGGGCCACTGGGGCTACCCTTTATTTTTTTTTTTTTTAAGATTTTATTTATTTATTCATGATAGACATAGAGAGAGAGAGAGCGCGAGCAAGCGAGAGGCAGAGACACAGGCAGAGGGAGAAGCAGGCTCCATGCAAGGAGCCCGACACGGGACTTGATCCTGGGACTCCAGGATCACGCCCTGGGCCAAAGGCAGGCGCCAAACTGCTGAGCCACCCAGGGATCCCCCTCTGCCCTTTGTTCTAAAGAAATATTTGCTGCTCACTGTTCTTTATTTGGAAGAGCAAAAATGAAAATAAAGCAAGAGTTAAAATCACCCCCAGTTTGCGCAGCGTTGACATTTCCTGCAGGTCAAGAGTTCTAGCAGGGCGTGAGTGGTAAGACGTACACTGAAGGTTGTGGTTTCTGCAAACGCAGAAACAGGCCGAGGGCCGCTCCGTAGATGTCTAAGCTCTGTCACCAGAGGCATACATAATTTTCACAGGAAAACAACTCTCAGGCCCTCCCTTTGGGCCTATTGCGTTGCTCATATTTGAGTCAAAACGATGTTGTTGTCGGGGTGCAGTCTTTCTCGCAGGTGAGCAGGGGAAAGAAAGGCCGACCCGTGCAGGTGTGGTGGCACAGGTGACGCTGGCTGAACGGGAGAAGCGTGAACAAGAGAGCCACGCTTAGCCCTTGGTGTGGGCACCGTGCGGCGTGCCAGGTATTTTATCTGCATTATCCCGCCCCGTCCTCCCCGGCAGCCCATTCGTATCCTCATTTACGGTTGGGGACATGGCAGTTGAGAGAGGTCAGGTCCTATGTATGCTCAAGACGTACCCCTGCTTAGATGGTGGGCTAGTGATTGGCCCCGGAGTTTCACTTTGGCTTCTATGTTCTTGACCATTTTCCTGTGAAGCAGAGAAGGCGTGGAGAGGAGCAGGATCGGGGAGGGTGTTTGGAGGCTCATTCAGCCAACATCCGCTCCACGAGGACCTGCCAAGTCCTGCCGAGCGCCAGGCACTGTGCAAGGCACCGGGGGTGCAGCAGTGACCATCAGAGGACCCCTGTACCCCTGCGTATGGAGTTCCCATTCTGTTTGGAGACGGATGGGGAGAGAAATGAGGACACTGATTTTGCAGAATGAGTTGGAAGATTTACAATATAAATATAACATCTTTGTTTTAGAAAAACAAGATGCAGCCCCGATTTCAGGTAACTCAAGGTGGCTTGTAACAATGAGAGCACAAAGGACGACTAGTGATAAATATAAACCGAAGTGCAAAATTCGTCTTGATAAAAAGAAGTACATGGACACGTGCATCAGGAAAGCAAACTTTTTTTTTTCCTCGTGCTGACTTACTGCGTCATTTTGGGAAGAAGTTGAAGGTGGTGTGGGATATGACTGAGATAAAGCAAACTGATAAGAGGAGTAAGGGAAGTGTCTCAGATTGATTGTAGGAGGTGCTAGGAAAAAACAAGAAAACGAAGCCCTTGGACTTGATGGGTAGACAGTTGGTGAAAACCGGTCTCCTTGAGGAGAGGGTGGAGGGGCACTTGGGTGGCCCAGTTAGTTAAGCGTGTGACTTCAGCTCAGGTCATGATCTCAGGGTCCTGGGATTGAGTCTCACATCAGGCTCCCTGCTCAGCGGGGAGTCTGTTTGTCCCTCGGCCCCTCTCCTGGCTTGTTCTCTCTCTCTCTCTCTCTCTCATAAATAAAATCTCCAAAAAAAAAAAAAAAAAGGGAGAGGCTAGAATATATCATGGCGCTATGTTTTTGAGGTGGCTGCAAGCAGGAAAGATTATGGGAAATGAAGAGCCTACTCGGGCCGGAATATAGAAGTCTGGCATAAAAAATGCTCACTTTGGTCCCATATGTGTATGTGCCTGTGTAGAATGTATAGGACACTGCAAGGTGAAGATAAAGTAGGAATGCACGAGAAGGTAATAGTTCAGGGAGTCACAGGAGCCTCAAAGCAGGTCAAGGGGAGATGCTGAATAATACAGATACTGTCCGTGAAATTCAGAAGAAAAGGTCTTTGCAATTAAGCTGTTTAGGAAAGACTTTCACAGCATAGGTGGGGGGTGGGGGTGGAGGGGGTCAGATCTTATAGGATGGATTAGTTCTGGAAAGAAGTGCCCAGGAACTTCTGTGCTTGGCAAGATGTTTCCGAGATGGGGAGTGAGAACCTGAAGGCCTGAGATGTGTAAATACAACAGAAGGAGAGGGGCACTGGGGTGGCTCAGCCCGTTGAAGCGCCTGCCTTCAGCTCAGGTCATGATCTCCAGGTCCTGAGATCGAGTCCCACATCGGGCTCCCTGCTCCGCAGGGGTGTCTGCTTCTCCCTCTCCCTCTGCTTCTGCACCTGCTCGTGCCCTCGCTCTCTCATGATAAATACATAAATAAAAATAACTAACTAACTAACTAACTAAATAAATAAATAAATAAACAAAATCTTTAAATGATGAAACCGAAAGAGAGGGCATTTAAGCCTGTGCATCTCTCTGGTCATCTCCTCCGGGCCCACTCTCACCATGTAATGATGTCACAGAGAGCAAGGCTCTTAGGACCTTTTATTTGAGGACTCTGGAGATGGTGGCCGAGGCCTGGGATTTGTCAGCCTGTGGGACTAACACCCTAGTGTGTCTGAGCTCTCTCTTTTAAGCGTCTATGCAGATTCAAAGACTCTTTGAGATTTGTGGGTGGGCTGCCCTGCTGAGTGCGGGCCTCCCCACCCCACTCCCATACTGTAGCAGCTGAGTCCTTGGGATACTAGCGCTCTCTAGTCGTCAGAATTCATACAGGACTTGATAAAGCAATCTGTGTATTCTCAGAAACATGTGCTGCTCCATAAATTTGGCCACAGAGATGATTCATTACTAACGTGACGAAACGCTTGACATCACGTGGCTTCTTAAAACTCGTGTTCTTTTATAGTTAGGTGTAGTTTCAGATGATTTTTCTGCTGTTGAATTAAATTTGTTCATTATTGCTGTAACATTCATCGTGGTCGTCACTATCGGACACGTGTCCGTATGTATTACGTGTATCTTAAATACTTTTCCGTTCATAAATCATCAGTCACAGCCTTGCCTTCTGTATTATTATTATTATTATTATTTTTTCCTCCTGTTGATCAGTTCCTTCCTTGTTAAGGTGCAGATGACTTCTAATGGTGAAAGCTTTCAGGGCATCTAAAACTCCATTTACGTGGTGGCTCAGGATCAAGTCCAGATGCGCTCTTCTGTGTGACTGCGTATGGCCGAAACAGTCTCCCCAAACACACTGCTATTCTCAGCGCTTGCATTATAGGCCACTCTTCATTGAAGGGGCAGGAACACACTAATCAAGTTTCTAGAATAATAGCATACAATTATAGGCCACAAAACCTCGGGGAATTTTTGGTCTGTCCCGGTTTATAAAGAAACAGCCCAGGGTTTGGCCTTCATCATCGAAATGACTCTACTCGATAGTTGGTCAGTCGCTGTGACATCTTATTTGATTTGGTGAGTGTAGGTCATTAGGCCAAAATTTGGCACACCCCACTATTTAGTTATTTTTAAGATTTTATTTACTTATTCATGAGAGACACACAGAGAGAAGCAGAGACACAGGCGGAGGGAGAAGCAGGCTCCCTGTGAAGACGGACAGACGCTCAACCACTGAGCCACCCAGCTGTCCTACAGCCCTGCCCCCCGTTTAAAATTTACTTAAATTATTAACTAAAACTTTTTTTTTTTTTTGAGTTCCATTTCAAACTTAAATTTTTTCGTGCCTTGGTTTGGTAAATTCTTTGGTGGTAAGCACTTAAAGGGTAGATACCTTCTGGAGTCTGTGTTAATGTTTATCAGCTCAGAGGTCAATTTTCTTTGACTCTTGTTCTGATGTGTATAGACTTTTTCTGTCCTGTTACTCAACTTCATCATTGCTTGTTTATTTTATTTATTTTTTTTTCATTGCTTGTTTTTAAGCTTGGGTTTTTTCCCCCTCTTTGTATGTATTTTTCTCTTTTTCCCTTTATTATCTATAAAAATATACATAAGTACAAAAATATGCAAAATACAGGAATATACATAAAAGTATAGTTAGGTAGGTGGATAGGTAGATGATGGATGTTTTGTGTTCATAGGGGCAGCATTGACTCGTTTCATCTCTCTCCACAGTCACCCCACACCCCCAGGAACGTACAGATTATGTTTTCCCAGAGACTTGGTAATATAAATGAAAGAAATGCGATTAACTCTATCTCAGGTGGCTGCGGGTTCATCAGGCCACAAAACTTGAACTCTTGTCTAAGCCTCATAAAAACCTGTTTGTGACACTACTTTCCAGATAGGGTTTAGTTTCTTGGAAAATTAGTCCTCTGCCTTAGAGAGACATCAGGGGAAACTACCCTGGGCTTAGTTCTCTGGGAATGCTACCAATTTGTGAACTCTCGCGGTGATTGAGTCAGTTGTTGGGATTAGGGTAATTTGGTGTTAATTGCAGAGATTACATCAAATTATAGTACATAATCTATCATAAAAGGTTTAAGGATATAAAGCACAAAACTGACCGTATTTACATATTTTATGCCTTTATTTGCACGTAACCTATAGGAAGCCTAGAGGCTTCTATTATTGATAACTCCTGGTTTTTGTTGCTGTTGTTGCATGAAAATTAATTCTAGAATTTGCAGTTACTGTGATATTTCAGATAGGTTTTTATATATATATATATATGATGTAGATTGTTTAACCAAAAGAAGAAAAAAAAAAAAGAAAAGCAAGCAAGCAAAAAAAAAACAAAAAACAAAAACAAAAAAAACAAAAAAAAAAGGACAGGATTCCAAGTAAGCCTTAGTTCAGGAAAACTAGGTCTACCCCTTAGAGGCAGGCCGAAGCACGCCTGTGTTTTCTTCATCTTAATTTAGGAGTTCAGTAGTATTGCTTCCATATACTGTAGTAAGAAGTCATGCATTTGGAAACCATCTGTTCCCACAAAGTAATTCAAAAATAAAGTGAGATTGTTTACATGAACAGAAAGTTGACAAACTGTGAGAATTTGGCTTCTCTTGCTTACTCCGGCAATGCAATAGCAGGGAAATGCCTTTCTAATCAGATTGCTGTCTGTGTTCATAGTTTTTTCCCCCAAACATATCCCCCTTTTCCCGGCCACAGAGGAGGATTAGGTGGGGTGGAGGTAGTGGTGAAAAACCCCCCGAATTACAGCCCAACGAGGTTTGATTTCCATAACAGAAATGTTTTCTGTTTTTGCAGGATGGGAAGTTATTGCTCCTCTTAATATGCTGCTGGGTTACCGTTCCTGAAACTCTTCCGGGACATTTTTGTCACCAGCATCAGGCTCTATGGGTTTGGGGTCTTCGTTGATGTTTGCTTCACTTCCCTGAGCTGTGTTTCCTCTGTCGTTTTGCCAGAGAGGAGGCCCCGAGACCTTGAGAGATCAGTAGGGCCCAGGGAGTCTTGAGTCCCCTCTTCGCTGTGTCCCCGAATGGGCACAAAGGGACCCCATCTCAGCCTTTTGAATCCTCTGGTTTCTTCTGTGGCCCTGCTTTCGACAGCGGAGCCCTGCAGGGCAAGATCTGGCGTTGGGCACACGATGTGTCCCTCTGTTACTCCCTCGTGCTCTTGGGGTCGATGCCGCCCAGTGGCATCGGCCCGTCCGGCCTGGTTCTGTCGGCCCCGCTCTGATGCGACCCGGTATGTCCACAGGCCATGGTGACACGTCCAAAGAAGGGTGTCAGCCGCAGGCTGTCGGGCCTGGCTTTCCTGTGCGTCGCCTTCCTTTCTCTTTTCGGGCTCATGTCCCTTGCCCCCCCCCCCCCCCACCACCCTGTAGGAGGCCCCTTCCCGGTCCTGCTGCAAACACACAGCCCCCCGCCGCCCTCCGGGGGCCCAGGCCTGACTCCCGCACGGCCTCGAGGCACCTTTGCTGTGCTTCTGATGGCACTTCAGGTCAGTTAGGAGGGTCTTCCTTCTCTGGTGCTGCCTCTGCTGCCCCGAAGGTGTGGCCAGGCGGGGTTTCTGCCCTTGTAGACGCGCCCACACCCGTGCACTGCCGTCTGCCCGTCCTGCTCACGGCCCATTCGGGCCCCGGCTTGCGCCCCATCGCCTCGGCTCTGAGCAGACGGGCCCCGAGCAAGCGGTGGGTGCCTACAGGGTACGAGTCATAGGTGCTCAGGAGGGTGATTGTGAAGACAGCGACTGTAACGACGCCAGAGCAGCATCCGGGGCTCTCCCCGGGCCCGTGTGGCGCCCCAGGCCCTACGTGCGCACCCCGGGTTCCGGATGCCTAGTAGAAGTATCGCCTCATTTACTTCTTGCCAGGTGTTCTAACCATGGTAGGAACTCCCCAGCCCCCCCACTCTTCCAGCTGCTGCTTGGGTTCCACCCAACCTCCTGACACCTCTGGTCCCAGTTCACCCGCTTCCGAAATGCCTTTCCTGACTCCTGCGGCCTGAAGACGGAGGAAGCATCCATTGGCGTCCCTCCTTCATTGCAGGACTGAGGACCCGAGGCCCGAGAGCTGATGCCATCTGACGGACGTCACACAGCAGGGTGGCGGGTCGGGTCCCGAGCCAGAGTCTCACAGCCTCACGCGGGCGGCTGTTTCTGTGGAGCCCAGAGCCCCCCCAACCCGGAGCCTGGATGGAAGACCTCCCTCCCTCCCTCCCTAGGCCTCAGGTCACGCTCTCCCAGGCAGCCCTGTGGCTGGTCCCCAAAAGAACACGTCCTGTGAAACCTTTAACAATCGCATACGGTCTAAGGCCGGGGAGTGTAAGATAGAAAACCAACAACGGTCACAGGTTAAACGTGTTAGCGCAGGACTTTACTGCGTGTGGTTTGAGGGACGTGCGCGGGCCCCGGGTAGACTGGGTCCCGAGTGCTGGGGGCGGCGTGGCGGGCGGCCCTGGCCTACACGCTGGAGTCCCACCGCCGGCTTTCGCTGCCGTGTTTTTCTTGAAATACGTTTTCCTTTGGAAATAAAGCAGTAAGTGGTGGTTTGGTTCTCCCGCCAGCCCGCTGTTGAACCCTGGCAGAGCCGGGCCTCGTATTAATGGTGGTTTCTTATGGTTTCCGTGGAAAAAAATGCAGCCTTCAGCTGTAACATGAAATTGTGAATCTGGAGGTCTTGGGGGAGGGCTTCCCTCCCCGCCTCCCCGCCTCTGGGGCCCCTGGCCAGCGGGCGTCCCTTCCCACTGGGACGGGGAGCGGGGGTCGGCGAGGGTCACAGGTGGGCTCAGGGACTCGCGGAGGCCTCCCGGCCCGGCTGAGGGAGCCAGGCGAGGGACTGAAACCCTTCTCCATGTAATTTTTATTTTTATTTTTTTAATATTTATTTATTTATTTTTAAAGACTTACTTATTTATTCATTCAGAGAGAGAGAGAGGCAGAGACCCAGGCAGAGGGAGAAGCAGGCTCCATGCAGGGAGCCCGATGTAGGACTCGATCCCGGGACTCCAGGACCACACCCTGGGCTGCAGGCGGTGCTAAACTGCCGAGCCACCCGGGCTGCCCTGTGTGTAATTTTTAAATGCTTTAAATATCACCTCCTCAGTTTATTACTCTTAGAATTTGAAGCAAGTTCCTGAATCTCACGCAGCTTCAGGTTCGTCATTTGTTAGACGTGAAAATGCTCTTTACCCTCAGGGCCGTGGCGGTTCCCGAGGGAAGGTGCAGGACCCAGAGCTGAGCTCGGGTCTGGCGAACAGTGAGGGACCGTAGGTACCGCCTGGCCTCGGGGTCCCCTACGATGATGTCATGGTTTCCTTCGGTAAAATGAATCGTGGGAAGCTGTGGCACAGGATTAGAGCATCGTGCCGTGACTGGTGTCCCTGGTCTTAGTCTGGGCTCCACCGGGAGGGGACTGGAACTTCACCTCCCTGTACCTCAGGTCCCTCAGCAAGAAATGGGGAATAATCATCAGAGGATTGTTGCGAGGAGTAAACGAATATCCGTGGAAAGTGCTTAGTTCAATGCCTGGCGTTGACCTTGCCCATGATTATTTATACTCCATTATCTTTAGACAAGGGATTCAGTCATCTAAAGCACACAAAGACTAAATTCCTGGAAGTGTGGCGACATCGTGAAGTGACTTGAATACCCAGAAAGCTTGAGCCTCCACGCTTTCGCCATGTGCCAGCCTCACTGATACTCTGGGACAGTCTTCGGAAGACGGTGGAGTAGGTGGTATTTGTTATTCTGGCTCTAAATAGTCCGAGCTAAATTACACGTGAGGAAGCCCCGCCTTTCCCTGGGTTGTGTTGCTAGTGGGTGGGTTGAGCCAGGACCAGGTCTTCTGAGTTTTTATGTCCTTTCCATTCGGTCTTTGATATAACTGTGTTCTTAGGTCTGATTTGATCTTACCAGGTCAGAGAAATCCCGAGGGGGGACAGGCTGATGAGAAGAATGAGTTCAGGATGCTCCCAGCGAAGGATGGGGGACCCTATTTCGGTGCCACGCTACGGTATTGAGGCCAAGAGTCTAGGGACCAAGGCTTGTTTTCGGCCTCAGGGTGAGAAGGGTGGGAAATTGAGAGGGAGGCCTCAGGTTTGTCATTTGTTAGACGTGAAAATGCTCTTTATTCCTTACTATGAGAAACGAATACAAGACCCATTGGGTGAGTGAGCATGTAGTTGTTTACTTTCTAGAACATTCTCTTTGTAGTACAAGTATTTATATTCTGTAAATTGTTTTATTAAGTAATAATCATTGATTTGATTTCTGAAAATGTATTTTATTTTGCGTACAGATCCTCCAATACATTAATTAATTGCTTTCGCAATCTTACAAATGAGATTGAACAGCAGCCCATTTTGGCTAAAATGGCAGCACGGCTTATGGCTAAGTAACCAAAATTTTTTGTGTTGATGCAAATTGATCCAATTCAAAGGAATCTGATTGTGCAATTGAAGGCAGATAGATACCTCTTTGTGCAGTTCCCTTGGAGGTGTGGATGATAATCTCTGTCTGCATGCAATTTTAGGCAATTATGCTTTTTTTTTTTCTTTCCTGGTCTTTAGAAAGCCTGGATAAATCAAAGTTAATTTTAGTTGTACCAGTCATTCCCGTAGTTATAGTCTTGCAATAAATTCTAGCTGTGGTTTGTTCAGATATTTACAAGTAATGCTTTCTTGTATCTGTGCAGCACTTTAAAGGGCACTGTGCTGTGACTTTATGAGAGCTAATGTGCTAAGCCTGATCTGTTTTATGAAATTCAGCTGGTGGCTGTAAAGACTTGCTTTTGCTCCCCTTCTACCCCCAAAGTCCTTGATATGTTAATGAAGACTTGGTCTCTCAATATGAAATTTGCACAGTGGGAGTTCTGAGGTAATATGCCCTGATAGAGCCCCAAATGTCTGCCCCTTAGAGAGTGAGGGACAAAGATAGGATAACCCAGCTAAGTGCTTGCATAATCAGGCAGCCTGGGTCTTTTCTAAAGTGGTTTCTTAGTTTCAGTGTCTCCGACCCCTTCTCTCCTCTGGCAGCCGGGCAGCCTTGTTTGTAATCTCTTAATACCACACGGTAGATTGGGTTGATGAGCCCCATCGGTTTTGGATGAAAGACCTCAGCTTTCAAACATATCTTGTGACATGCAACACTCTTTCATTTTTTTGGAGAGAACATTTGGTCACTGTGGACATCACGAGATGTGCTCTTAGAGGATGATCGTAAGTAGCACCATGCTAAGTCCAGTCTGGTTTATACCTCTTGCCCTGGCTTGATGAACCATATAGCAGCTCCTGATTTGTATGATAAATCATATGGTCGCTCCACTCGCGTGAAACCACAGACACCATCTTTTAAGAATAAACTCAAATGGAGACGAACGAGGTAACTTGCACATCACCCTGCCCACCCCCACCTCCCACCCCCCACCCCACCCCCCGCCAGTTAGTATCAGATCAGGTCTAGAATCAGAAGAGCTTATCCTGGCCATCTCTGTCTACTTCCCATACTGCTGTCCTTTGAAGGAATGGCACTGCTAGGCGAGTTTCTCTTTTTAACACTCACACCAAGAAACCCTTGCAGGAAGGTGTTTGGCATTCGTTGTTAGTTTTCATGGACCAAATGCAGTAGTCATTTAAAAATTTGGAAGTAGAGCCTAGAAAGGAGCCTATGCAAACTGTAGGCATGATTTGAATGATGATAGTAACACAGACGTGGAAAGCAGACAGGAAGCGGGGACGGGAGGTAGTAGGTGTGATGGAAGTCCGTCTTGATTGTTAATGTTGAGTGGCCAGGTGTGTGCGCCGGTCAGCGCTGACAAAAAATACCCTTAAAAATGGGGGCGCATTTGGTATAGAAGTTACACCTTAGTAAAGTAGACCCGTTATGCACCTTAGAACGTAGACCATTTGCCACATTTGTTTTAGTTCTCCGCACGCTCGCTCTGTATCCCTGATTGACAGACTGCTCTAAAGCCCAGAATAATTGGGGCTTTACGGCTGTATCATTGCCTACTGTTAGAAGACTGATTATTTCTATCGTAGTGGACAGATCCTTTGATCTCCATTTTCTCTCTTTTGAAACTGCTTGTTAATGGTCTATATAGTCATGCTAATAAACTGTTCTAATTTACTTATAAGTGGCATTTTATTTTAGTGATGGTAAACACTGCTGAGTCAGGTTTTCTAGGACCACTGGGATGATGATGTTGGTTTATGAGGCCCAAGGCCCAGCAGGCCTTGGTTGCGCACCTCTCGGGCACCAGACACCACGCAGACAGACTCCCATCCTGCTCACCTGCCTGTGGGGTAGGTGTCACTTACCTGAAATGCCATCAAGTACAGGAACTGAGGCTCCTCGAGATTAAGCAGTTTACCCGAGATCCCCACCTGGGAAACGGAGGAGCCAGGGTTTGAATCTCAGTTGTCTGACTCTAAAGCGTTTGCCTTTCCCACCAAGCACATGGTCCTTTAGAAAGAACCACCTTTTCCCGGAGGACGTAGAGCACGGTGGCTCTTCCCTGGCTGTCGCCTGTAGCACTGGGGGTGGCCTGCCCTTTGGAGGTCCTGCGTCACAGCTGTGCCCGGCCCCTGCCGGCCTCCTCCCGCCGCTCTCTCCTGCCTGCCCACCCGGGTCAGCTGCCTGCCGGCAGAGCTGATGGGCCTCTGGCATCTGGCGCCACCCTGCTTATCCCACTGGCTTTGCCTCACACCCTCCCCACGGCCCCTGGGGCTCCAGCTGCCTTTTCCTGTGCTGTCCCCATATGTTCTGGGTTAAGCGCCTCCACTTTGCCTTTGATCATACCTTTGCTCTCCTCTCTGCATTTGCCAAATAAAATAAAAACAGAAAACAAAACAATAATAATAATAAAAAAACCCTCCAGTACTCCGGTGCCTGTCAAATCTTACCTCTGGCCTCTTCTGGGATGGCCCCAATCCCAGCCCCCCACTCCCTGTGCACCTCTGTCCTTTCCGAACTTCTCAGACTTTGGGTCTGAAACAGGTGGTTCAGGTGGGTCTGAAACAGGTCTGATCCAGTTGTCCCTCAATTATTCTTTAACTTTACCCTTTCTTTCCAGTTCATAACAGTAAGAATGATAATTGCCTTATCTATTGAGTCAGGTATTGTGCTGTGCATGTCAGGTGGCTTTTCTCAACCAATCCTCTCCAAACAATGTCAGGACATAAGTATATGTTTTCTCCTCATTTGGCAGATGAGAAAATCGAGGCTCAGAGAGAAATGTCCAAGCCCTAAGCAGGGAAACAGATTCAAACCCAGGTTGACTTGAGGGGTCACATCTTACTCTTTACTGACTCCTTGCAAACTCCTTGAAGATGCTGGAAAAGAAAGGAAAAGTGATATGTTAATGTTCCTGCGCCTTTACTAAGGGCATGGCAGAGAGGAGGTCAGCTCATTTCCTCACATGATTTTTTACACCAGTGCTAAAAATTCGATTTATGGTCTCCAACACTGAGGCTCAATTTAAATAATTTGTTCCGGGTCACAGAGCTGATAAGCGGAGACATCAAAATTAAACCAGGTCTTTCTGCCCCTAGAGATGCACGGCTCTGTGCATGAGCAACTCCACCTATATTTCTTTAATTCTCAACAGGGCCTTTTATTTCTTTTTTTATTCTCTCCAAGGCCTAGCTATATATTAGTGAAACTTTTCAATTAGTTATAGGTTGATTGAAAAGCACAAACATTCCCTTATTCTGTTGGAGAAGCATGAGCAGCTAAGGCCTCTTCCAGTAGGGAAGGGTGGAACCCACAAAGTAGTTAGATTTTTAAAAGAGACGACAGAAGAGCAAAGATGGGGTGGCATTGAGTCTTGAATGGCCTGGCAACCCCAGATAAAACATGTTTATCTTGGGAGATGTACTTTATGCCCTTCCTGACTTGTACCATAGTGGAGCAGGAATGTCTAATATTAAAATTAAAAGTTAAAAGATGGGAGAAGATGACTTAGGATTTCTGTTCAAAGTTTTAGGTTGCTGTGTTGTTAGCCTACTCTGGTCAGCCTGCTTCCCCACCTCTTATCACCTTTCTCAGGGACAGAATTATAAGCTAATGGTGCTTACCTAGGGCGATGGGAAGACAGGTCTGCATCGGGTCTGGTTCCTGGATCTTGGAATTTGTCCTCCACTCTCATTCCTCTCTGCAGAGCGTTTCTGTTGAGTATGCTACATGCCAAGAGAACAGTTGTCAGTGGTATTCACAGCGATGCGTGTTAGTCTGAGCGCCAGAAGAGGCTCAAGTGCAGATTTTTGAGTGATGGACGCCAACTCTGTCTTCCACACGTGGTCTTTTGTGCTCTGGGTATTTGAGAAGCGCTGGCTGTGGGCACTGGGTTTTCTCTAAGTGCTCCAGGTGTGTCATCTCCCAGGGCTGTCGAGCCCCTTAGAATGTGGATGATCTGAGAGCATTCCCAGAACGAAATACCAGAGTGCCCGGATCACCATGGCTCTGCCACTGGCTTCCATCTCTTTTTTGCTGTGACATTCCAAGGGGTTTAGAACCATGGTAGCTATTCAGGTAGTGGGCCTGGAGATCAGGTGATGGGGTGTGCACAGTGGCTCCGAACCGCGTTCACAGCATTCGAAGTTGGGGTTCCTCCTTTTCTGCCTATTGGCTTTGGAGAAGTCACTTGGAAAGCCCTACCCAGTACCTATTTCAGAAGGCTTTTGGAAGTTGAATGTCTAAGGAACAAACACAGAGTGCCTGGCCTATGAGAAACACTCAGGAACTGTTAGCTATCATTATTAGTTTCTTTTTTGTTTGCTGCTTTTTTGTCGATCTCTCCTTCCATCATCAAATGCTGATAGACACCTTGTTCTTCCTTTTCTCTCGTAACTAGTATTCCTCATTCCCATGGCCATGTCTAGCCCATGGTAGGATCTTAGTAAATATTTGAGCTCAACAAATGAATAAAGTGGACAAGTCCATGAATGCCAGGCTCCAGGCTGGATGCTTCATATATAGTCGTAGAATGAGCGTGGTATCCGCCTTCATGAAGCCGCCAGTTAGTCTGGTGGAGAAGAGGCTGGACCAATGGTGATGAGTGACACGCAGGGAAAGAACCAGGGGAGGCTCTTCTGGGTGGCAGGGGGTAGTGGCATTTTCTGACCTCGTATGGTTGATGGATCAATGGGGCACCTTCTTCTCTTCATCCATTTGAAGACTTAAAATACTTATGGGTCCCCCTTCCTGCTTTTTAAAGCGTTTCTATTGCAACTATTTCGTCTCCTCAAACATATAAACCAATTTTGTGCGTGTCCTAAAGTTTTTAAAAGGAAGGCAAACAAACGCCAACGATTTAAAAGATTTTAGAAAGTCAACCAAGTAACTTAAAACTGGTGATGATAAACACTCACTTGTTTACCTTTGGTTGCTTGGAATTAATTTTTTTTTTTTTCCATTTTGGTGTCTGGGATATTTATTGGCCTTTCTTCATCTTTTCCTTGTTTGTTTGGATAAATTCAGCCAGCAAAATTCTTTTTGGCAGCAGGAATGATAAAAGATTCTGGTTAGTTTTAGGGATGAGATTTACATTAAATATTTACAAGTACATTTTTTGACTGTTAGAATAACAGGTTCTTTTTGGCCAGTGGAAGCGGGTGAGATTACTGAAAAGATCAAACCAAAATATGCCCGATGGACTAGAGCCACCTTCTTGTCTGAGGCGGAAATCCTTGACAGGCTCCTGGCTCTGACTGACCTCAGGGAGCCTAGAACTGCTGGGAGGCTCTGTGCTGCTGCTTCCCCCCCACCCCGACCCCGTCATCACCTGCACGACGAAGTGTGTCCTCTGCTGCAGGTTAATGATCTTAGAGGGGTGAAGTTGAAGCTCAGCTATGCCCTCCAAACTCTGGTGGAGTTGCCTACCATGTGGCTTAGCTTCACACAGCTGTGAGGTGTGGACCCCACCATCTAAATAAAGCATTATTACTCGGCCTTGTGGTTAGGGTGCTAGAACCATGCTTGGAGGGCTTTTCCTCCCTATACTCTGCACACAGAAGGTTCTCTGAGTTGAAGGAGACATGGCACCATCACATTAATCTGCAAAGCCAAAAGCTGTGAGATGGGTGCACCTTGGTCCATTTGACCTGAATCGAGGGACACAGAAACGTGCTTGATTTATAGAAGTACATCATATATTCTTTCTGCTTGACTTTTTCACAAAATGCATGCAGGGAGCTCTTTTTGGCTGAAACCAAAGATGAAGCTGGCTACTGAGCCCTTGAGCTCCTGCCTCTGGTAGAGTAGGGAGGGAGGGCTTTGGGAAATTCAGAGGGAATGAACATGATGAGCAGGAGTGAAGGAGGAAAGCCCTGGCCGGAATGATACAAAACAGCACATCATCTGAGAGTAACTAATATTTGACTTTAGGATGCATTTTTATTTTTGGCAGTGGGTTTGCGTCCTGTGTTCAGCCTGGACAGACATTGGACTTAGTCGGCATTCCTGAGGCATATGCTGATGATGGCCAAAGAAAGTGGCAGCTTTGAGGCGTGCTGGTGACCAAGGGAAATCCATCTGGAGTAGACATTTGCCATGGGCCTTGTGTTCATGTCATGTCTCCCTAAGCCAGAGAAACAAGAACTGAAAGGCACTTGTAGTGAGGTTCTCACGCATAGCAGCATGTTTGTTTTGTTTTTGTTTTTTTAAAGGTTTTATTTATTTATTCCTGAGACACACACACACACACACACACACACACGCACACACACACACAGAGGCAGAGACACAGGCAGAGGGAGAAGCAGGCTCCATGCAGGGAGCCCGACACAGGACTCGATCCCGGGACCCCGGGGTCATGACCTGAGTTGAAGGCAGATGCTCCATCATGGGGCCACCCAGGTGCCCAAGGTTTTGAGTTTTAAATGTGGTCAAATTTGGTGCCCCTTGAAAAATTGGGGAGCATGCTGCTTCTCTTTGGATGTTCTCAGCATGACCTCCCCCCCTCCCCAACATGCACACCAGCCAGAAGTAGAGGCTCCCTCATGGTCCCATGGAATTTTGTACTTTCCCTTTATTATTGCGACATTCGTTGTATTATGTTCTTTACTTCTCTGTCCTCAGCATCCCAGCACAGCCCTAGGCATTTGTGTTAGTGTTCCATTGCTTCATAAGAAACCACCACAAAAAAAAAAAAAAGACACCGCCACCAAAAAAAAAAACGTAGTTACTTAAAGCAACGTAACACTTATTGTTCCCAGTTTCCCTGGGCCAGGAGTTAAGGGCACCGCTTGGCGGTCATCTGACTCGGGTCTCACAAGACTGTCATCAAGGTGTTGGCTAGGGCTGCTCTTATCTGAGGCTGAGTCCTCGTCCAAGTTCAGGAGACTCTTGCCAGAATTCAGTTCCTTGTGGCTGTAGAAATCATAGAACCCATAGATTTTTTTTTCTTTAAGAGAGGGTCCCAGTTCCAGTCCTTCTTGAAAAAAGCATTGCCTGGTGAAGTCGGGCCTCTGTTTATGAACTCACAGTCAACCAGTTGGGGAACTTAATTACTGTTGCAAAAGCCTCCTTCTGTGTAAGGTAACGTAATTATGGGAGTGATGACATCCCATCGTAATAGCAGTCAAGGGAAGAGGCTTATACAGGGTGTAGACGACGGGGTGAGGGGAACAGATATCTTGGGGGCCATCTCAAAATTCCGCCGACCAGAATGAATACCCAGTAATGTTGAAAGTGAATGAATAAGATGACTGCGTTCTGATGGATGGCAGCACAGCAGCCAGCTTTGGTGAAATGAGTGAGAGAAGGTTTTGGGGTCCTTACGGCAAAGTGCTGCTGCAAGCAGTTTCTTTATCACCAGGGAGCTGTTTCCTGGCATCTCTAAAGGCAGAAGCAGAAGAAAAGAAACAGCAAGAAAGCAAGGAAGGAGCAAAAGGAAATCACATCCTGGGCTGATGTCAGGTGGTAGTTCTGAGCTCTCCCCACCCTCCAGGCTGCTGACGGTTAGGGTTGGTGGGAGACCAAGAGCTCTGGGTGCCTCCTCCGTCCTGCCCCAGGGCATAGCCTTTGTGGATGCAGCAGGGTGGAGGCGGGAAAGGGAACCCCACTCCCCCCGCCACGGCCCCCAATAGCTTTGCTTTTTGTTTCCAGAGATGGAGTCTCTGCCTTAGGCTGAAATACAAACCCAAGTCTTTTTATTCCATCCCTTTATAACCACATGCACATGCGGTATCCCTCGGAATCCTCCTCCAGCAGTGAGATGCACGAGGTGTGGAGAGGAAGCCTTAACTTCCAATCTCCCGGCTGCGGTTGGCTTTAAAAAAAATCAAATTGAACCATAGCTGTCTGTGTTTAATTTGGAAGAACAGAAAGGATGTGTGCTCTGTGGCGCCCACGTAGCATAAAAGTCTCCATGACATCATACCACTGTGCCCGGCCTCAGAAGCTTCCCGTGCAGACAATGGCCCTGCTTCCCCGACAGTTCCCAGGCATGGGTGCCACCTTGTGTAAACACTGCTGTTTTTAGGGCATCGCCGAGGCAAAAAGGATGACACATTAGTAGCAGCTGGAGGATCTCATTAAAATGGGGAGGAAAATATGAAGACTGGAGCCTGGTTCATGTACAAACAGTAAAAGAGTCTTTGTCTCCTCTGATTAACAATTGGCTGCATTCTGATCGCCTTTCTGGACCGTAAGAACCAGCGTTGCAGCCGGAAGGACCGTTGTCTTTCTCCTTGGTTTTCAGATCTCTTAATCTCCTCCAAAATGACTGTGCTGGGTCCTGGGGACTCGGCTGAGCACTGAAATGGGGTGGTGGCTGGGCTGCGGGACCCCTCGGAGTCACTGGGTCGGATTGGGCCACACCTGCGTTAGATGCAGTTAGATGGAGGTGGAAGCAGGTGGAAGCAGGGCCGTGGCCCTCCTGCTGAAAGGACAGGGGAGCACGCTGTGGGGGAGGTCTCCCGGGGGGAGCAGAGGTTGGCCTTCTCTTAGGGTTGTTGATGGTTTTAACTGATAGGGGCCACACTGCCTTCCCCAGCTCTGCAGGGAAAACCATATGCCGCCGAAAGCAGCTCACTGCCTCCTGCAGAGCATGATTTTCCCAGGTGTGTGGGTGGGGGGCGTGCTGTGGGCAGGGCAGGGGCTGCGTCTGTTGGAATTTATATGTAGACCTTGGAATAAAACCAAAATAGGCCAAAGGACTGTTCTTTTGAAACCTGGTTCAGCTGACTCAGCCGAGCAGGAGTGTCGTCATGTGCTTGACAGCAGCGTCTAATTATGGGGCAGCACTTGCAGGCTGGACCGCCCCTGGGTAGGAACCCATGGAACACAGCTTAACTCTAGCCTGGACCGTCGCTTGTCATCCGTGATCTTTTTTTTTTTTTTTTTTTTTTTTTAACTCATCAGAGAAATAGGAATCATAGTGAAAGGTGGCTTTTTAGAACCCTGCAGAACGAGACACTAATATTAGGTGGATTGATAATGCGCTGTGTCTTTTTAGGCCCATGCTTATTTTTTCTCTGTTGGGAATGGTGATTCTGTATATGCTCACTTTGTCACTAGTGAGGGGGAGAAAAAAAGAAGATGATCTTTCTCTGTGTTAATCACTTTTCCCGGCTGAGTTGAATAGAGGATAAAGCTGGCTCCTTTTTTGGGGAGTTCACTATCGACCTGATGATGTGAACAATAAAGAGGTGATAACACCTCCATGATCACAACAGAGTAAATACCCTTTAGTTTCTTCCCTGAATTACCTTACCACTTTTCACCACCTTCATGCCTTTCAGAGTCCGTTTTTCTGCAGACTCATTGAAAGGCAGCTGCCCACTTTGTCCTGATGTACCTGAGCCATGTGAACATCGAAATAATACAACGTTGTGTAGTTTGCTGTGTAATGGGTCCATCCCTCAGAAAGGCAGGTCTGGAGACTGGCTTCCTGGGCTGAAACCCCTCAGGCAAGTGGGGTGTGGGACAGGGGAAGCTCTTGAAGCATTTTGGCCTGAACGTTACTAGCCCACGGCTTTTTATTATTATTATTTTTTAATGGCATTTGTTCCTTTCTTAGACTCCCGTCCTCCTGTCTCCCATTTTTTTTTTAAGATTTATTTATTTATTTTAGAGTGAGAAGGAGAGAGGGCACAAGTGGGGATGACAGAGGGAGGGATTGAGAATCTCAAGCAGACTCCGTGCCGAGCGCGGGGCTTGATCTCACAACCCTGAGAGGACACCAAGAGTCGTCCGCTTAACCGACTGAGCCATCCAGGTGCCTCTTCTTAGTCTCCAACTTTTATTTTATTTTATTTTATTATTTTATTTTATTTATTTTATTTTAATTAATTAATCTCTTAAAAGATTTTATTTATTTATTCATGAGAGACACAGAGGGAGAGAGGCAGAGACACAGGCAGAGGGAGAAGCAGGCTCCATGCGGGGATCCTGATGTGGGACTCGATCCCAGGACTCCAGGATCACACCCTGGGCTGAAGGCAGGCGCCAAACCGCTGAGCCACCCAGGGATCCCCAAGAGAGAGTTTTAAAATGACTTCTATCACCTGTAATCAAAGTATAACCTGACTATGGATGTATCTAAAAATGTAAACTAATAAAAAGAGCACTGGTTATTTTACTTTTTCTTATAGGGCCCCTTTCTTACCTTCTTACTGGAATCCTCTATTATCAGAATGGGATATGAAATCCTACAGAGTGTAATTTGCCCCTTGCACCTTAAACAGAAGTTGAAATAACGATAGCAAAACATAAAGGGTTCTGTGCTGTGTTGTAATGCCAGCACGTAGGGGTAGTGCACACTGCTTTGTGCTCCAGAGGCACTGACATTGGAACTGGGGACACTTACTTTTTGATCTGGGACAAATCTGTAAGATTGATAAATGACCTGTGAATTTATATTTGCAGCCTGGCTTGGAAGACGAGCTCGTTTGTGAGACCAAGAGGAGAGTGCCTTCCTTTTTTTTTTTTTTTTTTTTTTTTTTGCCATTATCGATGCTGTTAAGATGTGGATTAATTAGTGCAGACATGATGATGGGACCTAATGTCGCCAGAGAAACATCTCTGACACGCAGTGGACCAAGATCGGAGGGCTTAAACGCATTTCAGTGACATTGGAAAGGACCGAGCTTTAGGGCCAAAGCTCGTTCTACCAAAGAGGAGCAGAGCACAAGGGAATTGGTAAAAATTCCAGTTTCCAGTGCTGGGTCATTTCTTTCTTTTTTTTTTTTTTAAATTATTTATTTATTTATTCATGAGAGAGAGAGAGAGAGAGAGGCAGAGACACAGGAAGAGGGAGAAGCAGGCTCCATGCAGGGAGCCCCACGCGGGACTCAATCCTGGGACCCCAGCATCACGCCCTGGGCTGAAAGCAGGTGCCAAACCGCTGAGCCATGCTGGGTCATTTCTAATGAAGCTCTAGGAAAGAGAATTTGTGCACAAGGGCTGACGTTAGGCCTTCATTATTATTATTATTATTATTATTATTAATTATTATTATTATTACTAGCAGCAGCAGTAGCAGTATAGTGATGCCTCAGATACTGAAGTGTACAGCTGGAACTTCTCCTTTTGTTAATACATGGATCACTGACTGAGCTTCTAGATTGCTTTGCCAGTGGGTCTGGCATTCACGAGATTAATGCAATCAAGTAAAACACCCCCCCCCGTGGCGCTGTTGTGCTGGCGAGTGGGTTCGTGTGCCATCTCCTTCCTGACGTTTAGAAACTTGCAGGTGGGGTTTTGGTGGGTCCTTCGGCCTCCTTGTCTCTTTCATTGCCTTAATGGACCCCACTGCAGCTAGGGAGCTTTTGCCTCCTGCCTCTCACCCCCTGCCCCCCAACCCTTGTGGAATACAGCACTGACTGAGCCAGGAGCGTCATAGGAAAGGGCTTAAAGGGAGGTGTGGAGGGGCTGGGGGGCCAGGGACAGAAATAAATGGCAAAACAGCAGTAACACCAAAGGGATCTGGGAGTTGGGGTGGAGGCAGTGGGCCCACAGGATCTGGGGATGGGAACTGAGCGAGGGCGGTGTGGTGAGACTTGCTGCACCCCCCAAACGCATGCCCGTGCCACGCCGGGCTCCAGGCACAGGGGGTTTGTTAGTTCACCCGAGCCTCACGGAAGTCCCACAAGGCAAGGTACTCTCGGGATCATTCCCGTATTAGATGCGAGCAATCTGAAGCACCCAAGAATGGGCAGTTCTACGGGGGTGCAGCGGCCCTTTCAGGGACCCCAGTCTATGCCCTTCTCTGTTCCCCTGCACTGAACAACGCGGAGGGCAGAAATCACCACCGAGGGCCGCTTAGCCCTTCAGAGTTTTCCACCCACCCTCCTGCCACCCTTTCATGCCCACGTACTCCTTTTTGTTTTCTCCTCCTTCCCACAATGTGGTTGCCCTTCCTTTATACAATCCTAAAGAAATCATAATTAAAAAAATTTTTTTTTTTTTAAGAAAGTGGAGGGTCTGAGCAAAAAGCTGCTCATTTCACGGGACCCCAGCAGTTCTAAACATCCGAGTGTGTTGTAGGACACAAAGGACCCTCGTTACCAGGCTTTTCCACCAATGGGAGAACAGTTGTTGCTCTCATCTTTTCTATCATTTCATCTTTCTAGGGGCCCAGAGATTGCTTCTGAGCTCTGTTAGATGTGCTAACGGGGGGATGAGCGTGGTGGTGTGCAATGGAATTAGACGGTCAGTGATGTCAAGGCCTTCACCAAGGTGGTCGGGCTCAGGGAGAAAGGCTCTACCCTCTACCCCAGCTCTCCCAACAGCTCACCCCGCAGAGACTCGCTGTCTCAGAAAGAAAACAAACGACAGTTTCGTTTAGTCAAGGGTGGAGCTGGGAACCTAAGACATTTCTCAAAAATATATTCCCAAGAAATCCGTGTTGATCAAAGCCAGAAGCATCCAGCGTGTCTGTTCGCGGCGATCTCAAGGAATATCCTGCTACAGATTCTCCAAAGACTGAACGTCATAAAATCACAAAGCTCTTCTTTATCTTTTAAAAGTCTATCAAGTCTCACCTTTGGCCTTTCATTCTGACAGCTACAGAGGCAAGTCCATTCTAGTAGCTTCCTCTGTTTTAAAGGTGTTGGTGACGTTTGCTGTAACCCTGTGCCCCTCCTCCACCAGCTAAGTTAAAAAGCACTAATATTCTGCTCTTTTCTGGATGCTAAAGAAACACAGCCAGTGAGACTCCTGGCCAAATGCGAAAGAATGGATTGATTTCGCTGTACCAGGACATTTTTATTGCCAAATTAAGTCAGTGATTTATATCATGCGCTGGAGGTCTTGGTTGGGGATAGGGGAGGGTAGTTTTGTCCACCTTCTGTGTCTCTCACCTACCTTCCACTCTTCCATATGGAAAGCTTCTAAATCAGAAGCCACTCGTGAGCTTTTGGCTCCAAAAGTGGCTTCGGATTCCTGGCTGCACGTGTAACTGTCAGTACCCGCTTCTGGGCAGGACATCCAGTTTTTAGATTCTAGGCAACTCAAGGTCATGAACCCCCCCTAGGTTTCTCTTCTGTTTCATAGAGCAGGTGTTCGCGATGTGATTTGATCTGACTGGATTCCTATAAACTTTTAGATTTTATTCTATGTATTTATTTGTTAGAGAGAGAGAGAGAGAGCGAGTGTGCAAGCGCACAAGCAGGGAGAGAGGCAGGCAGGAGGAGAAGCAGGCTCCCCGCTGAGTCAGGAGCCGGATGCAGGATTTGATCCCAGGATCCTGAGATCATTACTTGAATGGAAGGTGCTTTACGACTGAGCCACCCAGGCATCCCTGGATTCCTACAAACTTTTGACTTTATTTTTTTCCTTTTATTTGTGTTACTTATTAACATTTCAACCGATATATATATATATATATATATATATATAAAATATGTAAATATGTAAATATATATATATAAATATATATATATATATAAACAAACCAAGATTTTTAAGCTGCATGGAGTCAAGAAAGTGATTTTTTACATAGTGCATTTTCCCTTTATAGAGAAGAATATTTTCTGGGTATTTTTTTTGGAGATGATATAAATAGTAGTTAAGGACCTGACCTTTGAAGTTTCTTCTTCTTCTTAGACAGATCCTGACCTGGCCATTAGCTAGCTATGTGGCCTCAGGCAAGTTCCTTAATCTTTTTGGGCCCTATTTTCCTATAATGCAAAATGGGGATGTGAAAAAGATGCTGGGAGATTTAAAGGAAGAATCCACCTAAAGCTCAGTATTTGACAGGTACTAAACATCCAGGAAATGCAAACTAATATTATTATGTTTCTATTCGTTGTTATTTTATAGATTTTTAATAGTAAAGAAATAGTAAATAGTAAAGAAGAGGGTGATACATGTAGACCTATACACTGAGTTTTTAAGTAGAGCAACCAACTAAAACAGTGGAATCAAAGTCTTATTAATCAGGGGTGCCTGGGTGGCTCAGTCTGTTAAGCATCCAACTTTCTTTTTTAAAGATTTTATTTATTTATTCATGAGAGACACAGAGGGAGAGAGAGAGGCAGAGACATAGGCAGAGGGAGAAGCAGGCTCCATGCAGGGAGCCCGACGTGGGACTCGATCCCGGGTCTCCAGGAACATGCCCTGGGCTGAAGGTGACGCTAAACCACTGAGCCACCCGGGCTGCCCAGCATCCAACTTTTGATCTCAGGGTCGTGAGTTCAAGCCCCCACGTTGGGATCCACACTGGGCTTAAAGCCTACTTCAAAACAAAACAAAACAAAGCCTTATTAGTCAAAGGATAATTGAAGAAACCAATGTTTAGCCTAAACAAGAAAGAAGAAATGTAGAAACTATGGTAACCAATTTCCAATATCTCAGGGGAAACACATGCCTTTTATTAGAAATTCATGTTAACTCTCAGAAAGACCGCGTGAGATTAGATAAACATTGCATTTGTTAGTAAAAAAAAAATTAATCTGTCTGTGACTTTATCCAAAGTTTGTACGACTCTGAAATTCTAGGCAACGGGACTTAAAAAAACATAAGGATAATTAAGACATTTAAATTATGGTCTGTTCAGTTTACCACTGGGGTAATTGTAATTTTAGTTACAGAGTGGCTTTCTTCCAGGCAACCTAAATTTCCTTGCACACATAGCCTCATTTCGTCCCACAGCGTGCTGCGTTAGTCTCATTTTTTCACAAATTTATTTAAGATTTTGCCCCACCGAGGTATGGTGGGTCCTTGGACCAGCAGTTCCAGCATCACCTGGGAGCTCACAGGGAGAGGCGGGCCCAGGCTCCCCCCAACCCAGATCTCCCGAATCAGATCTGCCCAGCTGTCTAGACTGTGTTGCTGATACACCTCTACAACAGAGGTGCCCATTCTTTTCTTTCTGAGGATGCTGCAGAGTCCCCTCGGCCACCATAGGAACTCTGCGGGTCCCTGCAGCCTGCGTTCCTCCCATTAGGCTGCTTGACTGTGCCTCTGTGTGCTTCTGTCCTTTGAGACTTTGTCCCTTGGATTTCTTCCTAAATGCTCTGAACTTCCTAGCATTTTATTTCTTAGTTTTAACATGGCATTTCAGTCTGGTGACAATTTTATAGTCAGAAACCACATGGTATCTATTTAATAGTGTTTTATGAAGTACCACTTACTGTGAAAAGAAGTGGATCGTCCTGAGATGAAGCTATATGTAAAGTATGGGTGGAATTTGTGTGTCAATTGGGAACTGATGGGCAAGTATATTTTGGTCTGCTATAAAAGTTTCTCCCCAAACTGCCTCCACAACAACGAGGCAATGAAAGAGCAGAGAATTCTCAATTTGCTTCACTACTGAAAAGAAAAGGGAAATTTATGGGGTAATAGTGACATTGAGAAGAAGTAGTTCTGTAAGAGAACTGCAGTTTTCATCAGTAACTAGAAACATTTCCAGCTCTTACAACGAACGGGTGTCTTTTTCTCTTATTATTAGAAAGGTTTTAGAACTAAATGAGTAGGAACAACTTGGTACAATTTCTGACATATAGTTGAAAACATTTTCTTAAAGATTTTATTTATTTATTCCTGAGAGACACTTGGAGAGAGAGGCAGAGACACAGGCAGAGGGAGAAGCGGGCTCCCTGTGGGGAGCCCGGTGCGGGACTCGATCCCAGGACCCTGGGATCACACCCTGAGCCGAAGGCGGATGCTCAACCACTGAGCCTCCCAGACATCCCCAGTCCAAAACATTTTGAATCTACTTTTTAAGTAAGATGTTTTAAAAGCAGTTTTAAAAGCACTTGTACTTCTGCTACTCATAAGAACACGTGCAGCATTTCTGTAATTTGCAACCATGTTGTAGTAACCAGCACAATCTAAAATTAGTTTTAGTTTCCCTGAATATGCTTTACCGACATATGGATCATTCACTCAAATAATCTTCATTCTTTAGGTTACATCTTTTTTTGTTGTTGTTGTAACTGGATTTACTGGGGATAAGAATGAACATTGTCATTTCCCCCTCCTAGGACACTGGTATGATAAATGTAATTGCAGTGCTAAGAAATCCTTTCCAGCTGAAGAACAAACCACAGAGACTGTGGTTTAAGTCTTTGTAAATGTTTTTTTTTTCCCCCTTTATAAATTTAAACCATACATTCAGATTTGGTTGTGCTTCGCAGGTGTCTGTTTTTAGAGTTTTCTCAATTAGGAGAACTCCCCAGGCCAGTACTGGGGGGGGGGGGGGAATACACTTTAAAATTTATTTTTACTTTTCATTTTGAGTCTTGAAGCCCTAAAAGCATCATGCATTCTTTTCACAGGCCCTCGCGCTAGGTTAACGTGTGTATTGGTAGCCTAGCATCTAGAAATAGCTTGACCTATAGGAGATACAAAAAAAATGATTGTAAAACTAAAGGGAGGGGAAGAAAATGACAGACAGGAGAAAGACCAGTGGGTAGGACCGCAGAGATGGCACATTTTGCTAAATTCAGTGTGGTATTTGTTGCTTGGGGAGCCTTAGGAAAGGCCACACATGGGGTCCAGGGCTGCCTGTCACATGTGGTTGGCGGCTGGGAAGAGCCCCAGCAAGGCTGAGGACAACTTCACTCATTTGTTTGTTCTTTCAGCCAGCTTTGATTGGCTTCCTTCCTTCCCTAGCTTTCAGGAACTGTGCTGGTGCTGCAGTAGTAAGCGTCAGGGATTAGGCCAGCGTCCTGTGTCTTTTGTCCTCACCAGCAGCTCTCCCCTAGCATCCTATCTCCCTGAGCAGAAAGGACTGTTAGATGTTTTGTGTAGATGTGGTTCCAGTTGTCTAGGATTTTGTTTCAGCTTCAAAAGAGGAGGGACAGTGATTCTCCTTGGGTCTCAGTATCTTGATCAGGAAATTGAAGAGTAGGCCTCGAAAGACCCCAGTCATCTCTTCTCGCCGAGGCCCTTGAGATGTGTGTGTGGTTTGCTAAGGATCAAACAGCTCCTGTGACAGATATGAGTAGAAGCTCATAAGTCTAGACTTTTCTTTACCAATCCAAGTCGTTTGCATTGTAAGTCTTCTTTTTTTTAAAATTTTTATTGGTGTTCAATTTGCCAACATATAGAATAACACCTAGTGCTCATCCCATCAAGTGCTGCCCTCAGTGCCCATCACCCAGTCACCCCACCCCCCACCCACCTCCCCTTCCACCCCCCCTAGTTCGTTTCCCAGAGTTAGGAGTCTTTATGTTCTGTCTCCCTTTCTGATATTTCCCACTTATTCTTTCTCCTTTCCCCTTTATTCCCTTTCACTATTTTTTATATTCCCCAAATGAATGAGACCATATAATGTTTGTCCTTCTCCGATTGACTTATTTCACTCAGCATAATACCCTCCAGGTCCCTCCACGTCGAAGCAAATGGTGGGTATTTGGTTTCTAATGGCTGAGGAATATTCCATTGTATACACAGAACACAGCTTCTTTATCCATTCATCCTTCGATGGACACCGAGCTCCTTCCACAGTTTGGCTATTGTGGACATTGCTGCTGTGAACACTGGGGTGCAGGTGTCCCGGCATTTCACTTCATCTGCATCTTTGGGGTAAATCCCCAGCAGTGCAATTGCTGGGTCGTAGGGCAGGTCTATTTTGAACTCATTGAGGAACCTCCACACAGTTTTCCAGAGTGGCTGCACCAGGTCACATTCCCACCAACAAGGCAAGAGGGTTCCCCTTTCTCCACAGCCTCTCCAACATCTGTTGTGTCCTGCCTTGTTAATTTTCCCCATTCTCACTGGTGTGAGGTGGGATCTCATTGTGGTTTTGATTTGTATTTCCCTGATGGCCAGTGATGCGGAGCATTTTCTCATGTGCTTGTTGGCCATGTCTATGGCATTGTAAGTCTTCTAACAACAGCACCCTCAGCACTCTGCTTGCTGAAGGTTAAAGCTCATTTCCATCCGCCCTGATTCTAGAGAAGGGTGGAGCCATGGCCTTGGGCGCCATCTTTGTTCTTGACTTTATTTATGTGCCCCACTTTCTGTAGTTGTGGAAGGGCAAATTTCGGTAGAGAAAACACAAAGTTATGCCTCCTGCACAGGCCTGATAGGTTGCGTCGTGAATAGAGTGTGCAGACTGTTTTACTGATTAAGTGAAAAAATACTGAGGCTTGATAATTGATTTTTGGCGTTGATGAATGAAGGCAGATTGGACAGCCCTTGAGGACACTCCTGATAACCTTGGAGTACAGGAGAGGCATTTTAGAAGAAGGGTCAGAAGAAAATTAATAAGGATGTTGGAACATATTGTGTGGGTGCCTGAGAGGAGATGTTTGACACAAATTAAATTTTAGATTGTCCCTGATTTATGAATGGGTCTCCTAGTAAAGGCTCTTGTTCTTTTCCTTTAGTGACATTTATTAGCCAGGAATTAGAGGCAAATTTCAGAGTTCAGTTGTCCTCCCTTATCTGCAGTTGTGCTTTCTCCGTGGTATCAGCCGCCAGCATACCACGCTCCAGAGGCAGACGATCCTCCCTGTGACACACTGTCAGGAGGTCAGTAGCAGCCTAACGCCGTGTCGCTGTGCCTACGTCGTCCACCCCGTGTCACCTCATCGTATAGGCATTTTATCGCCTCACTGCATCACAAGAAGGATGAGTATATACAGTAAGATCTTCTGAGAAGAGCGAACACACGCTCATGACTTTTATTACAGTGTATTGTTGTAATTGTTCTGTTTCATTCTCAGTTATTGCTCTTCATTTCTTACTGTGTCTGATTTAGAAGTTAAACCTTATCACAGGTGTGTACGTCTAGGAAAAAAACTCAGTATATCCAGGGTTCAGTACTATTTGTGGTTTCAGACATCCACTGGAGGACTTGGAAGGTATCCCCCCACAGGTAAGGGGGCATTAGTGTGGCTTATTGTTTCAGTGGTGGTTTCATAACAAGCTTTTAGAGATGAATGTCATTAAATGCCACCAGCTTTGTGGTTGAAAAGTTGAAACAGATCTGCCCTTTCTTGGGGCATCTGTGACAGAATTCACTCGAAATCACAGTCTTAGTATAGGTTAGGGTAGGGAGCTGTGAGAAAAGGTGAAAATCTGTGTATCATGTTATTCCTCACAATGTATGAAGTTAATAATCTCTCTGCTTCCTCTTCTCAATTGCTGAAATTAATTTTAGGGTTTCCATTTCATTTTCAGTACCACAGAGTATTTCAGAGATGGTGAGGCTGTGATTATTAGCATTATGGGGATATTTAAATACAATTTAACATGAGAAAAATCAAAGGAATGCACAAATTTACATAAATCCAGCCACGTATCTCTGATAGAGAATTGTGAATGTCAAGTTATTTGATCTTTCGTGGCTGACTTACCTTGGAACATTTATATTTACAACATGCTGTGCATCAAAGTGTGAAAACCAGAACCGTACAGTTCCATTATCATATTAAGTTATAAAATGTTTTTTATTTGCATGGTAAATCTGGGATAGATTATAGTAGAAACTCCCACAAATCTGAGAGACTGAAAGTGGTAGCAGTTTTCAGAGATAAATCAGTAACCTATTCATCTGATTACACATCTCTCTGCTGGTTACATGATAAATAATACAGAACTTTCCTTTTTTGAGTTTCACTCTTTTGAGTTTCCCTATAGACGTATTTACTTTATTTTGACTTGTGTAAGGTCTTAGCAGCATTTCTCCCCCAGCTCCCCACCTATCTTTTTACTATAAAAACGTTCAAACAGAGATATTGAAAGAATAGTACACAGGGGTGCCTGGGTGGCTGTCAGGTAAGGATCCGACTCTTGATTTTGGCTCAAGTCATGATCGCAGGGTTATTGGTGAGATCAAGCCCCACCTCGTGCTCCATGCTTAGCGTGGAGCCTGCTGGGGTCCTCTCTTGCCTTCTCCTGCCCCCCACCATGTGTGCACATGTACACGTGTGCTCTCTCTCTCTCAGAATTTAATTAATGAATTTTAAAAAGAAATAATAGTACACTGAACATCTACGTAGGTACTGCCTAGATTCATTCCTTAGCATTGTGCTGCATTTGCTTTGCATGTGTGTGTGTGTGTGGGGAGGTGTTTGTATGGATGTGAGGGTATATACATATACTGTGCATATTGCTGACCAATTTGAGCAAATTGGGGTAAGCAAATATGATGTGTATTCCCTACTTTCTTAAACATCTGTCTTCTAAAAAAGGACAATCTATATAACCACAATAAAATCTCAAAATATGAAAATTAATTTTTCATGACATCTGATATTCAGTTCATTATCAGATTTCTCCAGTTGCCTCCAAAATGACTTTTATGACTGCATTTTTTTCCCCTGAACTAAGAGCCAGTCAGTGTTTGTTGCTTTGCAATAATGTTATGACCCTTTATTCTAGAATCTAGAACATCCTCTTATATTTTCTGTATGATATTGACTTTTGAAAGAGACCAGGCTGCCTGCCTTGGAGAATGCCTCACATTGAGGATGTTTCTGATGGATTGTTTCCCTTGGAGTCCTTCATTTATTTCCTACAAACTGGGAGTTTGGCAAAAAGTTTGGAGGCTATTTTTCTTTTCTTTTCTTTTCTTTTCTTTTCTTTTCTTTTCTTTTCTTTTCTTTTCTTTTCTTTTCTTTTCCTTTCTTTTCTTTTCTTTTCTTCTTTTCTTTTCTTCTTTTCTTTCTTTTTTTTTTTTAAAGATTTATTTTAATGAGAGATAGAGAGAGGCAGAGACACAGGCAGAGGGAGAAGCAGGCTCCCAATGGGGAGCCCAATGCGGGACTTGATCCCAGGACCCCAGGATCACGCCCTGAGCCAAGGGCACATGCTCAACCACTGAGCCACCCAGGTGCCCCTGGAAGTTTTTTCTTTTACCCTTTTTGGGTAAAAGTAGGGCAGAGGAGATTCCGAAAAAGTGAATGCTGTATTTTCAGAACAAATTTTTTTAAAACCCAGGCCTCTGTCATAGTGAGTAGAGTGGAGAAGAATAATGGCTTTATTGTCATCAGAACTTGTAAGGTTCTGATTAGAGTCTCTTCCTTATTTTCAAGGGCCTGCAGGAAAAGTCCCTTCCTGTCTCCTCTCCTTTGCGCTTCCATGGCACCTGGAGTGTGTATCACCAGTAGATCGTTTTTGTACAATGTGGCAGCTGTCATGTGTACTTTTTTTTTGTCTTGCATCCAGCTCCTGAGATCCTGACAGCAGGAATGGTAATTGATTTTATAAGAACAATTCAGTGTTACCACACTGAATTACATGATTTTTCTAATTTATTTTTATTTAAAACTTTCTTCTTAAGTTTCTTTTTTATTTAAAACTTTCTTCTTAAACTCAGTTGGATGGAGAAAGGAGTTTTCTGGATCCACCACTTAATGGTCTCTACCAGGGAGATAGATGTTTTCTCAAATACAGGTGGGGTTCACCCTCCTGCCTGACTTTAGTTTGCTCCTTTGTCACATCTGGTCTTCAGGTGCCCCCAAGTGAAGTGACAAGCTAGGCGTGTCTATCAGAGGGTATCCTAGTTTTAGGAGTTGATGTGTGTCTTCTCTGAAACTAATTTTATGTTGCCCGCGGTGCTGTCTTAGTGCTTTGCCTGCTATACCCGTGGAAACATGTAGACTTTCACTTTCACAGAGCTTGGTATATCAGTTAGACAGAGTCCCTTCCTGCACAGACATTCTGATTGGCCCCATGGCCTTAAAGTGCTGAGCAAGTATACTTTTTTTGTGTGTGCCCCATGACTCTCCTAAACTTTGCTATAAATGGCAATGATTCTGAATTGCCTTGGTTCCGTGCCAAATGCTGGAAATAATTTTGGGATATAAAAACACAGCTTTCACATGAAAATATTTATGTTACGGGCGGTTGATAAGCATGCATGTGTGTTATCCATTTTCATAATGAATTAGTTCCTTTCTTCAATTGCAAGAATAAGCCTTCATTAATATCCAGTCTGTTGGAGTGGAAATGATTCCAGTAGTCTTATTATGATTTCCTAGTGACCCTCCTTCTGGAAAGGCATAATAGAAGGAATACTTTAATCAGATTTGAAGAAAAAGAAGTAGGACTCAGGACTTGAAAAAAGGAAAGGCGGCTTCCAGCTTTCACTTTTAAGTGTCACCTCTTCAGGCAGCGCTCAAGGCTAGCCACCAGGTTCCTCGTGGCAGTTAAGATGAGAGTCAGGATTCTGGGGAGCCCTCTGTCCAGCTCACCTAATTAAAGCAGAGTTCTCCCATCAGGAAGGGGGCCACAGAAAGCTCGCAGAGCAAGCCTGTTACCTTCAGGTAAGTAACATACTAACTCCTGCTCCCAGGTGAGCCTGAGTTGTCTTCTTTTATTTTGCTTTTCCTTTTCAAATAATAGTCTTATTTTCAACCCAAAGAGCTAGGTCAATACCGAGGAAAATGATATTTACAGTGTGAGAAAGGAGAGGAGTTTGATCATCAGTTTGTTGCTTCACTGTGTGCCATGGAGTCCTTCCTTAAACAACGTGATGGAGCGAGGGGAAAAATGTCCCCAGTTTTCAGGCCTTTCCTAGTGTCATGTGGTATTTAAGCAAAAAATAGGGTTTTGTTTTAAAATGTCAGAATAGCCAAAACTTCCCACCCAGCAGTACTCCCTGTGGCTCAGTCCTTATTTGGAACTTAGTGTGATGTTGAGGTCCTACACATCTTCCTACTGGTGTGCCCTGGTTGGATAGATTTTTGAAGCCTATCATCTCATCACAAAACCAGAGAATGATGGTCTCCTGGCTTTAGATTGCTAGTTTTTGTTAAAAGCAGAGGACTGTTCCCGATTCCTGCCATGGCTAATAGGCAGCAGTCTGGGGAGACGACATCACAATTTAACCACTTTATGGCCCCTGAAAATGTAATCCCTGTGACAGCGCCCCGTGATATTATTCCATCCTTTTAGCTTCTAGACTTCTCTTTTCCATTTCAGAATAGGCAGGGGTGCTGAGTTCTTGCTCTGCGCTTTGCAAGGTGAAAATTAGTTTCAGAGAAGATGCACATCTGTATCTATATCCTTTGTACAGATACGGGGGTTCCCTGTGGCTGTCATCACTGGACTTTGGAGTCACACTGACCTGTAGAGTTTATTTAATCCCTTGATACCTCTGTTACTTATCTACAAAGTGAGATTAAATTGCTAGACTGTGTTAAGCATTTAGGAAGTCCATTATGAATGGAATTAGTGTTACACCACTTAACATTTCTGTGAGTTTTATGATTCTAAACCTCTCATTTGGTCATGTCATTCCTCTCCTCAGTCTGCATTCTTAGAGGTGAACACCTGCGGTGACTCCCTCCGGCTTATGGGTTAAAAATCTAAACTCTAAACTCTTTGTTTGTCATATGAGGCTCCCAGTGATACCTTTCTGGGCTCATACTTCTCTTCCGGCTTGGACTAGTACAGAAAATGTGGACCAGCTGCCATGCCAAACATGCCACTGAATTTATGACTTACATACTTTGTGGGTTCTCTCTACCTAAAACTTCCTTGTGACCTGCTTTTTGCCCCAGTCCCTCCAGCTCCCACCTGCCCGAATCCACTTGTGCCTTCCAGGTTGGGTTCTATGCTCCAAGGTAGGCTTTCCTCTTCCCCTGCCAGCTGAAAATAATGTCATCCTCCTCTAAGTTGCTAACTCTATATTTATCACTCTCTTAAAACCCTAAGGAACTTTATTTAGAATCCAAGTCATTAAGAAATAGTAAACAATGTTCAGTATTTCCAGTTGGTGAATAGGAAAGTTTATCGACGTCCAGCTGACACTTGAACAGCATGGGTTTGAACTGTGAGGATCCATTTATAAGTGGATTATTCCAATATATTTCAATAATAAATTTCTAAGCTAATAGGGAATTGTTCCAAAAATGTATTTGCTTATGTGTTTTTAAGAAAGTGACTACAGGACGGCACAGTACCGGAAGTGTATTTTCTCTTAGTAACATTTTCTTTTCTCTAGCTTACATTACAATGAGAATACGATATATAATCCAAATAACATACAAAATATGCGTTAATTGTGTTATTATGTTATTGCTGACCAGTAAGGCTTCTGGCCAACAGGAGGCTATTAGTGAAGTATTCCGGGAGTGAAGGTATACAGGAGTGTTCCCCTGTGCAGGGGTGGGCGGGAGGATTGTGCTCCTAACCCCCGTGTTGTTCAAGTGTCAGCTGTATTTTCAGATGTTTCTCAATAAGAATTGAACCAAACGTGGTTTTCTTCGGAAGTTTTTAAAATCTGTTTTCCTAAGAGCTGAATTGATTAGACAAATTTAGTTCACTAGAACAAGCCCTTCTTCAAACATTTCTCTGAATCCCAGCACTTGATAGCCGATGAGGTCATGCTGGAGAACACAAAGGCAGAGATGGAAAAGTCTGCACAGAGAGTCACTGAAGTTTTGGGACCTGGAGAAACCAAAGTGACCTTCACGAACCATCACTGGGATTTAATAAAGCACAAATGCAGATAAAGTGAGGCAATGTTCTGAATAAACTTACTCTGTGGGTTGACGCGAGGGGCTGGTTTCAGTGGTGGCTGCCTCGTAAAGCAGTGGGCACGCCGGAGCGTTGGCAGCGTGCGCCCTTCGGCCTGTTGCTCAGCCTGCAGCCTGAGCCAGGCAGGGGCCATCCTTCCCGTGAGACCGATGCCCCCACTACCTCGAGTCCAGGGAACACTGAATTTCCCCTGCTGGGCCCATAGGTCACCTCTAGTCTATCCATTTCTTCTTTTCTTCTCCTGAATTTTAAATTTACCCTAGTTTGATTTCATGTTTGTTCACTGTGGTGGCTTTGGTTCACTTAGGCCCACAGTAATGATAGAGGAAAGAACACTGGTTGTTGTTGTTGTTGTTAGCTATTTTTTTTTTTAATCATGTATCATTTCCCGTGTGAAGCCAATTTTAATCTGATGTGGTAAAGTTTAAAGGTATCATTATGGATTAAGTATTACAATTTCAGATGTTACAAGATTTGAAATGAGATATAATAATAACAATCTAAGGGTTATCTCGCATATGACATTTACTATGTGACAGGAACAACTCTAGGGGTGTTACATATTTGGTTTACCTGTTTAATCCTCACTGTAATCCTATGAGGTAGTGACTATTAATCTGCTTACCGAAGCACAGGGAGTTTAAGTGACTTGGCCAAGATCTCACAGCCAGTAAGTGGAGGATTTGGGATTTGAACCCAGGCAGTCAGTTAGACTTCCAGGAAACAAGTCAAGATACCCATTCTTCTTTCCTTTATTACCTATAATCTTTCTGTTCTTCACTGGACCCTCCTTAATTTCAGGAAAAAAAAAAGTGGAAAATGCACATTTAATGTTTAAGCAAAATGAGAATGCACTGTAATAAATTCCCAAGCTAATAGAGAATTGTTCCAAAAATATATTTGCTTATGAGATTTTTAAGAAAGTCACCACAGGATAGATATGGGGACCCTTGTTTTTGGACAAGTGCTAGTGCTACTTGAACTCCAAGAAAAATTTAGTGAGAAGATCCTTACAGAGTAATAAATGGTTTCTTATCTCCCCGGGGAATAAAGACCTTTGGACTTCAAACCATTACATGCTGCCTCCTTGAGCCAGGTGGGGCCCTGGGACAGACCCCAGGAGCCCTGGGAGTTTGGTGGAGGGAGAGATGACTTCCAGCTGAGTTGCCAGCAGGATCTCCTGTTTAAAGTTTCTCAGGTTGACTGAATCAGTCCCTATGGCTTCAGGTAGCTGTGATGAATAAAATCAAATTACAGTGGCCGCAAATCCTGAAGAAGACCCTTGACCCTACTTTCCAAGTGTGTAGCCGGTGCCTTCTAAAAATAAAACCTACGTAGGTCTGAAACGTGAAGACCGTAAGGAGATCAGATAACAAGACTGGAATTTAGGACAATTGGATGGACTCCAGGGTAGGTGGCTCTCCGGTCTACATCTATACAAGAAGCCTCATAAAGAGATTTCATCTAGGTCCCATCGATGCTGTTTCCAATACCGCTTTCACGTCCTCTCATTCTTCAGGCTCTGGATTTTCTCCTACCTTATTCTGAGTTTTCAGCTTTTATTTAGTAACCAGCTTCATGACGATCATTTCTAGGTCCGCTTTTTTTTCTTTCTTTTTTTTTTTTTTTTAGGTCTGCTTTTTTTTTTTCCTACCCCCACCACAGTAGCGATTAACCTCATACCATTGCTGGCCCCAGACCCCATCAAGAACCGTACCCCTGCATGGCAGACCGGAATGAATGTAGCAGAGGGGCCACGCATCTTCCTTCTCCGGGGAACCGAGGGGACGAGCAGGCCTGATGCCAGCTGTTCAAAGTAGCCAGAGTGTTTTCTGATGGTGCTGCCTGTCAGAGGGCCCCATCTGGGAGGTGATAGGTCACGTCCTCGCTGCTAGTGTGGCCCACCTGCCCAGCAGCCCCATAGCGTTTTCGGATTCCTTTCCAAGGTCGTATGTCCACGTTGCACACTCAGAACGGGTAGCAAAGCGAGGGTGGTGTGGCTTTATGTTCCCGTCCGCCTTTTCACTTAGGGACCCGTGCTGGATATAAACGAACCTTTGTAGGGCTCCTGGGTTTATGACTGACATCTGTTCTGCCTGCACGTTTCCAGCTGGGGGCTGGAGCCACATCTGTGCTTTAAACGTCCACCCACCTTTTCTGTTTGAAAATGTAATTTTAGCTTTTCGTTTGTTTTTCATCGTGAGCTCCGAAGAGAAGATGGGTTCCAGCTATGACTCAGGGTGAGTTCCTGTGTCCTGAGTCTAGTTGCTGGAGCACTTGCACCTGACAGGAATTGACTCCGGGAAACAAAAGGGACAGGAAGGGCCCTAGGCACACGCTGGTTGGCCCAGGCGCCGACTTTTTTGCTGGCCATGGGCACTGAGCAGACTCAGCCTCGTGAAATCACAAAACCATGGCTCAACCTTTTTTTTTTTTTTTTAATATTTTGCATAGGAAAGATATGGTAAAAAGGCGGGAAGGCAGTTCTAAAGCAGTGAGCGTAGCTTTCCAACTCAACACAGCAGATCATAACATTAGTGCTCAAAAGCTTTTTTAGTTGAGATGTCAAAAAGGCCTTGAAAAAGTAACCAGTTTTGAGACTTTTAAAAAGCAGAAGTGTTAGAGAGCAGGACTTCCTATTTTAGTGGAAGACTGGCAAGAGAACTGTCTGGCTGTGATTGGGGAGGGAGACAATAAAAAAAATGGCTTTTTCCCCGGGCCCCTGAGTGGCTCAGTCCATTAAGCGTCTGGCTTCAGCTCAGGTCATGATCCCAGGGTCGTGGGATCGAGCCCCACATCAGGCTCCCTGCTCAGCGGGGAGCCTATTTCTCCTTCTCCCTCTGCTGTTCCTTGTATGCGCTCTTCTCTCTCTCTCTGTCAAATAAATGAATACAGTCTTAAAAAAAAAAGGCTCTTTCCCTGGAAGCTCACACTCTTGAGTGCTTATCTCTTTCATTCTAATAGAATGTCTGGCTGGTAAATTTTGAACTTCCCTGAAGCTCTGAAGAAGTGCTCTGATCCTGCTGAACTCCCAGGGCACCCAGGGCCTCTCCTGTGCCCCGGAACATTTTCTGCCTGGAGGAGGCGCAGCGTGTTTTGGTGTAGTGTGCTAGAGTGGTGATCAACCCGAGTCTTTACCTCTCCGGAGAGAGAAAAAATTATTTTGTTAATTGTGCAAAGATCGGGGATCCCTGGGTGGCTCAGCGGTTTAGCGCCTGCCTTCAGCCCAGGGCGTGATCCTCGGGTCCTGGGATCGAGTCCCGTGTCGGGCTCCCTGCATGGAGCCTGCTTCTCCCTCTGCCTGTGTCTCTGCCTCTCTCTCTCTCTGTGTCTCTCATGAATAAATAAATAAATAAAATCTTTTAAAAAACAATTGTGCAAAGATTTTGTATCAGCTGCATCACGTCTGTCTTGTTTCCATTTTTATAGTGTGAGACACGTGGTGTTGCCATGAATTGTAAATAGGAAAAAGTGGGGCATTTTTCAATCCTCGTAAGCGTACATATGGAAATGAAATGTTGGGAAGAACAGAGATAGCTTTGTCAGCGTGCGAAAGAATGCCCCTGAATTCTAACTCGAAGTTACATCCAGAGGAGACTTTAAAGGCATGAATAGACAAAGGGAACGATTTGAGGAAGTGCCTTCTGGAGATGGTGGGACATCCCGTCGTGGGTAGACCAGCGGCTGTTGACTGGATCAAAGTCACACGGATGCGGTGGTTTGTGCTGGTGGTCAAGGCTGCTGCCCAGTGCTGGGGCTGCTGAATTTGAGGAGCAAGGGGTGCGTTTCCCCTGCCTCCAGCAGGTGGTCACTTGTGCCCAGCATATACAGTGCCAAACACTTCGGTTTTCAAATGGCTTTTTAAAAGAGTCACCACAATAGGTTTGCACAGGTTTTGTATTTATTATCAGAAGCTGAAGGGTAGGAAAGGTCCCAGGTGAGCTAATGCACTGTACCCTCATCATTTGTGGGTTCTGTTTTTGTGAATTTGCCCACTTGCTAGGGCTTATTTGTGACCCCAAATCAATACGGTACTTTTGGGGTCACTTGCAGATGTGTACAGTGGCAAAAAATTTGAGGTGCTAACGGCTGACGTCGGACTCGGCAGTGATCTCTCTTCTTGCTTCAGCTCCTGTATTGTGTCCTTTATAGTCAGGCCACACTTTTGCAGTTTCTGTCCTTTTTGTTGGTGATTTTACTATTTAAAATGCTCCAAGCTGAAAAAAAAATTAAAAAAAAATAAATAAAATGCTCCAAGCTGGTGCTAAAGGGCTGCCTAGTGCAAGACCCAAAGAGTACAAAATAGTAATTCAAAGGAATATAAGCACCTCTATATTCATAGCAGCATTATTTACAACAACCAAATTATGGAAGCAGTCCAAGTACCCATGAACTGATGAATGGACAAAGATATGGGACATGCGTGCACGCATACACACACACACACACACACACACATACACGAATAGAATCTTACCCATGAAAAAAGAATGAAATCCTGCCATTTGCAACAACAATGGATGGAGCTGGAGAGTATAATGCTAAGCAAAATACGTCAGAGAAAGACAAATACCATATGATTTCACTCATTATGTAGAATGTAAGAAACAAAAGAAATGAAAAAGGGAAGAAGAGAGAGAGAGAGAGAGAGAGAGGCAAACCAAGAAACAGACTCTTAACTACAGAGGACAAACTGATGGTTACCAGAGGGGAGGTGGGTGGGGGATGGGAAAATAGGTAATGGGGGTTAAGGAGGGCGCTTGTTGTGATGAGCACAGGGTGAGGTATGGAAGTGCTGAATCTCTATGTTGTACACCTGAAACTAATATTACACTATGTTCGCTAACTAGAATTTAAATAAATGCTTGAGAAACAAAAGAAGGTGTGATGTGTCTTTTGGGGGAAAATGTGTATATTAGGAGCTCTGTTCAGGCGTGAGTTTATAGGGCCCATACCGTGGGTGTAGTGCTTATGGATCAACAACATAGATCAAATAAAGGATTTGTTTTTTTTATTTTCTGTTTATTTTTAAAGATTTATTTATTTCAGAGAAACAGAGAACATGCATGGGCATGGGGAGGGAGAGGGGCAGAGGGAGAGAGGGAGGGAGAGAATCTCCAGCAGACTTCCGGCTGAGCATGGGGCCTGATGCAGGGCTCTGTCTCACGACCCTGAGGCCCTGACCTGAGCTGAAATCAAGAATCAGATGCTTAATTGACTGAGCCACCCAGGGCTCCCCAAAGAAGGGCTTTGTAAAACAGAAACACGCCTAGTAGCAAGGTCATGCACCGATGGGTTGACGACAGTGTGTCTGGAGGTACACAGGCAACCTAACCCCATACGTCCCCTCCTAACAGTGCTTTGGTATTTGCTAACCCAGTGTTCAAGGTGACGTTAGAGGACAGAGTTACCACAAAGAATGAGGATCAACCATGTGTGGGAGCTTCTCTTTTTCCATCCCACCTGTTTTCTCCAAAATTTCCAAGAGCGTAGTTAGATTATAAGCCACAGTACGTCACCAACAGATCCAGAAGTTTTGGGAACCTTTGGGAGGCTCTGGCCACCATCCTGTAGTTGGTTGGTCACTACAAGTGTGGAAATGTGCCAGTGTGCCAGTCTAGAACCACAGTGCTAGCAAAATGGAGCAGAATTTTGACTTCACGTTTCTGAGGCACTTTCAGAGTCAAGTCCATGCAGAGTGTACTTTTTCCACCACAAGTTCTAGAATCACCTCTTCTCTTTGTATAAAATGGCCTCTTTCGAGCAGCCCTGGGGGTGGTTTTTCTCTGGTCCCTTTGCAGCCCCGGGGGCCCCCAGGTTAGTGTACAATCAGTATAAAAATAGTCGACCCAGGAACTTGGCCGTCTGGCGGGGTGGGGGGGGGAAGGCTGCAGGTTTATAGAAACTTTTGCAACCGAATGGGTGATAACCCTACAGGCTCCAAGAAAAAGTCCAGTTTCCAAAAATGCAAGGAGGAAAAAAGTGTCTACCTTTCAGTCCTCCCTACGACTTTTTCTTTTGTAGTTTCACACCCCACCCACCACCCCATCCCGGGAAAGCAGAGGACACACAGACGACACAGCCTTGCTCTGTGTTTTGAGGAAATGGTTCTGGTTTGAGGCTGTCTGGTTAGACAATGAATTAAAGTGTCAGAACTTCCGGGATGGGCTTTCGGGAAGGGAAATGTGCCCTGTTGCAGACTGTAGGGTTCAGCTCTTGGCACGTCGTGCCCTGCTTACAGAGCCGTGGGTAGCACTGTGGCCTACACACCCCAGAATGAAACACTCATGTGGGGGTGTGTGTACGTGTGTGTGTAGTTTTAATTGTGGTAACACACACAAGTGCTCAATTCAGTGGTGTGCAGTGTATTCATGTTGTTGTACAGCCAGTCTCCACAACTCTTCTTATCTTGCAAAACTGAAATTCTGTACCCCACTGCCCCGGCTCCCAGATCCTGGAAACCAGCCTTCTCCTCGGTGTATGCATGAGGTTGATACTCTCAGGATGTCACCTAAGTGGCCTCATTCACAAGTTGTCTTTTTGGGACTGGCCTATCTCACTTAGCATATAAGGTCTTCAGAGTCCGTTCAAGTTGTAGCATATGTCAGAGTTTCCTTCCTTTTTAAAACTGAGTGATATTCCCTTGAACGAGTGTTTCATTGTGTTTATCCGTTGATCTGTTGATGGACACTTGGGTTGCTTCCACCTTTTGGCTGTTGTGAATAATGCTGCTGTGAATGTGGGCGTGAAAATAATCTGTTTGAGTCCCTGCTTTCAGTTCCTCTGGGTATAGACCCAGAAGTAGAATTGCTGAATCATATGGTAATTCTATTTTTAGCTTTTGAGGAACCACCATGCTCTTTTCCATAGCAGCCCCATTTTTCATTCCCACCAGCAGCGCATTGCGGGTTCCAGTTTTCTCCACATCCTTGCTCACACTTGGTGTTTTCTGTTGTTGTTTCGTTTTTGATAGCAGTCGTCCCAGTGGGGATAAGGGATCTCACTGTGGTTTTGATTCCCATTGTACTGGTAGGTAGTGATGTGGAGCGTTTATTCATGTGCTTCTTGGCCATTTGTAGATCTTTGGAGAAAATGTCTACACAAGCTCTCTGCCCGTTTTTTAATTGTGTGGTTTTTATTCTTGTTGAGTTGTCATTTTTCTTTATACGTTCCGGATATTAAATGTTACCCAGTGTTAAATGTGATAGTTGTGTTGAACATGTTAGTCCTTTAAAGGAAAATGATCCTGTCCTATTATCTCAGGCTCGGGCTTTGCCTGTGTGACATTTTGCCTCTCTGGTGTCCTGGGGCCATCTGCAGGCTTTGCAGTGTGCCTTGACATCTCGGGCCAGGCTTTTTTTTTTTTTTTTAATTTTTTTAAAAAATTAATTTAATTTAATTTAATTTTTTTTGGGCCAGGCTTTTAAACACAGCAATGTGCACATTTTTATGTTAGCAGTATCTTTCTGGGTTGGGAATGTGGCTTCCTGCCTTTCAGATCTTGATGTTATTTGTTTTTTTGGTAAGTGCCTTCTAAACACCTGCATTTGACATCTTTCAGGTGTTTTGCAGTCGTTTTACCAGATAGCTGGATCAGTTCAAGCCAAGAATAACAAGAGTTGGGATTCAAGACCGTGAATTGTACGGTCAGCCCTTCAAAGGAAGTATTTATTTTTATTCATTTTTGTTTGCCTTTCCTCGGGTCATGGTCCTTATTGCCGCTCCCTTCGCTGCTATTACCCTAAATTGAGTTTACTAGCGAGCCTAAGACAATGTTTTTCCAAGCTTTTAAAATCATGACCCCTGGTAAGAAATACATTTTACATCCTGACCAGCATCACATACACATGTACACACACAACCGAACCTAAAGTATTTGTTGTAATGAGTATAATGGCTCTTGCCAAGGATATGCATTTTCTTTTTTTTTTTTTCCCCATGTTCCATCACAATAGTCAACTTTCCAGCTTATGATTTATGATTGATTTTGTATTGCGGGGGATTATGTGGCTAGTTAACGCCATCTGATTGTAAAAGCCATGCTAGCTCTAGTGGCTCGTTGAATTTTTCCTGTGCTGCTCCTCCTTGAAGATGGGAGCAGATTGAGCTTCTCATAGAAACAGCTTTGTGTGTGGAGGGAGACGTTGTTCACAAAGGAAGGCTCAGCAGGATGGGACTCATACAGCAGCCCACCCTGTCTGTGAAAAGCATAGGTTCCTGTCCACTTCCAATGGCATCCTGTCCCCTGCCTCGAGGATACCTTGAAGGGAGGGGCTTGATTCTCTTTTTTCTCTTTTTCTCATGCTTTATTTTATTTTTTTTAAGATTTTATTTATTTATTCATTCATGAGAGAGAGAGAGAGAGAGAGAGGCAGAGACACAGGCAGAGGGAGAGGCAGGCTCCATGCACCGGGAGCCCAACGTGGGATTCGATCCCGCGTCTCCAGGATCGTGCCCTGGGCCAAAGGCAGGTGCCAAACCGCTGAGCCACCCGGGCTGCCCTTCTCATGCTTTATTAACACAGCGTGGGGAGAAAATGCATCAGCCTCAGGTCTGGTAGTCTTTCTGCCTCTTTCTCCAGTGCCTTTCTTCTTACAGAAAACAGAGTTATATACAGCAAGAGATACACAGACTGAATGGAATGACCCAAGGGGTAACTGGCTGGGGAGGTGGAGACTGCCTGCGTTTAGAAGTTTTTGTCTGAGGCCAAATGGTGAAAAGACTCTTTAAAGAAAAGTAAGATTACAGAATGAAAAAAAAATGAATACACGGGATGAGTAGCAATGACCTCATTGATCATAGGTACAGAGAGGCTTTCAAAAAGTCTCGTCCAGGGTCGCCCGGGTGGCTCAGTGGCTGAGCATCTGCCTTCAGCTCAGGGCGTGATTCCAGGGTCCCAGGATCGAGTCCCACACTGGGCTCCCTGCAGGGAGCCTGCTTCTCCCTCTGCCTGTGTCTCTGCCTCTCTCTTCGTGTCTCATGAATAAATAATAAATAATAATAAATAAATCTGGGGGAGGAGCAAGATGGCGGAAGAGTAGGGTCTCCAAATCACCTGTCTCCACCAAACTACCTAGAAAACCTTCAAATTATCCTGAAAATCTATGAATTCGGCCTGAGATTTAAAGAGAGACCAGCTGGAATGCTACAGTGAGAAGAGTTCGCGCTTCTATCAAGGTAGGAAGACGGGGAAAAAGAAATAAAGGAACAAAGGCCTCCAAGGGGGAGGGGCCCCGCGAGGAGCCGGGCTGAGGCCGGGGCGAGTGTCCCCAGGACAGGAGAGCCCCGTCCCGGAGGAGCAGGAGCTGCACCGACCTTCCCGAGCGGAAAGGGGCTCGCGGGGAGTTGGAGCAGGACCCAGGAGGGCGGGGATGCCTCGGGCTCCCCGGGGACAGTAACAGCAACTGCGCGCCCAGGAGAGTGCGCCGAGCTCCCTAAGGGCTGCAGCGCGCACGGCGGGACCCGGCGGGACCCGGAGCAGCTCGGAGGGGCTCGGGGGCGGCTCCGCGGAGGGGGCTGCGCGGCCCCGGGAGCAGCTCGGAGGGGCTCGGGCAGAGGAAGAGGCTCCGTGCAGAGGGGCCTGCGCGGTTCCAGGAGCAGCTCGGAGGGGCTTGGGCGGCAGCTCCGCGGAGGGGGCTGCGCGGCCCGGGAGCGCGAATCCAACAGCGCAGGCTCCGGAGCACAGGGCACAGGACACAGCACAGGGCACAGGACACAGCACAGGGCACAGGACACAGCCCAGGATCCCGCCTCCCCCGGGACAGGCAGAGGCCGGGAGGGCCCAGGACAGCAAGGACGCTCCTGCCCCAGCTGAGCAGATCAGCGGCCCCGCCCCGGAGCCTCCAGGCCCTGCAGACGGAGAGCTCTGGAGTTACTGCGGGGGCTGAATCCAGGTTTCCAGAGCTGCCCCGCCACTGGGGCTGTTCCTCCTGCGGCCTCACGGGGTAAACAACCCCTACTGAGCCCTGCACCAGGCAGGGGCACAGCAGCTCCCCCAACTGCTAACACCTGAAAATCAGCACAGCAGGCCCCTCCCCCAGAAGACCAGCTAGACGGACAACCTCCAGGAGAAGCCAAGGGACTTAAAGAACACAGAATCAGAAGATACTCCCCGGTGGTTCTTTTTTTGTTTGTTTGTTTTTGTTTTTGTTTTTGTTTTTTTGTTTTGCTTTTTGATTTGTTTCCTTCCCCCACCCCCTTTTTTTCTCCTTTCTTTTTCTTTCTCTTTTTCTTCTTTTTTTTTTTTTCGTTTTTTTTTCTTTTTCTTCCCTTTTTTTTTTCTCTTTCTCTTTTCTTTCCTTCTTCTCTCCTCTCTTTTTCTCTTTTTCCCAATACAACTTGCTTTTGGCCACTCTGCACTGAGCAAAATGACTAGAAGGAAAACCTCACCTCAAAAGAAAGAATCAGAAACAGTCCTCTCTCCCACAGAGTTACAAAATCTGGATTACAATTCAATGTCAGAAAGCCAATTCAGAAGCACTATTATACACCTACTGGTGGCTCTAGAAAAAAGTATAAAGGACTCAAGAGACTTCATGACTGCAGAATTTAGAGCTAATCAGGCAGAAATTAAAAACCAATTGAATGAGATGCAATCCAAACTAGAAGTCCTAACGACGAGGGTTAACGAGGTGGAAGAACGAGTGAGTGACCTAGAAGACAAGTTGACAGCAAAGAGGGAAACTGAGGAAAAAAGAGACAAACAATTAAAAGACCATGAAGATAGATTAAGGGAAATAAACGACAGCCTGAGGAAGAAAAACCTACGTTTAATTGGGGTTCCCGAGGGCGCCGAAAGGGACAGAGGGCCAGAATATGTATTTGAACAAATTCTAGCTGAAAACTTTCCTAATCTGGGAAGGGAAACAGGCATTCAGATCCAGGAAATAGAGAGATCCCCCCCTAAAATCAATAAAAACCGTTCAACACCTCGACATTTAATTGTGAAGCTTGCAAATTCCAAAGATAAAGAGAAGATCCTTAAAGCAGCAAGAGACAAGAAATCCCTGACTTTTATGGGGAGGAGTATTAGGGTAACAGCAGACCTCTCCACAGAGACCTGGCAGGCCAGAAAGGGCTGGCAGGATATATTCAGGGTCCTAAATGAAAAGAACATGCAACCAAGAATACTTTATCCAGCAAGGCTCTCATTCAAAATGGAAGGAGAGATAAAGAGCTTCCAAGACAGGCAGCAACTAAAAGAATATGTGACCTCCAAACCAGCTCTGCAAGAAATTTTAAGGGGGCCTCTTAAAATTCCCCTTTAAGAAGAAGTTCAGTGGAACAGTCCACAAAAACAAAGACTGAATAGATATCATGATGACACTAAACTCATATCTCTCAATAGTAACTCTGAATGTGAACGGGCTTAATGACCCCATCAAAAGGCGCAGGGTTTCAGACTGGATAAAAAAGCAGGACCCATCTATTTGCTGTCTACAAGAGACTCATTTTAGACAGAAGGACACCTACAGCCTGAAAATAAAAGGTTGGAGAACCATTTACCATTCGAATGGTCCTCAAAAGAAAGCAGGGGTAGCCATCCTTATATCAGATAAACTAAAATTTACCCCAAAGACTGTAGTGAGAGATGAAGAGGGACACTATATCATACTTAAAGGATCTATTCAACAAGAGGACTTAACAATCCTCAATATATATGCTCCAAATGTGGGAGCTGCCAAATATATAAATCAATTATTAACCAAAGTGAAGAAATACTTAGATAATAATACACTTATACTTGGTGACTTCAATCTAGCTCTTTCTATACTCGATAGGTCTTCTAAGCAAAACATCTCCAAAGAAACGAGAGCTTTAAATGATACACTGGACCAGATGGATTTCACAGATATCTACAGAACTTTACATCCAAACTCAACTGAATACACATTCTTCTCAAGCGCACATGGAACTTTCTCCAGAATAGACCACATATTGGGTCACAAATCGGGTCTGAACCGATACCAAAAGATTGGGATTGTCCACTGCATATTCTCGGACCATAATGCCTTGAAATTAGAACTAAATCACAACAAGAAGTTTGGAAGGACCTCAAACACATGGAGGTTAAGGACCATCCTGCTAAAAGATAAAAGGGTCAACCAGGAAATTAAGGAAGAATTAAAAAGATTCATGGAAACTAATGAGGATGAAGATATAACCGTTCAAAATCTTTGGGATGCAGCAAAAGCAGTCCTAAGGGGGAAATACATCGCAATACAAGCATCCATTCAAAAACTGGAAAGAACTCAAATACAAAAGCTAACCTTACACATAAAGGAGCTAGAGAAAAAACAGCAAATAGATCCTACACCCAAGAGAAGAAGGGAGCTAATAAAGATTCGAGCAGAACTCAACGAAATCGAGACCAGAAGAACTGTGGAACAGATCAACAGAACCAGGAGTTGGTTCTTTGAAAGAATTAATAAGATAGATAAACCATTAGCCAGCCTTATTAAAAAGAAGAGAGAGAAGACTCAAATTAATAAAATCATGAATGAGAAAGGAGAGATCACTACCAACACCAAGGAAATACAAACGATTTTAAAAACATATTATGAACAGCTATACGCCAATAAATTAGGCAATCTAGAAGAAATGGACGCATTCCTGGAAAGCCACAAACTACCAAAACTGGAACAGGAAGAAATAGAAAACCTGAACAGGCCAATAACCAGGGAGGAAATTGAAGCAGTCATCAAAAACCTCCCAAGACACAAGAGTCCAGGGCCAGATGGCTTCCCAGGAGAATTTTATCAAACGTTTAAAGAAGAAATCATACCTATTCTCCTAAAGCTGTTTGGAAAGATAGAAAGAGATGGAGTACTTCCAAATTCGTTCTATGAAGCCAGCATCACCTTAATTCCAAAGCCAGACAAAGACCCCGCCAAAAAGGAGAATTACAGACCAATATCCCTGATGAACATGGATGCAAAAATTCTCAACAAGATACTGGCCAATAGGATCCAACAGTACATTAAGAAAATTATTCACCATGACCAAGTAGGATTTATCCCTGGGACACAAGGCTGGTTCAACACCCGTAAAACAATCAATGTGATTCATCATATCAGCAAGAGAAAAACCAAGAACCATATGATCCTCTCATTGGATGCAGAGAAAGCATTTGACAAAATACAGCATCCATTCCTGATCAAAACTCTTCAGAGTGTAGGGATAGAGGGAACATTCCTCGACATCTTAAAAGCCATCTATGAAAAGCCCACAGCAAATATCATTCTCAATGGGGAAGCACTAGGAGCCTTTCCCCTAAGATCAGGAACAAGACAGGGATGTCCACTCTCACCACTGCTATTCAACATAGTACTGGAAGTCCTAGCCTCAGCAATCAGACAACAAAAAGACATTAAAGGCATTCAAATTGGCAAAGAAGAAGTCAAACTCTCCCTCTTCGCCGATGACATGATACTCTACATAGAAAACCCAAAAGTCTCCACCCCAAGATTGCTAGAACTCATACAGCAATTCGGTAGCGTGGCAGGATACAAAATCAATGCCCAGAAGTCAGTGGCATTTCTATACACTAACAATGAGACTGAAGAAAGAGAAATTAAGGAGTCAATCCCATTTACAATTGCACCCAAAAGCATAAGATACCTAGGAATAAACCTAACCAAAGATGTAAAGGATCTATACCCTCAAAACTATAGAACACTTCTGAAAGAAATTGAGGAAGACACAAAGAGATGGAAAAATATTCCATGCTCATGGATTGGCAGAATTAATATTGTGAAAATGTCAATGTTACCCAGGGCAATATACACGTTTAATGCAATCCCTATCAAAATACCATGGACTTTCTTCAGAGAGTTAGAACAAATTATTTTAAGATTTGTGTGGAATCAGAAAAGACCCCGAATAGCCAGGGGAATTTTAAAAAAGAAAACCATATCTGGGGGCATCACAATGCCAGATTTCAGGTTGTACTACAAAGCTGTGGTCATCAAGACAGTGTGGTACTGGCACAAAAACAGACACATAGATCAGTGGAACAGAATGGAGAATCCAGAAGTGGACCCTGAACTTTATGGGCAACTAATATTCGATAAAGGAGGAAAGACTATCCATTGGAAGAAAGACAGTCTCTTCAATAGATGGTGCTGGGAAAATTGGACATCCACATGCAGAAGAATGAAACTAGACCACTCTCTTTCACCATACACAAAGATAAACTCAAAATGGATGAAAGATCTAAATGTGAGACAAGATTCCATCAAAATCCTAGAGAAGAACACAGGCAACACCCTTTTTGAACTCGGCCATAGTAACTTCTTGCAAGATACATCCACGAAGGCAAAAGAAACAAAAGCAGAAATGAACTATTGGGACTTCATCAAGATAAGAAGCTTTTGCACAGCAAAGGATACAGTCAACAAAACTCAAAGACAACCTACAGAATGGGAGAAGATATTTGCAAATGACATATCAGATAAAGGGCTAGTTTCCAAGATCTATAAAGAACTTATTAAACTCAACACCAAAGAAACAAACAATCCAATCATGAAATGGGCAAAAGACATGAACAGAAATCTCACAGAAGAAGACATAGACATGGCCAACATGCACATGAGAAAATGCTCTGCATCACTTGCCATCAGGGAAATACAAATCAAAACCACAATGAGATACCACCTCACACCAGTGAGAATGGGGAAAATTAACAAGGCAGGAAACAACAAATGTTGGAGAGGATGTGGAGAAAAGGGAACCCTCTTACACTGTTGGTGGGAATGTGAACTGGTGCAGCCACTCTGGAAAACCGTGTGGAGGTTCCTCAAACAGTTAAAAATATACCTGCCCTACGACCCAGCAATTGCACTGTTGGGGATTTACCCCAAAGATACAAATGCAATGAAACGCCGGGACACCTGCACCCCGATGTTTCTAGCAGCAATGGCCACGATAGCCAAACTGTGGAAGGAGCCTCGGTGTCCAACGAAAGATGAATGGATAAAGAAGATGTGGTTTATGTATACAATGGAATATTACTCAGCTATTAGAAATGACAAATACCCACCATTTGCTTCAACGTGGATGGAACTGGAGGGTATTATGCTGAGTGAAGTAAGTCAGTCGGAGAAGGACAAACATTATATGTTCTCATTCATTTGGGGAATATAAATAATAGTGAAAGGGAAAATAAGGGAAGGGAGAAGAAATGTGTGGGAAATATCAGAAAGGGAGACAGAACATAAAGACTGCTAACTCTGGGAAACAAACTAGGGGTGGTAGAAGGGGAGGAGGGCGGGGGGTGGGAGTGAATGGGTGACGGGCACTGGGTGTTATTCTGTATGTTAGTAAATTGAACACCAATTAAAAAAAAAATCTTAAAAAAAAAAAATAATAAATAAATCTTCTAAAATAAACAAAAGCCTCATGAATAAATAATAAACAATAATTAATAATAAATAAATCTAAAATGAATAAGCAAAAGCCTCATGAATAAATAATAATAAATAATAATAAATAAATCTAAAATAAACAAAAGCCTCATGATTAAAAAATAATAATTAATAATAATAAATAAATCTTATAAAATAAATAAATCAAAGCCTCATCCCCTAAGGCTGATTCAGTGTCCTCTGGCAGTCTGAATGTTCTTATCCAATCCTTTTAAATCCAGATGGGGCATGGCTCCCCCAGAAGTGTCACAAAACCATGAAAGAATTTAAGTCTTAGGTTAATGAGGATTTCCATAGCACTGTTTAGGTGGCTGGCTACCCTGTACCTGCCATGCCCAGCCCCGTTGAGTTTCTTTTTGCCCCGGGAAGATCCTGCAGGACCAGGGTGCTTTCTGCCGGTGGCAGGTCTCTCTGCAAGGTGGCCGATGTTTAGCAACACGAGCTTGCATCCTGGCGTCAGCTCTGCTGTACAGCTCTTGAAGTCATCTAATGAGTCCAAGTTGTCAGCTACTTTCTTTTTTATTGGGAGGAAAGAGCCTGTTTGATAAACCTGAGAATTAGTAGCTGGTCTCTTGCAGATGGGTTGTAACCTGGATGATGTTGTGTCTACCGACTTGCAGCATTGTCATAAATTAGAGATCATGGATCCAGCTCTGGTTTAATAGTGGCTACACGGGATGTGGGTTCAGAACATCAGACTTTGAATCTCATTCTAACCGTGGAGCCTTGAGGAAGCCACTTAACGTGTCCTGCCTCGGAGGGGTCAGGTACAAGGAATGTAGCTAAGAACAGCTGGCCCTGAGGAATCTTAAGTTCAAATTTAAAAAAGCCTGGATTTTTGAAGATCGGTGGGTCTTTGCAGATGATCTAGCTTCATTCTATGACTGAGACCTGGAGAAATTCAGGTGCATTTTTGTTGGTCCCTTACTGTGTCGGTGGCAGTGCCGTGACCACTACCCGGAACACGTGTCACTTAATCTGGAATGGGGTGTCCACTCAGGACCAAGAGGGCTGCTTTTGGATAAGTCTGTCGTGGATCTGAGTTATTCTCCTGCAGTTTCTTGTCTCTGTACCTTAGACAAACTAACTTCTTGCAGATTTAGTCTTCCCATGGGATTCGATAAAAAGAAGAGTCTTTTTTTTTCTTTTTAATTTACAGGGGTGTGGTGAGGTTTGAATGAGGTAAATTTATGCAAAGCTCTTAGCACAATGGCTGATGCCCAGAAAATCCTCGGTGTTGTTATTATCGATTGATTAGTCAAAGGGCATTGCTTTCAGGGCGCCTGGGTGGCTTGGTTGGTGAAGCCTCCACCTCTTGGTTTCGGCTCAGGCCATGACCTCAGGGTTGTGAGACGGAGCCCCCATCAAGCCCCACATCAGGCTCGGCCCACAGCATGGGGTCGGCTTCAGATTCTTTCTCCTCTCCTCTCCCTCCTCCTCTGCCCCTGCCCCTGTGGGTACCGTGTGCGCATCTTCACTCTCTCTCTCAAATAAATAAAATTTAGAAAAAGGGGGGGCATTGCTTTTGATCCCCCTCTAGCCATACTCTCTCTGAACACCAGGCCGACACTCTGCATGGTCAGAGTGGTTTGGACAGCCATCAGTCAGTACTTAAAATTAACAAAAAAAGAAAGTAAGTTTACTTATTTTATTTTATTGTTAATATTTTTTATTGGAGTTCAATTTGCCAACATATAGCATAACACCCAGTGCTCATCCCACCAAGTGCCCCCCTCAATGCCTGTCACCCAGTCACCCCAACCCCCCGCCCACTTCCCCTTCTACTACCCCTTGTTCATTTCCCAGAGTTAGGAGTCTCTCATGTTTTGTCACCCTCACTGATATTTTCACCCATTTTCTCTTTTCCCTTTATTCCCTTTCACTAATTTTTATTATGCTGGGTGAAATAAGTCAATCGGAAAAGGACAAACATTATATGGTTTCATTCATTTGGGGAGTATACAAATTACTTATTTATTTTTTAAAGATTTTATTTATTAATTCGTAAGAGACACAGGCAGAGGGAGAAGCGGACTCCCTGCGGGGAGCCCGATGCGGGACTTGAACCCAGGACCCCGGGATCACGGCCTGAGCTGAAGGCAGATGCTCCACCCCTGAGCCCCCCAGGCACCCCGAGAAAGTAAGTTTAAATAAACTTGCAGCCAGAACACATGGCTGTATTTTGATAATAAAATGACTGCATTTTATGGCTCCATTTTAAAAATAATTTCGTGCCTGCCGCAGTTTCAGTGAGCTAGGAAGGAGAAGCCTTCTTCTTCATTTCATGCTCGGGGACCTGGACAATCTCCAGATGACTTCTTTTTGGTGTGGTATTTTACTGGGAGCTCAGATGTGTCCAATTGAGTAACAGAGCCACACTGTGCAGATCCGAGGTATCGGGAAGCTGTCCAGTTTCGTCCTCCTGACCCTGACTCAGGTCTTCCCTGAAATCCCCAGCCAGCCTCCTTCCATAACCCCATGGGTTCCCTCCAGAGCAGGTGTCCGCAGACACATTCTGGGTCTCATAGAAGAGAATTGGGGGAGATTTCCTATGTGGCACTGAAGCAGGTGGTTGCAGCGGAGAATCGTGGATTCTCATACTGGATGCCATCGGAAAGTTGAGAACTGTATCTATCCTCGACAACTTAATCCTATTAGTAGAAAGCTTCTTAAGTATTGACCGGTTGTAAGTATTTAAAAACACCTTTCAGTCTACCTTCACCTTTTTAAGTCGGATGCTTTAATATTCAGAGTGCTACGAGAGAGGTTATGTTCTGCACACATCCACAACTCGGCTTCAAATAATAATAAACCCTTTAATTTCAACGATATGCAGATTTTTGGGGCATACAGTGATCGTCTCTAAAATCATTTGTCCTTAATATTGTTGAACTTTCCTTTTAAAATTAGCTTGTCAACACCCCCCCCCCCCCCACCACCCAATGTATTTTGCTGGCTGCAATGAAATTTTTCCTCATGTTATAGAACACCGTGAAGGAGTATTCAGCAACTAGGGATGGGTTGTCAGATTTAGTAAAAAAAAAAAAAAAAAAAAAAAAAAAAAAAAAAATAAATAAATAAATAAATAAATAAATAGATAGTAAATTAAAGTACAGGATGCTGGGGGCGCCTGGGTGGCTCAGTTGGATAAGTGTCCGACTCTTGGTGTGGGCTCAGGTCATGACCTCAGGGTCATGAGGTTGAGCCTTGCATCAGGCTCCGTGCTCAGAGCATAGTTTGCTTAAGACTGTCTTTTCTCTGTCTCTGCCGTTACACTCACGCTCCCTCTCTATCTCTCTCTCTCTCTCTAAAATAAATAAGTGAATAAATTTTTTTAAAAAAGTACAGAATACCCAGTTTGCATTTGAATTTCACATAAACAATGAATTTTTTTTAGGATAGGTATGTCCCATGCAAGAGTTAAATATGAATTTCAGATAAACAAGAAATAATGTTTTAGTATCTCCTATGCAATATTTAGGACATAATTACCCTAAGAAGTTATTGGTTATTTATTTGAAATTCAAGTCGAACTCTCATGAATGTGTGTGTGTGTGTGTGTTATTTCCTATATGCGGAGTTAAATTTGTCTGCCTTTTCTCCCCCATGATATTGCATAAGCATGAACCCTATCACTTGAACAAAGTAGGCTGATCGTAAGTCTTGTTGGTCTGGTTTCCCTTCAGCCTCTGACTTCCTACAAAGTTCTCTTTTCTTTCTTTCTTTCTTTCTTTCTTTCTTTCTTTCTTTCTTTCTTTCTTTCTTTCTTTCTTTCTTTCTTTCTTCCTTCCTTCCTTCCTTCCTTCCTTCCTTCCTTCCTTCCTTCCTTCCTTCCTTCCTTCCTTCCTTTCTTTTTCTTTCTTTCTCTTTCTTTTTTTTTCTTTTTCTTTCTTTTTCTTTTTTTTTTTCATGATCCCAGGACTGAGATGCACCAGAACTATCTTGTGGGAATTCGTGACGTGCTTTGAGCTAGGTGAACTTAGATCTCATCCCAGCATTATCCACAGCTCTCAGCCCTGACTCTGAAGAACCAGACCGCATGCTCACCATGATCAAGCTAGCCACAGTCCTAATGCACTGAGGAGAGGGAAAGGGGCAGATGGGAATGTCCTGGGCCATATTGGATATCAGCTGGATGAGAACAACTTTGGGCCGAGTGGCAATTAGGCCGTGGTGCCGCTTCCTCAAGAAGTTAGCCCCCTGAGTCCCCAGGAGAGACAATCCAGTTAGCATCCAGCAGCCCTGAGGAGCATATTCAAAGAGTGATCTTCACTTACCCATTCCAAATCTTATCATCCCTAGTTTAAAATGGTTTTTCTCCAAGAAAAGTTGGGTTGACATTAAAACACACGTGTCTGGAATTATCTCTCTGAGTCCTTTATAAACACACGGACCAAGACTTGGAAGGGCGCACCTTAGGTTACAGAGTGTTTTCCTGGGCTGGGCTCCAGAACTTCCTGACTCTTGAACAATAATGTGTTCTTTCCATTGCTACTTTATGTATTTATTCTACAGCAGTCTTGTGTTTTTTATCCATTCTTCTCCACTTGGAAACATACTTGTGTGCTGCAAGAGCAGAGGTACAGAAATTGGGGCGTGTTTTCTGTTGAGAGGTTCCACAGATTCTATGTGCTGAGGGCGCGAGAACAAGTCGTCCTCATCGTCCTCCTCCTCCTCCTCCTCCTCTTCCTCCTCTTCTCATTCCTTTCTATCCTCCCCCACTTTTCTTAAAAATTATGGCATGTTTTTTTCTCATCCTGTGCCTGTAAATATTTTTATTGGGCATTCTTGACTGGGATTTCTAAACATCCCAATAGGGGAAGTTGGGTATTTCTTCATGTGATAAATTCCTGAAGCAGAGAGTTGAATAGTTTTGATTTTTAGGTTTCTTTTTTCATTCAGTCTCCGTGCTGCCTACAGGATGATACGTTTCTGGTCGTGAGGCCAACACCAAGCTGTAGTTGGTGATAAATGACTGGAAGGTGTGATGGGAATTCTTATTTTTAGGTTTAATAGGGACAATTCACTTATAAGATGCCAAACCTTAGGAGATTTGATCTAGTTCAACACTTACCTCACCGGAGGAAACAGAGACTCAGAGACACAAAGTGACTTCCCCAAAGTCACACAGCAGGGTTAGTGGAGAAGTTGTGAGTAGGAAGGACTGGGTTGCCCACCTCTGGGGCAGGACTTTCTCCCAACCATGGGAGAAAACAGGAATTCAGGATGGTTTAGCTTTTCAGGTCATTGAAGTATTCCTTTAAGTTCCCAAATTCTCATTATAACCATTTTTGGGTGGCAGTTATTCTGAAAGACTCTACCTTCTGCAGCTTAAGCTGATGATATGATGTATCTCCTCCTCTTCGTTGTCTTGTGAGCATCAGTTGTTTGTGGCTTAATATATAGATGCCCTCTGACCTTAGCTACACTAAAGCTCCAGTGTGACAGGGCTCCTCAGGGCATAGGTCTGATTTTAGAACTTTTTGGTATCCTTCCTGCTTGTCATTTGTCACCTTTTGCTCCCTTCACTGATGATAGTTATAATAGCATTTCTTTTTCCCTAGTCTCACTTGGCTGCGTTTGTTTTTGTGGTGAACCAAGAAATCCCAGGTCTCTCAGAAGTATGAATATTTTATTTATAGTTTTGAAGAGAGATGTCTGGAGGAGTAAGTGAAAAGTCCCACCTTTTGTGACTGGGTGGGATTTGGGAAGGATATTTATTTTTGTGCTTTCCTGTACATTGGGATCTTTTCAAAACAAAGATTAATTTATTTTCTATTGAAAAACAAGGCTATTTTATTTGGAAACTTAATATGCATAAGTGAGGAATAGATTCTGAGTGAGGATTTTCTTGTCCTAGACCGTGATCCATTTTATTTCTTCTCATTGGTGAGGTTGATGTAAAGTTCTACTTATGTGTAAACTTAGGCTCACGGGCCACCTTGACTGCGATGTCACTGTCTGAATAGCCAGCTTTGACTACCTGTCCCAGCTCAGGCTCCAGGGCATGACTCCAAGCATTTCTGGTGTGGCATTTGCCACATTTTGGTTTTTTCCTTCTGTGCATTTCCTGTTCTCTAGTGGGCATATTCTTCTGTTATCTTCGGCCTTCCCCTTAGTATCTAGTGCTGAGCCATGTGCTTTGTAGGTTTCTAGATGTAAATGTTTGTTGAGTGACATTATGGTGGCTTGCCATTTGCCATTGTTGCCTCCCTGGGCGGGTTTTAGATTTGTCTTGATAGTCGAGGCTGTCTGCTGAGCGACTCCAGGGATGTAAGAAACCACTATATGTGAGGCATGTTAATCTGTCTAAATATATATAACATTATGAGACATTACATTAGATGGGCCCCACTTGGCATTTCTGGATCTAACAGGGCAATGCAGCTTTTAGTGGTGGAGCAACTGAGGCACAGAAAGGGAGTTTGGGGTAACCACGGTCATATGATGAAAAATACTGAATCAGAAAGACCTCAACCTAATTTGATCCATGAGTAGGCTGAAAGTATATATATATATATATTTTTTGAATGAAAACCCCAATTTCCAAAGGCTTTTCAATTTCCGGTTACATTGAAGTAGAATTCATTAGTGTGGTAGGTCAAATAATGACCCCCACCCCTAAAAGATGTCCAGATCCTGATCCCTGTGAATACATTTCCTGCAGAAAGGAGTCTGCAGATGTGATTGAGTGAAGGATCTTGAGGTGGAGGGATTATCCTGGATTTTTCCAGTTTGTCTAACAAAATTATAAGCATTCTTATAAACAGGAGGTGGGAGGACCAGTCAGAAGAGATGTGATTGACGGGATGGAAGCAGGGGTGCCAGTGACACAGGGCCACGAGTCAAGGAATGCGGGCAGCCCTTAGAAGCTGGAAGAGGCGGGGAATGAGCCTCCTGGAGGAACCCAGCTTTGCCAACTCCTAGATTTTTTTTTTAAGATTTTATTTATTTATTCATGAGAGACAGAGAGAGAGGCAGAGACACAGGCAGAGGGAGAAGCAGGCTCCATGCAGGGAGCCCGACATGGGACTTGATCCTGGGTCTCCAGGATCACACCCTGGGCTGAAGGCAGCGCTAAACCGCTGAGCCACCAGGACTGCCTCAACTCCTAGATTTTAACCCTGTAAGGTGGTTTCTGATTTCTGACCTCCACAGCCGTAAGATGATACATTTGTGTTGTTTCAGGCTCAGAGGTTTATGCTGATTTGTTATAGCAGCCACAAGAAACTAATGCAGTCTGCATTCAGATATTTGTGGTTTCTGGCCTCCTGTTGGTCTCTGAGTACCCAGATACTTGGATCTGAATGAAGAGAAGTGGTTCTCACATGGTGCCAGGCTATATATAAAGTTCTATAGAACTTTCCATTTCTGTATATTCTCAAGTGACCAGAAGAAGACCCCTCACATACAAACTGCCCCAAATACTCTGCTGCAACACCCACGTACACACAACTGCACTTCAGTGGAAATAGCTGAGAGGAAGAATGCGTGTTTCTCTTGGTTCTAGCCGACTGAGTGTGTGGAGCGTGCAGATGCTGGCCGGATTCTGAAAAGATGGCCAGGTAAAGGAAGATGCAAGCTGTTGCCTCCCTGGGGTTGAGATCAAAACTGTTCATTAACATTTTTAGTGTCAGCTATTTTCTGGCAGAGATAACCAACCCCTCCCTGCACAACATTTAAATTGTACCATTTTACCAATATCATGTGCAGCATAATAAAAGACCTCAGGACCTAAGACTCCTTAGGGAGATAATTGTCATTTATTGCCTACCAACCAGGTGAATGGCTTCCATGCAAGTGAGGGGTGAGGTGGGGAATGGCAGAGATGGTTAATGGAGAGCTGAGGTTCTCTGCGATGTTGGTCTTCAGCTCTGGGAGAAGGATCTGTCGCCCTCGGTGCATCTGTTTATTTCTTTTTTTCTTTCTTTTTCTTTTTTTTTTTTTTTAAGATTTATTTGTTTTTAGAGAGTGTGATGGGACATGTGCACAAAGTGGTGGTGGGGGAGGGGCAAGGCCAGAGAGAAAGGGAGAGGGAGCATCTCAAGCAGACTCTCTGCTGCCTGCAGAACCCCACTTGTGGCTTGATCCCATGACCCTGAGATCATGACCTGAGCTGAAATCAAGAGTCGAATGCTCAACCAGCTGACCTACCCAGGTGCCCCTGTTTAGTCCTAATACTATTAATAATAACCAATTAGTTTTGGAGCAGGGCTGAGGGTGGGGCATTTTCTCTGTAGGGTAGTCTTGACTTCCCTCCTCACCAGATACCAGTTTGATAGCCTGAGTTCAAAGGTGATGACTCACTCTGTGATCAGAGGTTAGGCTAAGAATCGCTGTTGGATGCGTTGTGACCCCATTGTATGATCAAAGCAGTCAGGGATTTGTTAAAGGGGTGTCATAGGTCATGGATGCTTTTCCAAAGCGACCAGAACTTGGGGGCCCAGTGGACCCCCTTTACTTACCCTAGTCCAAATCCAGTTTTGTTTCCTAATCTCTTGCATTAACATTAGTCATAGGTCAGGAGAGAAGTGTGGGCATGTCCCCATGTCTTTTCCAGATGTGGTGCAGACAGGGAGAAGGGAGACAGTACTCTCATCAGGACAGCTGATTTGCTTAGGAATTAAAAAGAGACTTACACATTGTTGTGTCTGTTGCTCATCACATTTTCCACTGACAGTGCCTCGTGTCGTTTGGGGTAACTTTGACTTTTATTTCCATTCAGTTTGAGGAAAAGACCGTAAGACACAATTGGAGTAAATTCTGGAAAAAAGAAGTAAATGCTTCATAGGGTGCTATCAGGTCTTTTCATAATAAGTATTTGATGAACATGCTTTTGTTTTCCATAATTCTTCTGGAAAGTAAATGCACCTCTTTTAAGCAAAATGGCCAGAAAACAATGTAATCCTCTTTTTAGAAACTTGGCTCTCCCTTGCTGGCTCATCTCATGAAGGGGCTACGTGAGGTGTGTGATTATGTGCTCTGCGCTGTAGGAACCAGCTGAATGAGCCAGGTGGAAGCAGCCTCATCCTAATCATGTCTTAGCATCCACAGAGGCTTTGTTCAGGTTAGCCGTTCACGACCCTTAACTTGTCATCATACTTTAAAGTGGGGTCAGGAATTTCTGCATAGAGTGAGTGTAGAGTACCGCCATCTACTGCATCTGCTGAGGTCAGCCCCTTTGTCACATGCTCCACGTTTGGGCACCAGCATGAGGCCCAAGGCCCGTGTGCCCTCAAAGCCATTTTGTTTTTTTTTTGTTTGTTTGTTTTTGTTTTTTTTTGTTTTTTTTGTTTACTTATGATAGTCACACAGAGAGAGAGAGAAAGAGAGAGAGGCAGAGACATAGGCAGAGGGAGAAGCAGGCTCCATGCACCGGGAGCCCGATGTGGGACTCGATCCCGGGTCTCCAGGATCGCACCCTGGGCCAAAGGCAGGCGCTAAACCGCTGCGCCACCCAGGGATCCCAAACACCTCAAAGCCATTTTGTGACGTGGTTCTGGGGTTTGAGTTCCAGGGCTGTTGCTGGGACGCAACATCTCAATTCTTCATCCTTAGAGGGTGACAGTTTTGCTAACAAGACCTGAACATCAGTTTTCCCCAAGTTTGGCAACCACTTTGTCCCCTGCATGATCCCTAGGATTGACAACTGCATTTTGAGAAAGCTAGCAACAAGGGTACAATGAAAGAAATCACATATTTTTATAAACATCTGATGACTGATCATTTCTCTTTATTTGAAAGGGAAGGAGTTTCCTCAAGGAAAGTCTCATAGGGAGTTTTAGAATTTCAGAATGAAAAGGGGCTCTTAGATTTAAATAACCAAGTAGCTAGTTAATTCATCCAACCAGAAAGACTTACCCAACACCTACTGGGTAGGGGATTTTTGTGCTAGGAAATATGCTTACATGTGGAACATGGCAGATGTAATCCCTGCCTCACAGCCTAGGGGGTAACAGACAATATTTAAATAATTTTAAAAATATCTCTAACGAGAAACTAAAAGAAGGGTGAATCCACCATAGAAGAGGTTAGTGGGCTCTGAGAGCGTAGGTGGGGAGGCAACCAGGTCTGGCCTGGGGGAAGGGGGTGACTGGGAATTAGCCCAGAGCAGGGAGGAGGTGACCTATTGTCCACAGTCGAGCACACACAGCCACCTGAGGGTTTGGCAGGCGGGGAAGGGACCCTCTTGACGTATAATGGAAGGTATCCATTTAGAAGGAAGCCGTGTGAAGGTAGGAGAAAAGGTTGTGTTTGTATTTATGAGTTGTTATCAAGATACCCACCAGCTAGAGTCTCCATTGCCTTGTTCTTCCCTTTCTTGCTGTTCGTGGCCTCCATTGTCAAATCAAACAAAAGAGAAAGAGGAGGAGGTGGGCGCTCAGGTCCTGGGTTGGCCTTACTTTTCATTCTGGTGAGAGTTTGTAAACATAATCTAAAATGATCTCTCCCCTTTGGATGGCTGTAGAAGTCAATCATTTAAACCTCGTTTTTTGACACTTAATTGTATCCAATTCTCTACTTTTTTCTACCTTACTTTATGTTCAAAAGGCAGATTTCCTAGGATAATACTGATTTATATATACAGCCTCTTTCAGACCATAGAATCCTGGTTTGTTTTTTTAATTTGAGGGGAAAAAATGGTCACTATATTTATATATTAAAAAAAAAAAAAAAAACTTGTAGTGGCATGTCTGGGTGGTTCAGTGGTTAAGCATCTGCCTTTGGCTCAGGGCCTGATCCTGGAGACCCGGGATCGAGTCCCACGTCGGGCTCCCTGCAGGGAGCCTGCTTCTCCCTCTGCCTATGTCTCTGCCTCAATCTCTCATGAATAAATCTTTAAAAAAAAAAAAAACTTGTAGAATTTTATTATGTCTTCACCCTGACACCTCCCTCCCCGGAGAAGATAACAATGTCTTTCCAGCTGTGTGTTCATCTGCTGTGTTTTGCAGGGCATGTGGGTGTGCACTATTTACAGAATCATCTGGAACTGGATTAGGACAGTGACACAGGCTGTAATTGGCTGATCCTGTTAACATATATATTGAAGAGGTGGCGTGACTTTAAAATGTTATTTGGGAGACCAAGTTTTACAACCAAGGTTAGAAACAGCTCTGGAGGTGTGGAATCCAGAGTGTTTACTTAGGGTTTTGCTCTCGGTTAAGATAACCTTGGTTCAGGAAGCTCGAGGATAAGATTCGGGCCCTCATGTCCTCAGTCGATTTTGCATCTGAGAGCTGGCCTTGCATTCATCACCTACTGAGGTCCCCCACGGGTCTTCCAGGACAGCATCTCTAGAGACCAGTGAGGGCCAGCCCTTGCAGCCTTTCCCAGCTTACCCACATTGGGTGAGCCTTATTTGGATTCAGCTACCGTGGCGCCCTTCCTTGGGTTCCTGTGGACACAGGAGAGCCGGGGTATGGACCAGACCTTCTGGAGGACACCTGTGTATCATCCCAGCTCCCAGCCCCAATGGGCCCCTAAGCCGTGCTGCCCGGTGCTGTAGTTGGTGCCTCATTTAGCTAAAGAGCACTTGAGATGTGGTGGTAGAATGAGGAGTTGGATTGCATTGCACTTCATGTGCATCAATTTTAAGTTAGGCTTCAAAACTGCTACTCAGATCCATGATTGGAAAACTTGAGCTTGTGAGTTAGTTTTTCAACTGCTAATTTTATGATCCAGAATTTTCAGCAGGAATGCAGCATCCAAACCGAGATGTACCATATACGTGCAATACACACCGAATTTTGTTTTTTTTTTTTTTTCACACCGAATTTTGAATACTCAGTGTTATAAAAATATTGAATATATATGTTAGAATGGTAACACTTTGGATATGTTGAGTATATTATTAAAATAGCTCCACCTTTTTAAAAAATGGGGCTAGCAGAAAATTTAAAACTACGTTAAGTGGCTTACCATATTTTCATTGTAGGACACTGATGTAGATCTTACTGAAGAAAAGGTACGAGGGCCCCATCTGCCGTGGTAGTCTGAATATGGCAGTAAGTGCCCGGAGGCTTGGTACATACCCCTCCTATTCTGTAGTGTCGGTGTCACTAGGAAGCAATAGGACAAATCCTGGCCGTAAGGAGATCTACATTTTTCTTGGCAAAATAAAACTGACAGCATGTTGTGCTGGATGAGAGGTAGACGAAAAATACATAAAAGATACAAAGGAAGCTTTAATAGTTATGCAGGGAAATAAAATCGGTCTTTTAAGAAATTACTTTTATGTTTGCTGCTTTTTAAGGGGGATACCTTCAATAAAAATGTGGATATTAAAGTGGATATTTTTAATACATATTTATTAAGGTGTGAGCATATTAATGGACAAAATAAGTGTATAGTTTTGTCTTCCTGTCTCACAGTTTTAGGTGTATATAAGCAAGAAATAACTTGATATGTACTGGGCTTGTTATATTGTGGGAATTCATAAAAAGAGCTCAGAGTTTTGTTTTGTGCGAACTCCCACCTCTTTAGAGAATTGGGTTTGTAAGTATTGATTTTGAAGCACCCCCTCTTGGCATGAGACCTATATCATCAGTCTGAGAACTGAACTCTATTTTCGACCTTTGTGTTTTCTGGGGAAAATAGCTTGCATACTGGAGCTGTTTATTTTTAAAATTTTATTTAAATTAATTTAATTAACATAAAGTCTATTACGGGTTTCAGAGGTAGTGATTCATCAGTTGCATACAACACCCAGTTTTCGTCTGGTGCAGCCACTCTGGAAAACAGTATTTCCTCAAAAAGTTAAAAATAGAGCTGCCCTACGACCCAGCAATTGCACTACGGAGGTATTTATCCAAAGGATACGAACATAGTGATCTGAATGGACACCTGCAGCCCAATGTTTATAGCAGCAGTGTCCGCTATAGCCAAAATATGGATGGAGCTGTTCATTTTAAGCAGGCTTAGTTTTGTTTTTTTCAAAGCAAAATCCTAGAAGAAGGAAAATTCTGTACTCAGTGTGCATGTCTTGTTAGATAGGCAGGTGGTTTCTAAGAAAACACCAAAGTGTTTTGAAGATAACAGAGGTGTTTCCTTACTTATCTTTAAGGTTGTGTATTTTGCCATTTGTGTATTTGGTCAGCTAAGAACCGAAATTTAAGGAAAACACTTTCATTTCGACCTTTTGAAATCACAGAATGCAGTGATTACTGGTGGAGCTCCCTGGTTAAGTATATGTGTGTATGTGGACCTTGATGGAAATTGGTGATATATATATCTCATATATAAAAATATTGAATATATATGTGAGAATGGTAATTTTTGTGATATATGATATATATGTATATATCACATCTTCTTTATTCATTCATCTGTCGATGGACATTACAGAAAACTTTTTTTTAAAAATGTTGGATTCATGGGCTGCCTGGGTGGCTCAGCTGATTAAGCATCTGACCATTGGTTTTGGCTCTGGTCATGATCTCAGGGTTGTGAGATGGAGACCCGAGCTGGGCTCTGTGCTCAGTGCAGAGTCTGCTTGTCCCTCTCCCTCTGCTCCTCCCCAGCTCGTTCTCTGGCTCGCTCTCTTTCTCTCAAATAAATAAGATCTTTAAACAAATGCTGAATTCATTAAAGACTAGATAACCAAACTGTTCTTAGAGGGAAGAACATGCACAATTAAGAAAGAGAGTCTTAATAAAATCTGATCTCTAGCAGTAGATGCTGTTTCCCAATCACATCTAGAATTTTACCTTGAATCATCTTTGCTGATTGGCATTTTTATTTTTCCTCTGAAAATGAATAATTGGTGGTTTTCCTGGTTTCAGCTTCCTTATGTATTATCGTGTTGACTCTCTCTGGTGAAGGCTGCCAGACTTAGACTAAGGGTATTAGGACATTCGATTTGCACAATGAGTAAACTGTACATCACAGTGCAATATCAAAACATTCTGTCCCAGGAAGAGATGACAGTGACTCATAAAATCCTGTCGGAGTTGTATTATAATGTAGAAAACCATTTCAGAATTACCATCTGACATTTGGGCATCTGGGACACTGACCTCATTCCATGGCCATGTGTCCTTATAAATTTCATTGTCAGGGTGCTGTTCTCTCTAGGGCTGTGCTGGTTGTGTATCTCCACCGATCAGGTCATTGCAGAGCAGTGAGCCTGCGTTCTTGCTCTGATGATTTAGTTCTTATTCATAAAAACACTTCTCCCATGGCCGAGTGGCATAAGATACAACTACAGCAATTCTCGCTTTATAAATACCCAGCTTTAATCTCCCTTCTGTTCCATCCTCCAGACCCTTCCTTGCGAACATGGATCGGGACCTGCTTTTGTGTTCTTGTTTCCCCAGAATAAAAGAGATTTTAAGCACAAGAGTTTCAGGAATGTTTTTGTTCCTAAGAATGGGTATCTTTTCAACTGTATTTTCTCCCAGTACGTGCCCAACTATGGTATTCTGTGTGGATCGTCTTAAAAATTACTTATTATTATTATTGAGGGTTTGATGGAAACATTTCCAAGTGTTTTGGACTCTGAGTATTGGTGAGGAAAACTCTGCCAGCTGAGGTGCAGAGCCATTCCCGGTACTTCTCTGCCTCTTCTCACCCTCTGTGCCCCCAAAAGCAACTCATGTAGTTAGGGTTTGCAGATAATTTGAGGAGCTGCCTTAGATCTCCCTCCTGGGGTAATTAAACATCATTTCTTGGAAACGCAAACAAGAGACTGAGAATTAAGTTGTGGTAACACACTTGGCAGAGGAATTAGTATTGGAAAAAGAAAAATATCCTGGATTGAGTTTCAGTTTTGCAGATAAGGGAACTGGCTTTATTTATCAAACTGGAGCAATACGAGACCCTGTGCCCTAATGTCAGTACTTTCTCCTCCCACATGCATCTACCTGGGCACAGGACCAACTTCCAAATAAAACTTGAAAGTAAATGGCACAAACACAGAGACAGAGCCCTCTAAACTAGGTTTTTCTACCACGGCACCATAAACATAATTTATTTGCTATCAAAATAAGCTTAAAACTGAGCTGCCAACTGACAGATGGCTTTTCATCTGTCCCTATGATGACACTATCTCACCTCAGTCCTTGGTTGTAAGTCTGCCCTGAAAAAAAAATAGTGCCAGTGGAGGCTGATGTTTATCTATTATTTAATGAGTTTCTAAAACTGAAAGTAAGTGTAATATCTTGAGTCACTTACTTCTAGATTCTTCCCGGAGAACCTTAAGTAGTATCATACTGAACATTAGGAGTGAACTATCATTTGTTTTTTTTTTTTTTTAAAGTCCCAGAATAAGTCTCGTTATTTCTCTGTGAAGGTAATTGATCTGAAATATTTTTCTTTTTTGAAATATATTTTTTTATTTGTGTTTTTCAGGGGTGGCATATAATAGTGTTCCACACTGTCAGGCCGTCTGTGTCAGGTGAACAGCTCTGTGGGCGGGCTTCTGGCTGACTGCAAATGTGTTTTTGGTTGTTTATACTCGGATGCTTTGGATGGGAGTAGTCAGGGAGTCAGCCTTTCGTTTCAGGCAGGGGAGTGGGGTGAATCAGACACAACTTTGGACCCAGGTCCTGGAGAACTTGGTCCTCATCCCGGACCAGTTCCTTACTAGCTGTGTGGGCAAGTCACTTCATTTGTCTGAACCTCCCTTGTTCCTTTTGTAAAATCAGGATGTCGGCTCATCTGTGTGGTCCCTTCCAGTATTATGTCTTCGTGCATTGGAGCCTGCATATTTGAAGTGGGAGCTCATACAGGGTCATCTGAGCTGTGTAGTCCTGTCTGAGACTCATGGAGGCTGAGAGAAGCTGCTGGGTGACCCAGAACAAGACTCTGGTGGGGCAAGTCTGCATCTCAAGTCCCATGAAGGTCTCATGATCTTGGATGTCACTGATTTTTCCCTGACTTTTCTCTTTCGAAGATATACGTCGGGCCTTTTCTCTGTTGCCATTAAGCTGTCTTTTTGTCTTAGACTTATTGACTCAGATTCTCCATTGAGAACGACAGTTTATAAGAAAGTTGCTGAAGAACAATAAAAGCTCTTATCCCATGGGCAGCCCTGGTGGCTCAGCGGTTTAGCACTGCCTTCGGCCCAGGGCATGATCCTGGAGACCTGGGATCGAGTCCCGCATCAGGCTCCCTGCATGGAACCTGCTTCTCCCTCTGCCTCTCTCTCTCTCTCTCTGTGTCATGAATAAATAAATAAAATCTTTAAGAAAAAAAAAAAAGCTCTCATCCCAGATAGGCCCCAGAACTTTTTTCCCATCATGATGGGGTGTCATATCCTCATTTGGCATTTGATCGTTGGTTCATTCATTCATTTGGTAAATATTTTTTTTTAAAGATTTTCTTTATTCATGAGAGACACAGAGAGAGAGAGAGAGAGAGGCAGAGACACAGGCAGAGGGAGAAGCAGGCTCCACGCAGGTAGCCTGACGTGGGACTCGATCCAGGGTCCTCAGGATCAGGTCCTGGGCTGAAGGCGGCGCTAAACCGCTGAGCCACCTGGGCTGCCCATTTGGTAAATATTTTTGAGCATTTGTTGAGCACTGAGTCTTACTAGATACTCGGAACAAAGAGAAATCAGACACAGGTCCCACCTTCGAGAAGCTTTATACCTGGTAGTGACACCCTTAATGTGTTACATACACTATATGTGTGTTCGTGTATATGAAATTATAGCTACTTCAAATTTTACCAAAGCCTGGTATATAGCAAAATTGTTCTTTGTGTTGGCTGAACTGAATTTTGCTTTGATATTTCCCCCTCAATTTATAAGAAAAGTTGCTGCAAATGATTGTAGAGAGTTGTCCTTGGTATTCACCGTGGAGATGATGTTGAGGACATCAACACTACACTATAGCAGCCTCCTTGTGAACTTCCTCAGTGGAAATTTGTTCAAAGCCTAAGTTTAATATAAAACAAAACTATAGGGGCACCTGGGTGGCTCAGTGGTTGAGCAGCTGCCTTTGGCTCAAGTCTTGGGCCACATGGAGTCCCACATTGGGATCCCTGCAGGGATCCTGCTTCTCCCTCTGCCTGTGTCTCTCTCTCTCTCTCTCTGTGTCTCTCATGAATAAATAAATAAAATCTTTAAAACAAAACAAAACAATAATAATAACAAACTTAGTGTATCCTGAATAACTTGAAAGGATTTTCTTCCCCTTGTGACTACATTTTCTACCTTGTTAGTCATGTTTTCTCATTTTAGTTTTGCCTCTGAGGAGGCTCAGAGTTGAGTTCTGTTATTACAGTAGGACTTTTCTGCTTCTGTAGTTCCCCTTCTGTTGTCCTTTCCCTGTGGGGATTTTACTATTTTATTACTACGAGGTAAAATAACAACTACTGTATGGATGGGACTTCATAGTTGACAAATATTTTTAGATCTCATCGGATTCTTGGGATCTTTAGCTTCATGTCTTAAGTTCCCATTTAAACATTCTCTTCTGATTTCTTTTAGTTTGAGAAGTTGGGTTTGAGGCAATGACCCAGCTATTTCCAGGAAATCCTTTAAGGGATGAATTTTTCAGCAGAATAGGCTCAGAGTTAGGGGGTGGGTTTACAGGACAGAGCAAGGAGATGGCGAAGTTATAGAAAGAGAAGATACTTCAGTATAGGAATCATCTTCAGGGTAATTTATTCTTATAAAGAGATCACACACAAAGCTCGGCATTTGAAATCAGAAGAAAGGAAAGTGAACATTTGGATGAAGAGGCTGTCGGCTTGGCATGACTTTTACTACTGTTTTTCCTTTGGAAGATGGACCAAATTGTGAGCCTTGTGGATTTCATGGGCTGAGAATGCTAGCTAAAATAGATCCTTATGTTGAGACATTTCCTAAATTCTACCCCCACCTATTCAGTCTTTGTGTTCCTGCCAAGAACACATTTTCCAAAATGCCAGAATTGCATTATAATCCTTTTAATATTGGATTATATATATTCAAGAGAAGGAGTGCATTTTAATTTACTTTTGGTTCAGTAATAGTTTAAGTTATAAATGGAGATAATATGATTCTGTTTGTATTGGTGGTTACGATATTTGGGCTCACTGATACATTTGTGTGTTTCCAAATTTGACAGATAAAGGGTAGAGAGTGCGAACTCCTTCCCGGCTTTGTCCCCAGCCATGCAGGTCACCTCCCCACAGGCAACTGGTGCCATCAGTTTCTTGCATATCCTTCTGGCTATACCAGAAATACAAAAGAATGTGATTTTCTTCCTGTCTTTATTGCTAATGAAGAGGTGCTATGTTCATGGTTCTATGGTGTATGCATTTATGTTCAATTCTTGAGGGGAAAAAATGAAAAGTATGGAGTAAATGGAGAGTCTGTGGTATTCCCCACCAGAAAAAAGGGGGCTCCAAGGACAGTGTTGTAATAATCACAAAAACCTTGATTAGGTAGTTAGCCAGAACATGGATCTAGGTAGTGGTGAGGTGACCTGTGTGTGAGCCACCATGGTTTTCTGAAGCAGTGGTGAGCTTGCCCTATTACTTATGGAGAATTTTGCCTTTGGATTTGGACATTTCCATGCTTCTCCTTTAATTTAAATTTTAGTTATAACTATACTCAGCACTTCTTTCTTGTTTTCCATTTTACAGAGACATTGAGTAAATAATTAATATAGGAGCAACTTTATTTCATACGGGGAACTCCCTTTCTTGGCTGAGAAATGTGGTACATTCATGGAGTTCTTACTGAGCTGAAGGTAAATCGGGGGCTCTGAGAACAGGGACTGGTGGTTGGTCTCCCACAGCCACACATGCTCCTTATCTTCGTGTTTTGCACCTCAGGACATTTTGGGGTGCTAGAGCTGCGTATGAGCACATTTTCTTGTACCCACCAGCCTTTCCATCCTCCCTTCCCAGCCCAGACACAAGATCTTCCAGTATCCTATGGGTACAGTGAATCAGAGATTTCTCCACCTGCATAGCGCAACTTGCGTCTGTAGACAGGTGCGTTTACAGGTGCCTCAGTGTATTTTGTCTATTTATACACCCATCTTTCCCGTGTAGCTCTGAGTGGCTTCAGAGCAAGTGCTTGCTTACCCCTAGAGTTTAGCGTACAGTAGAAAGCCATGCATGCTGAACGAATGTAGACAAAGCTGACTCTCCAGAGTTCGGTTCTGAATGTAGGGCACTTGGATGTCGTGTAAACAAGTTCAGACTTGGGTTGGGGGCAGAAGGAAACAACAAAAGAGAGTAATGCAGGAGATGTCTGTAGGCTTCCTAACAACCATTCCTAGTGGCATTAGATGAGGGGAGACACTAGGGTAAAGGGCTCATTAGAAAGCCTTTGACCAAGGTGAGTGATAGAGCTCTGTCTGCATCACTTATTTCTCATTGCTCTAACTAGATTTCTCCAAAAAAGTACATCTTCTGTTAGATTTATACAGTATTTACAACTGAATAAATTTAACATGGAATGCCTTTGGTATTTTAACGTTACCAAAATCCCAGTATAATAAAGGAATATAGAGAGTTAGAAACTACCTTTTAATCAGTAAGGATATTTTTTAAACAATTGGTATTTTTTTTTACACTGTATTATGATAATAAAATAGAAAACGCATCAGGGGGTTGAGAATGCTGCTCAGGGAAGTTTGCATTCATTTCTTGGTCCTGCAGATGTTCATGTAGCCCCTTCTCTCTGCTCTTGGAAGCTAGAAAGATTTAAAAGATGGATAAGACACAGGGTAATTATGTCTATGTTTTAGATATTGAACCTGAACGTGAAGGAAATATTGCATTATTCTTCTTTATGTAAGAGCAATGTTTATGCAAGTTTGTGTAAATCAGCTCTGAGTAAATTGGGTTAAATGGGACCTACCGACAGAAGTTGCTATTTAAAGACCCCTTGTGACGAAACTTTTGTGAAATAAAGAACTTTTAAAAACTGAAATCCAAATAAGCACCCTGTCATTTGTATGGTTTTCCCCAAGGCACAACATCCTGTATCTTCTATGTTGATTTGAATTCCGGTTGACCAACCACCTGCTTGGTTAATAGAATATACCATTAACGAAGTCGGTGATGTTGGAGTTCTTTAAAGGAAATAAAATAATTTACTGTTTTACAAAATCAGCTCTTAAATAGGTTTTAATTCTCTAGCTCGGGTGGTTGTGATTTGCATCTTGCCTGACAAGCATCTGCAAGTGTTTTGCCTGCAGAAACTCATTAAAAATCAGTGCAAATCCTGACGACATCTCAAGCAGCAGGCATTAACTTGCCGAATCCTGGTAAGTGGATCGCATTTCCAGTATACTTAAAGCTCCCTGATTGTTCATGCCACCATGAAAGTCCAGTCCTCCAAGACTGAGTATGACCAGTACCACTCAAACAATGCAGAGTTTTAAATACATCCAAGGGAAACTGTCGAAGAACCAAAGGAGGGATAAATTGAAAGGGAAATAGAAGTTCTCAGATTGCTTACTCATTTACAATTAACGTATGCTGTGAATTAAGCTAAGAAAATTACTTTGCAATGTAAACATCCTCGGTAGGCTGCAGAAACTTCCAGCAACATTTAAGAGCACCGTGGCAAGGCTGGACTTCCTGTCACGATCCTTTTACATTTGCTTTCATTTTTGTAAAAAGTTTGCCATCGGTTATTTCAGTGAAGCAGCTCTGTTCTATCCTAGTGCTCGTTGAGCTAGAGCCTTTTGGGAAACAGCATTTGGAGAGGGACCCATGGTGTAATAGCTGAACCCACTGGCACGTGTCCCAGGGTAAGCAGGGCTGGAAGCTTTTAGTGTAGTTAAAAGATGCCAGTCTGTCATTTACATCCATTGAAATTGAGCAAGAGATTTCAGACTGATCTTTGCATTATACTTCCAGCAAGAGCAGCTGGTGAAGGGCTGCAGATTCCATGTGAGCGGGGACCCATCAGCTAGTGTGTTTAATGGAATCCTGCTTCATCTTGGGAGCAATTTCTGGGGGCGTAATAATAATCATGCACACTCTTGGTGAAAGATAATGCTTGTGGTTATTAGAATGTGCAGACTGAGGAGGGGCCTTGGCATAAGGATGGTGGGAGGGGGAGGCCAATATTTAATAAAAGGATAGTGATGAGGAGAAAGCAGATATTTCATAGGATAAGGAAAACCACAGATACATGATCAGTTTGAGAATTTTAAGGAAAATGTGTAGAAAATGTGGGCTTTTCAGTAGTAATCAGGCAGTGTCCAGTCTCTAGCTTCCTTTAGAAAACTCTACTCATCCTTGGAAGGTCACTTGCTTTTGTTCAAAGTTAACCTTTTCTTCCAGGGATGTGTTTAATTAGGACCATCATCTTCCATTAGTGATGGTGCCAATCCTGTCATTCTTGTCACTCCTGCTGCCCTGCCCGCTTTTCTGGACCCAAAATGTAATTTGTGCCATGATGTCTTTGTTTTTAATCTGCAGTACATTTTCTGCAGGAGTGAGTTTCTATGAGATTTTCAGATTTGTGGGCAAACGAGGACACTCCGTTGTAAGAGCTTCCTTCATTCACTGTTTTCTGGTGCTTCATTTGACTGGTGTAGAGTTTTAAGAATGGATGTGTTCTGCGCCTTTTTAAGGAAAACGCTGAGAACTAGCCAGGTCCCACTTAGTTTCAGAATGACAGTGCTTTGGCATACCCACAGTCTCTCCCCATTCTTACCCCATCTCTGCTCATTAGGCCTTGAGCTGTTGAAATGGACAAATCTCCCATTTTTGGTGAAATACATGCTTTCATTTTTCTTTGATGAGAAGACATAAATGCCCATTCAAATGGTGGCTTGAATTGTGGAGAGTTGGAAAATCTTGCAGGGAATCAGTGGAACCTGGAGGGAGTCTGTTGTGAGAATGTCCAAGGAGACAAGACAGGTAGGGAGAGCCCCTTGCAAAGTTAGAATTCAGTGGCTTATGCTGGGGACACAGTCTGTTCTAGTCAGGGTGAAGAAAAAATGAAAAACGGTATTAACAACCTTTGGAATGGCCTGGGGATGTTATGACGGAAGCATCTCAAAATTGAGTTTCATCCAGTGACTCCGAATTTGTGGATTCAAGATCTGTTTCCGCCCCTGGTTACTTGTGGAGTGTCTCCTTGTGGAACAGAATGCCGTGTCCAGTGGATCGACTTTGCTCAGTAATCTTCCTACCACTGAAACCCTTGCTGTGACTTTCCTACTCCAAAACCTTGAGTACCTCCTACAGCCTCTGGGTCACATGCACAGACCCTGGACCATCTGGGTTCAGCTGCATTTTCAAGCATCACACCTCTTCCGACCAGGTTCTAACCATACCCACCTGATGGTCAGCAGCCACAGCTGTGTGGTTTCATCTGCTCGGAGGCCAGCCCTCTTCCCCGCCCAAACGCTCAGTGATGCCCTTGGCCTGTTGAGGCCTACACGTAAGTTATGTCCTGTTCCCCGACTCCCCGCATCTCACTTAGGATTACCCTCTTCCAGCCAGCCCTGCCATCCTCTACATACCTCTGTGTTCCAGCTTTCCGTTGCTGTGGAACACATCACCCCAGACAGCGGCTCAGCACAGTAGCGATCATTTACGTTGTTCGTGGATCTGGAGGGCACAGTGAGGGAGACCTGGCCTGGTGTCTCACGTGCTCCCAGTCACAGGGTGGCTGGGACTTCATCTCCGAGGTGCCTCTGCACATGGTCTGCTGCTGGGGCTTGGAAGAGTCCCACAGCTGGTGGTTGCAACTGCGGGAGCTCCTGGGGCATTTCTCTCTCTTCCTGTGTCTTTCCTCCACGTGGCACCCTCAGGTGCTGGCCTTCTCCCATGACGGCTGAAGGCTCTTAGCGTGAGTGTCCCGGGAGAGACTGACAAAACCTGCCTAGCCTTGAAGGTCACACATGGTTGCATTAGCAGCGCTGTAAGGCCTGCTCCCATGTCGGGGAGTTGCATAGACCCCACCTCTTGATGGGGGAAGTGTCAAACAACTATGGGACATGGTTTGTTGGTTTGTTTTTTAAGATTTTTAATTGTGGTAAAATATGTGGAACATAAAATTTACTATCTTAACCATTCTCAAGTGCACAGTTCAGCAACATTAAGCACATTCACGTTATCATGCGACTGTCACCGTGTTTACCCACCGAGCTGGTTTCCTCTTACCAAAAACTAAACTCTGCGCCCATTACACAGTAACTCCCCATTTTCTCATCCCCCCAGCAACCACCATTCTACTTTCTGTTTCTGGGAATTCTGCTTCCTTATAAGTGAAATCCTATATAGCAGTTGACTTTTTGTGTCAGGCTTATTTCACTTAGGGTAACATCCTCAAGATTCATCCAAGTTGTAGCTTGTGTTAGAATTTACTTCCTTTTCTAAGGCTGAATAATATTCTGCTGTATGTATATAGTATATAGATTTTATTTATTTGTCTGTCGACGGATACTTGGATGGCTTCCACCTTTTGGCTGTTGTGAGTAATGCTGCTGTGGACATGGCTATACAATGGAAGGGCATGTTTTAACATCAGCTTGCTGTGATGGTTCATTCTGTCTATTGGTTCTTTTTCTTGAGACTGGAAATACTTGAGAGCACCAACAGTGTCATTCCATCTTTAAATCTCTAAGGCCCAGCATAGGCACAAAAAAATCTATTAGATGAGTGATGGATGGATGGATGGATGGATGGATGGATGGATGGATGGGTGACAACTACCTGTAGAAGATGGAAGTTTCATTTCTAAAGTATAACAATGGCTACGTTGTGTCCTTATGAAGATAGGATCATCTCATGATACACGTCGGAAAGTGCTCACTGCCAGGTTGTGCTCTATTATTTTAGTATCCATATTGGACAGCACCTGGGTTGGAGTGAACATCGTATAAATGTGGTTGAGTTAAACTGCGGTTGGGAAGTGGAACTTGTAAGATGATGTTTTAATAATCTTTCATCATTTCATGTCTTCTGTGCTTGACACGTCATCCTGTATTGAGTAATTTTCTGGGTAATTCAAGGAGCTGTGAAGTAGAACACACTTCCTTTGTGTGTTGATTAGTTTCTATTTAATTACATTTTAAGCCTGGCAACCTTGATAATGACATATGATGTGCAAATTGTGTAATATTAGACTTGATTTTTCACTACATCCATTTTAGCCCTTTTCATGTACAACACGGGTGGTAGCAGCTCTTTCTAAAGCACAGGCCACATGACACAAATAGTGACCGTGGATGGCATGGCGGCTTATAAAAAAAAATTCATACAAAGGCTGTGTTGCTCTTTTATTGTAGTTAAATGTAAAGACAAGAGTGGAAGGAGGATATATGTTAATATATCAAATAAACAGCCTTCCTTGCTTTTCCTTGTCTTCCTTTATTATTCACCCCCATCACAAGGTTCATGAAAAAAAAATAAAAACAAGCCCTCAAAACAAAAACAAAAATGAAAGTGATCATGATATCCTGACTTCCTGTTTAACTATAAATAAATGAGATAAACACCGGGCAGTATTTCCTTTAATTTCTTCATGTGTATTTTTCATTTTTTTGTTAGTTTCTTTTTTCTTTTTTCTTTTTTAATTTAAATTCAATTTGCCAATATATAGTGTAACACCCAGTGCTCATCCCATCAAGTGCTCTCCTCAGTGCCTGTCACCCAGTTACCTTATCCCCCCACCCACCTCCCCTTCCGTAACCCTTTGTTTGTATCACAGAGTTAGGAGTCTCTAATGGTTTGTCTCCCTCTCTAATTTTTCTCCACTCAGTTTCCCTCCTTTCCCTTATGGTCCCTTTCACTATTTCTTATATTCCCCGTATGAGTGAAGCTATATGATGATTGTCCTCCGATTGACTTACTTCACTCAGCATCATACCCTCCAGTTCCATCCACATCGAAGCAAATGGTGGGTATTTGTCTTTTCTTTTTTTTTTTTTTTTTGTATTTGTCTTTTCTAATGGCTGAGGAATATTCCATTGTATGTATAGACCACAGCTTCCGTATCCATTCATCTGTGAAGGATGTCATGGCTCCTTCCACAGTTTGGCTATTGTGTGTTCTTCAAATTAACATTTGAGAAACGGTTGGGAGTTTGCATAGGCCTCATACATCTTTTATTTAGATAGTGTGGTAACATGGAAGAACTTTGGACTTGGAATTGGATAGGCTTAGGTTTGGGTTTTGGTTCTGTCATTTACTTATAAATGTACTACTTAGAAAAAGTAGGACTGATAATAGTGGTGTCTTGGCCAGTTGGAAAGATTCAGTCCAACCCAGTTGACCAGTTGGTCTTAAGCATGTGTGTGCTTCTGTATTTGAGACACAATGAGTGCTGAACCTGATGAATTTCTGGGAACTAAGATACCAAGAAGGGATGGTTCTTCTTTTTCTTTCTTTTTGCCCAGTACCATGGCGTTTTAGAAATGGCCAGATTTTTATTTGACAGATGAGAAAGTTGAGACCTAGAGGATTAAATGAATGATGCAAGGCCTGAAGCACATGAGAGGCAGAAGCGGGGGCTTTGTCCATTGTTTTACTGTAGTAGGATTATATTGTTGCCTGTCCTACCATTTTGCCAGCCATTCCGCCGCCTTCTCCCTCCTTTTCAATCCCAATTCCCTATGCTTTAGTGCATTGTCTGCACATGTGCATGTGCGCGTGCGCGCGCACGCGCACACACACACACACACACACACACTGAATGGCAAAGCTCAAGAAGAATGCAGTGTCTAGCTTGTTTTCCACGGGAGCCTGCCAATACGGTTCCTGGCTAGACATGGCCAATGCTTGTTGATCACTTACAACAATAGCATATTTTGAAGAGCTAAATATAATCCCTTCTTTCTAGGTTTTCCTTTTCATTTGTAGTTTTTGTTCCCATGGACATTCTTGAGGCACCCACATTATTTTTTCTTTTTCTCCGTTTCCATGACCTGAATTACCACTGCAGGCGTCTCTGTGCTATAACCTAATAGGCACGTTTCTGAAAACCTTGCCTTCTGCAAAATCATGCAGGCAATTGAATGTGGCTAATGGGAAATACAGGGTTGGGGCCCACCACTTTAAGTCTGTTGCTCTGCAACCAGAGTGCTAACAAAGACAATAAAAACCAGAGTAGAAGTAGCAGCACAGTCAGAAGCATCTTAAATTCCTACTGTATACTTGACTAACTTATTAAGAAATATGGGCTGCTTGATGGAAAGGGGTGGAAGGGAGTTAATTGTGCAGAGGGCACTTATTTTTTATAGATAATACTTTGAGATTTTTAAAAAGATTTTATTTATTTATTTATTTATTTATTTATTTATTTATTTGAGAGAGAGAGAGAGAATAAGCACAAGCAGGGGGAAAAGCAGAGGGAGATGGAGAAGCAGAGTCCCAGCTGAGCAGGGAGCCCAGTACTGGGCTTGATCCCAGATCCCAGGACTCCTTTGACCTGAGCCAAAAGCAGCTGCTCAACCAGGGGAGCCCCCCAGGTGCCCCCAGAGGGACACTTCTACGAGATGGGGCCCAGCAGGCTCAGGCCATGAGGGGGACGGGCACGCGGGCCCTGGTGCAACAGGGAGGGCCAGCTTCTCTGTGAGTCTGCGGAACGTTTATTCATCCTGAATTTGACAAAATTCAAATATTTGAATAATGTTTCCAAACGCTGGAAAGCAAATAGAGATATCTCAGAGGACTTTTCCCGAGAACCTTATGTTTAATACCCTGTTCCCGGTAGGCTATGGACAACCTGTGACAAAAGGCCGAGAGGAAAGTTGCAGGGCCTCTCAGGGTGTGGAACCCAGGCCAGAATGAGTGAGCACAAAAGCAAACTCCTGAGATGGGATAGAATTGTCAGTGGGGGCAAGAGGCGCCTTTCCCCCAGTTCACAGAACGGTACCAATGAGCGCTTGTCTTCTCAGGGTCTGTAGCTCGTCTCTGCCTTTGATTGACTTATTTTTTTTCACATCTCATTTGTTGTTTCTGACTTTTTTATACTAATCCTCTAGAAATGCATTTTGTGTCACCCGTGCCCCAAACAAAAATAGAAATAAGCCCCGCTTGTGCCTTTTAACTGCATGGTTCTTGGAGGGTTGGAAAATGGTAGGAAGTGGCTGGCTCGCACTGTCCAAGGGCAGTCACCTGGGTTTTCTTAAACCCAGTTAACATGACCTTTGAGTCTGTCCACCCACCGTCCCCAGGCCTTAACACGTGGGTGCTCAGGCTTCCTGGGAGTCTCTGCCCGGGGTGCTGGGGGGTGGTTTATGCCTCCCTGAGTCTCTGGGATTGGGCAGGCAAAGGGGCTTTGCAGAATAAGATGTGACAGGGGGGACTGAGAAATAGGAGCTCGGAGGAGCAGTGCTAGGCATTAGGAGCCAGCTACGCAGGCTGGAGTGTGGGCCCTGCGCTACTTCCTGGGAGTAACTTGCCAGCCAACTGCAGCAGCAGGACTGAGTAAGAGCCACGTGTCCGGGCCACCCAGCAGGAGTTGGGAAGGGCGGACATCCCTCCAAGCTGGATGGAGCAGAGGTGTCCCCTAGTGGGTGGTAACTGAGCATCAGGTCCTGAAAGAATGGACAGGATTGGGTTAAGTGGAGATGGTGTGAAGGTAGAAAAGGAGATGGGAGCTGAGAGGGGGGGTTCTGGGCAAGGGAAGGATGCGAGTGGTTCCTTGGGGCTCCTGAGGATGAGCGCTGTGATGTCCACACACCTTGTTCCTGGAACCACAGGGCAACTGATCTTTTGTGTTTTTTTCTTTTCTTTTCTTTTTCCTTTCTTTTCTCTTCTATTTTCTCTTCTCCTTTCTTCCCTGTCCTTTTTTCTGTTTTTTTTTTTTTTTTGTCGTTGTTGTTGTTCTCTTGTCTCCTCCCTCCCCTCCCCTTTCCTTTCATCCCCTTCCTTTCCTCTCCTACAATATTCATGCCACTCACTCAGAGAATGCTTATTGAAAACTGATGATAATGGCCATATGGGAAGTCTCAGAGCTTATCTAGGATTTGGATCCCTGGAGCATAATTGGTGGGTAGAAAGCAGATGGATGGGGCAGGAATATTGTTCTCTTCCTACCAATGACAGTTGATTATAAGTTATAAAAATGGGCATTTCCCTTGTGGTCCCAGATTCTAAGATGATTGAAGGTTATTACTATTTATTATGACTACTTCTTCAGCAAATGGATCAAAGAATGACGTTGGTTATTTGGATTTAACAAGGTTGACTTACAGCTTTCATAAACCAGGGTCATCTGAATCTAAATATGTGTCTTATTTTACCATGACCCATTGTATAAGAATCCAAGGTACGCTGGCTATATCTCTGATGAGAGCTCCACCCAACAGTCGGTTCTGTTTCTCTTTCAGTCCCTCTCTGCCAAGCTTTTGTGTGCATTAAGATATTGGGCCTGGGGAAGGATTGCATTGTGTGTGAAATGGAAATTACGCTCTGCACTGAGGCTTTAAATATACGAAGAGAGGGGCATTTTGACTTTCCTTCCTTTTTAAAATGCAATGAAACTGATACTCAGAACAATGGTGGGAAAGTACTAATTAATTTAGGATATGAAAGATGGTAAAATAAACGAGGTGGGCAGTTATTTATGTAAGGCGTTTAAAAGCTCTTTACTCCGGAACTGCAGGCTTTGGGGAGATGAGGTTTTCTCTGGTTTTCTGCAGTTCCACCCAGCTCCCTCCTAGGTCCGCCTCCAAGAAGAACTGTGCTCCCTAGATCTGGGAATCCTTCAGTCTGAAGGCCGCCGGAGACCTCAAAATTGGGATCTGCCCCCCTCCTTCCTCTCTCTGGACTCTATTTTAGAGCTGCAGGAAAGATTTGAGGCTTTTTGCAAGCTTTCAACTCTGAGGTATTTTGGAAAACTGTAATTTTGTTTGTTCTCTGCTGTATGCATGTGGTTTCTTAAAACACAAGTGTGATTATTTTTTGTATCCTTTCCCTAGCAAGCATTTCCCCCTAAACTACAGGCTCAAAAAGTGGGCTCCCGAGTGCACTTGACATGCAGCCTCCTTTGGAATGCTTACGGAGAGGCATTCCCTCTGCTCTCTGCAGTGGGCAACTTGTTGCAGTTCTGAGTCTTGCTAGGTGGCTTCCAACCTGGTCTTGGGCTTTGCCAGCTGTGCCCAGGGCATTCTGTATGTTCCAGTGGGCCACGAGGAGCTCCTGAGCTAGTGGGAAACAATTTGATGATGGGGGGGGGGGGCGATCTATAAAATAGCACTTTGAGTAGTTTCCCCCATAAAAGAGCAATTTGTGGAAGACCGTCAGCATGGAGAATGGACTCTGAAGCTAAATTAGTTTGGTTTGAATCCCAGCTTTTCAAAAAAAATTTTTTTCCCTGGTACTTCTTGTTTCTTTTTACTATCACATTTTTAACCTACCTGGTATTTATTTTGTTATAAGGAGTGAAGTTCGGATCTCCTGTTTATTCTTTTTTCAAATGATTTTTTTTTCTTGTGGTAAATATAGAACATACAATTTACCACCTTAACCCTTTATAGGTGTGAAATTAGGTGGCACCAAGCACCTTTGCAACTTTGCCACCATGTGGCTTTGTGTTGTAAGTCGAATAGTTGGCTTCTCTGTGTCTCAGTCTCTTTGTCTGCAAGTGAGGATAACAGTCCCATATAGTTTTTGCGAGGCCGTGAGTTAGTTCATAGGAGACGCTCAGTGTGCCCAGGCCACTGCAAGTGTTTGGTGATGATTATTGGCCATGACAACATGTAGTACTGGCTGACCTGCATTTACTAGTGGGGACCATCGTGAGCTGGTCTCCTTATGCATGGTGCATCTATTATGTGAAAGGGTAGGTGGTGGCAACTATTGTCCACTGAATCCATGTGAAGACCTAGAGAATTCTCAGTGCAGACGCTGGATATATTTTGCTTCATTTTTGTGTCTTCTTTAGCGTGAGATTAACATGCCCTTGGAACTTCAGGGATAAGGAAAGATTTTCCAAGATTTAGATTTCAAATTGTTTGCAGAGCAATTTATAATGACAAGATAAAACCTATTTAGTCTTAATAGTTTTTTTTAAAAAAAGATTTTATTTATTTATTAGAGAGATCACAAGCAGGGGAGAGGGAGAGAGGGAGAAGCAGACTCCCCACTAACTGGGGAGTCTGTCCCAAGACTTGATCCCATGTCCTGAGCCGAAGGCAGACGCTTAACTGACTGAGCTACCCAGGCGCCCTAGTCTTCACATTTAAAGCCTAATGCAAGAGGCTTCAAGTGGGTGGACTTCTGAATGTATTCCACAAACACTAACTCTTTTCAGAGCCTTTGATAAAAGCTCTTGCTTAAAAAAAAAAAAAAAGATAGCAACAATTATTTGTTTTCATGAAGTCTAGATAAGTAAATCATGTGATCGAGATGAGAGGAAAAAGAGAAGTTTCAAGAGAAGAAGCGTTTTGTTTACATTCAAATCATCCAGACATGATATGTTTGAAAATAATATTCCAGTTTAATATATTTTCTTAAATAAGTTAGACAAACCACATTTCTGTTACAGTGTCTGCTAAGTGGTAATGTGAAACAATCTCTGTTTTGTAATCAGCAGTCTTTTACTTTTCAGTTCGGCAAGGAGCTTTTCACTGGATCCATAAAAAAGGATGTGGAAATCATCTGAAATAAACTACTTCTAGCCTTAAAATTCATGCTCCTACAATAGAATATACTACATTCAGTCGCCATCACAAAAATGTCTTTCTTATCAGTGCTGCCCTAGCTAAATGTGAACTTTAAAAACGGGAAAACCAGGCACTTTGTAGACAGTTTGCTCTTTGTTTCGTTATTTTTGGGGCTAAGAAAAAAAAAATTGCCCAAGGAGGTATTTCTGGAAGGAGTCAAACTTTTCAACTGCCTTGGTAGTGGAGCCTAAAATATTTTTGTTGTTTCAGGAATTGGTAGTGACCCTAAATATAACTGAAAGAACATACATAGGTCTAAAGCATGGATCACGGTTGGTTCCTAAGGTAGCAAGTGATGCTGTTACCACGTTATGCACAGTTGGCCAGGGCATCAGTACGATACCGTCATTATCGTTGAATTGTGTAATAAACATGTGGGGCAGAGCGCTGGAGTAGACATAACACTGTATTTTGGTTCAGAAAGTCTGAATTCCAGGACTCACCATGGTGCTTGGGCCATGGAACCAAGCCCTTAAGTTTCAAGAAGTTGTGACGGGAAAGAGAAAGGCATGGCTCTATGCTAGCAGCTTCTAGAAGGTTGTTTTCTAGTTCATTTCCTTTCCTCATTTTTCACATTTTTTCCACGGTGACATCATGCATGGCAACTCCTTATTTATAGGCTGACATCTTTCCAACCTACATTTTAACCAAGGCCTTTCTCATGGCTCCAGACCCCCAATCCAGTGGCCAGCAGACCACTCTGCTTGGTCGTTCCATGGATGTCTTAAGTCAGGGTGTCAGAAACAAAACCCATCCTGACTCTTCTAACCCGCTACTGCCCTATTTCTTTTCCTTCTTTCCTTTTGAGCAAGTAGCATGCTTCCAGGCATTTACCTAAGCCAGAAATCCCAAGATGCCCTCAATCTCTCTTTCTCCTCGCTTTCTGTATTTAACTCTTCTCTAAGCTCTGCCAGTTGTAGCTTGTAAATGTGTCCGCTGCCCATTCCCTCTGGATAAGGTGGTGATGATGGTGATCACCGGGTCCATTTCTCTGTGTCAGCTTCTTCACTGGACTTGAGACCCTCCTCGTGTCTTGCCTGGGTCTTTGTGGCTGCCGTCTTTAACAGCTGGTTCCACGGATCCTTGCTCAGCATCACTTCCACGTGCCTCAGCCAGCATCCTGGGCCCAGTTCCCCAGCACGCTCCCCCGTCCCCGTGTCCTTCATCCAGGCGGTGTGTTTTAGTCTGGAGTGTGTCATCCACTCGGGCCTGGCAGTCTCCGTACACCTGCCTGCAGGTTCCGTCCGTCAGTCAGGGGCTCTTTGAAGCCTTTTTCAAACCTTTCAGACAGAATTGATATTTAACCATGCTGACGAACGTAGATCTAACGCATGGTATGTCTTCTTCTGTTTGCTTCTCTGCCTTCCCTGCTGGACTGGACCATAAATAAATCACTTGAGGTTATGAACTGAGTCATACATTCACATCACTCTACACAACAGCTGGCACGGAGCATGTGTCTTGCAGAGGACATCCAATAAGTGACTGAGTGACAGAACGAGCGTGGGAATGGTGTTCCCGGTGTGGGAAGGGGTCGGGAAGGTGCCACGCAGCCCTTGGGAGCCTCCCTCCAGGATCTGTGACTTCCTCCGGAGCAGGTGTACGTGGGTGGCTTTGCTTGGCTCTCTCCAGTTCGATATGTGCTCTGGGAGCTGAAAAATATAAGGCAGTACTTTTTTTTTTTTTCACTTTTCCAGATTGAGCTTTTTGATAGGCAGAGGTGACGGGGGTTGAACAAGACCAAACGAACACGCTGACATAGACATGTCTCTCTCAGGCATCTGTATGCACTGTGGCCGTTCCAGAGGCCTCACTTTCTGTTCCTGACCATGCACCTGGCTCTCCCTCAGCCTGCATCTGCTGCAATGACTTGCCCACTTCCTTATTAACTTCTTCATACTCTCTCTTTCCTTAAACCTTTTCAGTCTCCTCCCCGCCCCCCCCCCCCACTCTTGGGGCTTGCAGGCCATCAGAGAACATTTCCTGTGTGCCCTCCTGCCCGTGCACTCACTCACCTGCACCTGTGCCCAGGCCCGCTGCCTCACCTGCTGTGTTAGGGAAGATCACCCATTTTCCTATGGAAGGCCGTGGCCCCCGCCCCTTCTTAAAAACCTCACTCTATTTAGTGTCTCATTTCTCTCCTGGTTCATGTTTCCGCTTTCTCACCAAGCAATTCCCGCGTACAAACATGCGGGTGTTTCTTCCTCTGATGGCATGTGCCCCCCGCCCCCAGCCTCTCTTCCATTTCTCTGCTCCCCTTTACCACAAGGTGATTTGGTTTGCTTAAACCCGCTGTAACCTATTTTTCTCCTTCCATGCTCTCTTTCACTCTTTAAATAAATTAAAAAAAAATCAATTGTGGTAAAATACACATAGCATAAAATTTACCATCTTGACTATTTTAAGTGTGAAGATCAGCGGTAAATACATTCACAGTGTGGTGAGGCCACTCTCCAGAACGTTCTTGTCTTGCAAAGAATGAAACTCTGGACCTATTCAATAGTAACTCCCCACTTCCCCCTCCCCCTAGGCCTCAGCACCACCTTTCTGCTTCCTACCTGTATGGCTTTGACTACTCTACATGTTCCTTCCATTCTCTCTTAAACCTGCTTCTCTCAGGCTTTTGCTCCTGTGTTCCCCCTGCAATGCTCAGGGGCACCTGGGACCTCCACCTCACTCCACGCAACGGTCATTGCTCAGCTGTCGGCTGATGGGACCCAGCTGCAGCCCAGGGCACAGTGCATCCACTTGCTCCTCCTTGAAACATTCTTTTCTTTTTTAAAGATTTTATTTATTTATTCATGAGAGAGACAGAGAGAGAGAGAGAGAGAGAGAGAGAGGCAGAGACACAGGCAGAGGGAGAAGCAGGCTCCATGCAGGGAGCCCGACATGGGACTTGATCCCGGGACCCTGGGATGACAACCTGAGCCAAAGGCAGATGCTCAACCACTGAGCCACCCAGGTGGCCCCGGCTATTCCCTCTCTCTCAGAATCATGTCCCATCAGCAAATTTGGCTCCTGTCCTTGGCGAAAGTGTGCCCCAGACTGGCCACATCTCGACACTAGGCCACTCGAGCCTAGCCACCATGTCACCTTGCCTCAGTGATTGCAGGAGCCTTCTCAGGGGTCTTTTGGTCCCTGTCTTTGCTTCCTCACAAGCTGTTCTCTACACACCAGCTTAGGAAGATCCTCTAAGGGGTGAGGAGGCCCAACTCAAAGCCCTCCAGTGGCCAGTCAGTGCCTTCTCTTTACCTTACGGAGAGAGAGCCCTCCTTGGTCTGCTACCTTGTGACCTCCCTGGTCTCAGTTTCTTATTTTCTCACCCTTACTCCATCTGCTGGAGTCCGGCACAAGCATCCCTGGTGCCCCTGCAGTGCGTCACCTTGCTCCTGCTTAGGGCTTTAACATTCGCCGCTCACCCCTAGGCCAAGGCTCATCCCCCCCCCAGATGGTCACATGATGTCTGCTCTTACCTCCTTCAGCTCTTCACCCAACATCACCTGATGTGTGGGTCACCCTGTTTAAAATTGCCGTCCCCTCCTCCAGGCTTTCTCCTTGCTTTTTCCCTCTAGCGGGTACCACCGTCTGACAAACTATATTTTACCTGCTAGTTGGGTTTTGGTCGCCCCACCTGAACGTCAATGCCAGAGGGCAGGCGTTTTGACAGTGTTCACATAGCAGGTGCACAAGTGTTTGATGAATGACTCTGTAGAGGAGAAGCTTTCTTTCTTTTTTTTTTTTTTCTTTTTTTTAATTTATTAATTTATTAAAAAAAACTTTTTTAAATTTATTTTTTATTGGTGTTCAATTTGCCAACATAGCATAACACCAGTGCTCATCCCATCAAGTGCCCCCCTCAGTGCCCATCACCCAGCCACCCCCAACCCCTGCCCACCTCCCTTTCCACCACCCCTTCTTCTCTTTCCCAGAGTTAGGAGTCTCTCATGTTCTGTCTCCCTTTCTGATATTTCCCACTCATTTTTTCTCCTTTCCCCTTTATTCCCTTTCACTATTTTTTATATTCCCCAAATGAATGAGACCATATCATGTTTGTCCTTCGAGGAGAAGCTTTCTTAAACAGAAGATTATAATTCCTTGTCCATTTTCCCTCTCCCTCTAAGTTTCATTTGAAATTTCGAGTTCCGATTTTATCTAAAAGATAACAAAGCTGAATTTAAAATTCCCCAACACGACGTGTCCAGTTGTTTCTTTTTAAAAAGCGCATACAACTGAAATCACAATTTGGGCTGCTCTGAACATTTTTATACACATAAATCATCATTAGCAGTAAAAACACTGTCTCTATTAAGTACTGGAAAACTTCTACGGATTTTCAAAGAGACTCCAATATAAGATTTGTTTTTGTTATCGACTATTCCATTTAAATGTTACAGTAGCCTTAGATTTCCTGAATCATAACCTAAAAATATCACCAGCAGTATCTTTGAGGGTTTTTTTGATAGCAGTTCGTGGTCACGTTTGTGGTCTTCCTCTGACCTCATTAGCACATGTTGAAATTTGTGGATAGCTTTCGAGATTTTGCCTCACTTGAGATTGATCGACTACTCGTAATTAATTAACACCGTCTGGTATAAATTTTGAATTCTGTATGATTTCTACTTCAAAATGATGGCTCTTCTCCTCACTCTAGTCACGTAACACAAGTACTTGGCACATTGAATAATGGATTGTCTGGCTAGTGGGGCTGTGGTTTAACTTCATAGTTCATAAAAGGAAAGATTCGTTTCTTTATCTTAGCGCTGTCTTAAAATGTACCCGTGCCTTTCCATGCCATTTAGAAAGTCTCCCAGAGGATCAGTAACCTTATTTTTTGTAATGAAAGATCATACATGGTCTCATGCCTGAGATTATTTACCAAATTTTAGGAAAAAAGGATAATATTTGATTTGCCTCTAAAGGATTCTTCCCCCCCACCCCCGAGGGCAAAGGAAGAGAGAGAGAGAGAATCTTAAGCAGGCTTCACACCCACCGCGGAGCCCGACTTGGGGCTCAGTCCACAACCCTGAGATCGCGACCTGAGCCAAAATCACGAGTTGGATGTTTAACCCACTGAGCCACCCAGGTGTCCCTAGAAGGCTCTTTGTGATAAATAAGACCAAATCAACACTATATGTGAAAGTGCTAATCTTTGGGAGGTAGTACTCACTTTCTTAATCGTTTTAGTGGCTATTTTTGAGGGATACAGGGAAAGAATCTAATTAACCCATGGTTAAGGTCAGCTGAAGTCCAATAGACTATTTAACACAATATACTTGGTGTCCAAAAAAAAAAAATATATATATATATATATATATATATATATATATATATACACACATATATACTTGATGTCCAAAAGCCTCCAACGAAGGTAAAAGTCCTGGAAAAACTTTATGGCTTTGGTCATTCTTATGAGAAGGGGCTTTCTTTCCGGCAAATAACATTGCGTTTATGGTGGAGCGTTTCGGTATTTATGTAATCATCAACTCACAATAGCGCATTGTTTCATTCTTGATAGTGAGCCTGGAATGATAATAAAACTCTGGCAAGTCTGGGACCACAGAGTTCAGAGTTTGCTCCTGTCTCCACCCCCCCCCCCCCCCACACCGTGTACAGAAAGTCCACTCCCTGCCTCTGACTCCAACACACAAATGTGCCAAGTCCACACTCCTTAGAGCTCTTGGGACTCCCTTCCTTTGCATTCCCCACATGACTCTTTTGGTGGAACTTGCGAGATCCCCCACTGACTAGCAGCTAGTCTTCCTCTGCTTATGCTATGACAGAGACGACCCATGACCCAGCTGCTAAGAGACTGTCCTCTGCCTGCGGCTCAACTGGGGTTTGTCACATTTTTAAATACTAACCATGTGCTTTTAGTCAAGGGGCCTTTGAGCGTTCTAGCCACACAGGAAAAGCTCTCCGTCTTGCAGCCCAGAGAACCTTAAGTCCTGGGCCTCCCCTCCCAGCACCTGAGCAGGTGCTGTGTCTGCCCTTCCAGGGCCTGCCCTCCCCCCACCCCCAACTCCCTGTTTCCTCCCCAGGGTCTCAGGAGCCCTGTCCCCAGCAGGGCCCCACACAGCATCTCCTTTGGGCTCCTCTGCCCCCCCTTCCAGGGGACCCCTGCTCCTGTGCCAGCCACCTGCCATCATCCCTCTTCTCACACCTCTCTGGCATTAAAGGCCGGGCTCTTCCTTTCTGTGCAGTGGGACTGTTAGGGCCCAAGCTGTCCCAGTTCTATTTCCTTCCTTCGCTGTCATTTGTTGAGTTCTAAGCATTGCTGCTTCCTGTGCATCATTTCACCCTCTCTTCCTGACACCAAGGAGGTGCAGATGTGTCAGGTACACAGGCTGGGTACCTCGATGGGGGGGTGCGTGTGGCGCAGGTGAGTGGACGGACCCAGGGAGAACACTGAGGCCAGTTGGGTGCTCATGTGGTGGCGCTTGGTCGCAGAGCTCCATGACACTGTCCCGGTGTCCCTCTCTAAAGCTGCCCCTTGGGGATTCCTGGGTGGCTCAGCGGTTTAGCGCCTGCCTTCAGCCTGGGGTGTGATCCTAGAGACCTGGGATCGAGTCCCATATCGGGCTCCCTGCACGGAGCCTGTTTCTCCCTCTGCCTGTGTCTCTGCCTCTCTCTCTCTCTCTCTCTATCATGAATAAATAAATAAAATATTAAAAAAAAAAGCTGCCCCCTCTATCAGGCTTCCAGCCCCACAGGGTTCGTAAAATCTGGTATTCTAGGGAATTTTATGTTCCAGGATAATGTTTGTATCTTGTGACCATTTTAGAAGACATTCATTTTTTTTTTCCAACTGTGATAAAAATAACATACAACGGAAAACTTACCATGTTAACCATGTGCAAGTGTGAAGCTTGGTACACTGTCCTGGTTGTGCAGCCATCACCACCACCTCTCCACAGGACTCTCTTTACCTGCATAGCTGCAAAACAGTAGCTCTTGAGGCTGCCTCCCTGCTGGCCACCGCCCTGCTACTCTCTCTCTCTGACAAGAAGCAAGTGGAATCATACAATATTTGTCTTTTTTTGTGGCTGGCTGGCTTATTCCACTCAGCAAAACGTCCTCAGGTTTCATCCACTCGTAGCACGCATCAGAACTTCCTTCCTTTTCAAGGCCGAATGACCCTTGTGCACACATGCCCTATTTTCCTTATCTGCTCATCCCTTGGTGGCCATTTGGGTTGTTTCCCACCTTCTGGATATTGCAAATTAGGCTGTTGAAAGCATTTACGTTTCATAAGAAAAATGAGCCTTTCCCCTTTGAATTAGTGTGGCTATTTATTTATTTATTTGTTTTTAGTGTGGCCCATTTTAAAGATGAGTACTGTTGATGTCTCTGAGCCCAAAATTGCCTTTGAGCAAATGGGAAATGATTCACGGTGCAGTGAAACCTTAGCTAAACAGAATCGCCCCAGATGGGTCACGACAGAGAGGCTGTAACCACCCAACATGTCTTTGTTTTGAGTAACTTTACAAGAGAACGTTAAAAAAAATTACTTCCACACTTCCCTCCCATCTTCGACGGAACATCTTTAAACACAGTTTAATCCTCAAATGTGTGAACTCCTACTGGACCGTTCCAAGTTATTAGTATTCTTCTTATGTCACAACTACATTGTGCTGTTATTGGGGGGGGGGGGGAGCTGACACCGCATTTTAAATTTTTTAATTTAAAATACTGAAAATTTGAAGTGTAGGTAGATCTCCCTATTACTGTTCCTGGTAAGAAGTGTACTTTCTTACGGCTCTCTCTTCTTTTTCCTTATTTGTTTGTTGTTTCTGAAATGCTGTGGGGCTGGAACAGTTAATAATAGCATTTGTTAGAATTTGTGTTTAAGAGTAGAAAGCCTTTTTTAAGTGAAATGATTATACTTTGGGGCATGACTTCCGCCACGCCCCCCCCCCCGACCCCTGCCCATACCTATGCTGTCTTTTAAAAATCTATAACCTGATTTTTTTTCTTTTTTTTTTTTTGTAGCGGGGGAACAGTGCTTTGGATAGGAGAGGTACAATAAAGAAATCAGTTTTTGCTTTCAACATTTCAGTCATGCATTTGTTACTAAAGGCCACCTGCATGTAATGAGCTCTTTGGCACTTGCTAATAAATCACTGCACCAGGAGTCTAACCTGTCACTAGATGCTTTTGTGGCATTTGCCAAAATTAATTTCTATTTCCTATTTCCTCCTATAGCCTCAGGAAGGGAAACTTTCCAACCAGTGGATGCATTTTCCACTCAAAATACATTGCCTTCTTTTTTTTATTATTATTCTTTTATCTAAGATTTGTTATCATGAGGCATTTATGTGTATGGTGTGCTTCATGAGATTGTCAGATTTTTTTTTGAATTTTATTTATTTATTCATGATAGACATAGAGAGAGAGAGGCAGAGAGAGAAGCAGGCTCCATGCCAGGAGCCCGACGTGGGACTCGATCCCAGGACTCCACGACCATGCCCTGGGCCAAAGGCAGGTGCCAAACCACTGAGCCACCCAGGGATCCCCGAGACTGTCAGATTTTAAGCTTCTTCCCAGCCCAGGTAGTATTATTTCTTGCCAGAAATACTCAGAACCCAGCATTAGGTAGCCTAATGATAGAGACTGTTCTTAGAGGGCTTCACTCTGTGCGGGCCGCTGGTCTCAGGACTTTCAAGATCTCAATCATCTCATTTAATCCTTCCAAGAATTCAGTGGGATTGTACTGTTATTATTCTCATGTTACAGGTAAAGAAACTGAGGCATAGAGAAATGAAATAATTATTTCCAAGTCCACACAGCTGAGTGGTGGAACCAGGATTTGAACCCAAGCTGTCTAACCTCAGAACCTGCTTTCCCACTCCATTCATTCAACAAATACTTATTAAGCCCTTAGTGTATACCAGTCAACAGTGCAAAATCCCAGCCTTCCCTAGACTTACGTTCTAGTAGGTTGAGAGAGAAAATTAATGACCATAATACATGAGTAATGGTATGTTTCGTCAGGAGGTTATCTAAGTGCTAAGAAAGGGAAAAATGTAGAACAGCATGAGGAGGTTAAGAGAGAGACGTTGAAAGTTTAAATGGGCAGTCAGGGAAGGCTCATGGCTCCTACTGAGGAATTATTGAACTCCTCTCTACTGTTTGGCAAGATTTTTGTTGTTGTTGTTGATCTGTGAGAGATGTCGCCTTAGACTTTGCCCAACTCCCTCAAAACTTTCATGAACCTGCTGATCTGCTTCACTGCCTGGAGCAGCACGCCCTAACTTCAGTGCATTCCCGAATGTGCAGGTGCCCAGGAGCCCCCCCCACGGGGGCTGGGTCGTGGGGCTGGGCAGGGTGTCCGTGCCAAGGGACAAGTTGAAGTGGGGGCAGTAAGATGCTGGGGGCATTGTGGAGCAGGAGGCAGGTCAGAAAGATCTTGCTGAGCTGCTTCTACGGAGCCCCCTGCCTACCCAGGTGCAAAGGGATATGGATTATCCAGAGAGGGCGGGTGCTCCAGACCGAGCTTCCACTGAGAACTGTCTCTGAACTGTGGTCCCGGCAGTGACCAAGCGAGAGCGTGGAGATGGCCAGGCGCAGAGCACCCCTCCTCAGTGTCCGGAAAGTAAGAGGCCCCGTGCTCTGGTTGCTGGGCCAGGAGTTTAGATTCACATGTGAAGGATACACATTTGACCCAGTTTTATCAAAACATCATGATCAGTGCTGAGATTCTGAAATCAAACTTCTGCAATCACATGTTTATTGTTCAGCTTGAAAAATATAGCATTTAGGTCTCGCTGGGGCTGCGCAGGGTTTTCACTTCCAGGATGAGGCCTCCTCTTCTGACCAGAAAGCAAGCCTTTGCAAACGGGGTTCCCCGCTGTACAGCCTGTCGCGCCTCTGCTTGGCGGCTGCTGTGGCTGGTAGCTCAGGATGCTGTCGCCGGGCTGCTGGCCTGGCCCTGTCCTCCGGAGGCACCACGCTCCCCTTTTACACGAAAACAGCACCGGCTTCGGATGGTGCTGACTGCACACCAGATTCCGCCCACTGTTTTTCTAGCCTCCCCGGCTTATTTTTATTCATCGGGCTACTTTATTTTAGGGATCTGCAAAGCTTGTGTTGGCCGTAGCGAGACTTCTGGTTTTATTTCTGGCTGCACAGCTTTCATGTCAGTGCTTCGATTAAGAAGCGGACGCGGGGAGGACATGGTGCTGGGGTTCTGGTTTGCTGCCCGGGTGCGTGTGCACAGAACCTGGGGTTCCCCCCCACCACCCGGGGCAGGGCTCACCTCCAGGGGGGCCGGCAGCAAAGGAGGACGGTGTCCAGCTTGGCCTGGGAAACCAGGTGCCTGTGACACATGCTCTTCTTTCTAGAAAAAGTATTGGGCACCTGCTCAGAAGTCACAGGGCTATGGGGTCACTTAACGTCTCCTGATTGGGCATCCAAAATGGATCTGCTAATTAAAAATAAAAATAAAATAAAATTAAAGTAAAATAAAATAAAAATAAAATAAAAAATAAGAGATACCCACATGATATCCCCTCTGTCACAGTCCCGTGAGGCAGAACCAAAAATAGTTCAGGGCAAGGGTCTATCGAAGTGTCACACCCATGGATTACCTTGCTCCTGCCACATTCTAGCTCTGTATCCTGAGGCAAGTTACCTAACCTCTCTGGGCATTAGTGTCCACACCTAACTGAGAGCTATAATAGCACCTGCCTCGCTAGGTCATGATGAGAAGTCAAGGAAGAAAAAAACGCTGTATTTCTATGAATGTTCTTATGATGAAAAGTCAAGAAGGAAAAAAACCCTATATTGCTATGAATGTCCATATGATGAGAAGTCAAGGAGGAAAAAAACCGTGTCCATATGATGAGAAGTCAAGGAGGAAAAGAAAAACCTGTATTTTCTGTGAATGTCCGTATGATGAGAAGTCAAGGAGGAAAAAAACCATGTATTTCTATGAATGTCCGTAATTCATAATACATAATAAGTCCCGTCCAGGTCAGATTTCTGCTGCTGTGATTGTGTCAAGAACTAGCTGAAGAGGGACTTAGAATAATAATCTAATTGACCCACGGTTAATTGTGGATCAGCTCAGGTCTCCTTTCCCAAGTTAGGATACGTGGTAAAGGTACCAGTGGGCTCTCTCCAAATCCGGCCACTCCTGGGCCCTCTAGTCTGCCCTTAGGAAAGTGCCACCTGTTGGACAGGCTGGGTTTAGGGAGGGAATCTGAGAGGTTGGATCATCTACTCAACTGCATTTCCCTTAGGATCAAGGTACTCAGCTGGGCATCCAAGGAATGCTGATTCCAGAGCCACATTCTAAAATTTATGGCCAAGGGCCTCCGGCTTCAGGGCTCTAAAAAACTTTCCTGGTGATTCCGGTGTACCAGCAAGACTGAGAAACAGTAGGCCAACATTTTATTTAGGAAACTAGCAGGCCCTTAAGTTCTACTGCTGTAGGGGTGGTACCTCTATGTATTTACAACAGAATTAGCAATAAACAATGAAAACCAATACAGAGTCTTCGTCTATATTTATCTACCTTTACAAGCTTACTGACCTGTCACTCAGAGCTTAGCGGGTCTTTTCACAGCTCCTGAGCCCCTTTGCAGCTGGTTTTGGTTGTATTGCAAGATAAAGATTCTGTTTGCCTTCTTACCACTTGCCCATTGTCTAGGAGTGCTTGTTTTTTTTGGTCTTCCTGGGTTGGAGAACCTTCTTTGCTCTCACCTTGGCCTGTCTGTAATGGTTGGCGGAGCGGCCACGCTCCTCCTTGGGCTCTGCTGCCCTCCTGGCAGGGCTGTGCCCTTTCAGAGGCCGAGTTAGAGGCTCTCACATCTGCATGCACACTGTGGACTGTCCTCTTATATATTTGATTACAACCGAGCCCTAGATTTCTTCCTCCTGTTGCTGTTCCTCCTCCCCGTCCTCCCCTTCCTCCTCCTCCTTTCTCCTCTTCTTCAAGAAGGACCAGACCTCGTTGTATTTCTTTGTTTTCCACTAACAGGAAAGATTTTGCACAAATTTGTATATGTCATTCTCCCTCCCCCACCCCCACCCCCAGTATTTATAATTGGATTATCGACTCTGGGTCATCAAAGCCAAAACACCATAATCCAGACTGGCTTCGGCCCTTCTGGACAGCTTTCCCCTGGTGCTTCTGGGTGCTCAAAGATGCAAGGTGATTTCTGCATTAGCCTGAGTCAACCACGGGAAAGCACATGTCCCTGTTCTTTTGTTTGTTTGTTTTTTTGGCACCCTTTTTCTGCCTTCCAGTAATAAAATTAATTGCAAATTAAATGATACTCAGAGACAAGTAGGAAAAGTAAGTCATATCTCTGAAAACACGTTCGAAACTCTTCAGCTAACAGAGTGCTTACGTAAGGCTGGCGTAATTAGCCGTTTAGGCCAGGATTTCTACTTACCAGGTTTCCTGTAGCTGTTTCCAGAATTGAGCCCATTAGCTGACATATTGTTTTCAGTACTTGAATTTCTGAACATGATGTTTATTCCCCTCTGGGTCTCTACACAGAACATGCTGGTTTACTTTTGATTGCATGTTGGATGAATAAAGACGCAGTGAAGATTAAGTGCCATCTCCTCCTAATACCCTCGCTGAGGGTCACATCCTGATCTTGCTGGCAATGTTCTGTGGGGAAAGAGTAGTCTCATGTGGGGAACTCAGTCGGGCCCTAGCCGTCCTTAGGTGTGGGTATGAGTGCTCTTCTCTGCGGCTCTGGGCAGGTGGCTTATGCTTTCTGAGCCTCATCTCTCGGATGGTGGGAGCACTGCTTGCGGTGGTCTAAATGAGGTGCCAGATGCAAAACCCCAGATACAGTGTGGGGCACAGTGGATGCCCTCAGTGGATGGTACCGCGATTTACTCACCTGGCTTTTAGCTCTTTATATGCACCTTTTTCCCCTCTTCAGCACAATGAGAAGAACATCTTACCTGATAGTTCATTCTGGGTTTGCTTCAGCTCACTTTTCAAATGATAAACTCCTTAAAAGTAAGCCTATGTGTTTTTCATTTCTTCAGAAACCATGGAGTGAGTGAGTGTTGATAAATAAGTCAATAATTCATCATATGGGTAATGAACTGAAATAAGAAAGGGAAGCTCTTTTTTTTTTTTTTTTTTCAGCTGTTTTTCAGCTTTGAACGTGAGCGAAGTCGATCTAGGCAACTGTTTTTATATAGGCATTGAATGAGTCTGAGCTGTGTGCAGATTTTGTGATTTTCATGTGGAAACTAGAACACGAGTGCAGGATGATAGGGAGCACGCTGCCTGGGTAGATTCTCATTCACAAAGTGGACAGGGAGCTCTGTTCATGTGGCTCCTAATGTAGGCTCAGGCCTGGCCGATGCCCGCTGCTTACACCTTGTAACTCGGTTTATAACGAATAGCCCGAGTCCTTTCAGAGCAAGGATTCTTGAAAAGATACATAGAGAACAGCAATAGTTAAAACCAAGGCTTGAAGGGGCGCCTGGGGGGCTCAGTTGGTTAGGTGTCCAACTCTTGACTTCAGCTTGGGTCATGAGATCGAGCCCCGGTCGGTTAAGCTTCTGCCTTGGGCTCAGGTCCTGGTCCCAGGGTCCTGGAATCGAGCCCCGACTTAGGCTCCCTGTTCAGTGGAGAGTCTGCTTCTCCCTCTGCCTCTGTCACCCTCCTGCCCCGCTCATGCTCACCTGCTCTCTCTCTTTTTGTCTAATAAATAAAATATTTAAAAACAAATGAGAACTAAAGGGGAGATATCAGATACAGATTAAAACAAGGGCAATTTAGGTTTTACCAGGTACACTTGGTCTTCTCTGAGCAGGCAGGACTGACAACCATCTATCTCTCCAGAAGCTCTAAGCTCTGAGCTTTGCGCACGACGCTCCTGCTCCTGGGGTATAAAGTGATCCTGCCAGGGAGGAAACCACAGAGAAGGAAAAGTGCTGGAGCTTCCCCTCAAATCTGGAGATTGTGGAGGAAGACTCTGAAATGGGGCAAGAGCACCGGACATCTGTATGGTGACTAGATGAGATGCATACATCAATCAGATCATTATTCTAGGATTTTTAAGCCAACTGTTAATGATGCTATTAGTGGTTAGCCAAGAATTAAGTATTAGCTTAATTTATAAGCTATTATATGATTTCTTTCTCCTACCATTGCATTTTCCCCCAAGTTTGAAAACAGCACTTGTAAAATTAGATTATTTGATAAGTATATAGATTTTACAATGAAAGGACAAATTTTGGGAACCCTGGGTGGCGCAGCGGTTTGGCGCCTGCCTTTAGCCCAGGGCGTGATCCTAGAGACCCGGGATCGAATCCCACGTCGGGCTCCCAGTGCATGGAGCCTGCTTCTCCCTCTGCCTGTGTCTCTGCCTCTCTCTCTCTCTCTCTCTGTGTGACTATCATAAATAAATAAAAATTAAAAAAAAAAAGGACAAATTTGTAAAAAAAAAAAAAAAAAAAAGACGTGCCAGTATTTATGATCTGTCGGTTTGTACATTAAAACTTTTTTGTGATATTCAACTGCTGCTATAATTATGATGAAACAAAATCACTTGGATCCTGAATACTTTCTGACAGAGAATACTTGAATTCTGAATAGTTTTTATTGATTCACAGAAATCTTAGATCTGAAAAGAATGTTAGAATTTACCCAGTTGCATATACTCTAACTTTAGAGTATATGTTTTTTTCAGAAACAGAGACCTGGGAAACTGAGTAACTTTGTCAAACATCGCAGGTGGTTATAGATTTAGATTTATTGGTTATAGATTTACATCTCCATCTCTGATTGGAGCGGTTCTGTCATTGATTTGATATCCCATGATCTTGGAAAAGGTTCATAGTTACACGAGAGCATTTCTATGAAAACTCCTATATCCCCCCCCCCCCCTTTTTTAAAGCATTAGTGACCCTGAACCTAATAAAAACATTATTATTAAAGTAGTTATCGAAACATTCCACTTGCTGGTATCCTCGTAGCAGTTCTCAGGAGAGGTAAAGTTTTGAACATAAACTGGAACTTCAGTAGAATTTTCCTTTTGAGTTGAACCTGAAGGAAACAGCACATAAAAGTTTTCTGGGCAAATTTCCAGCATCGTAGCACATGAGGTTTGCCATGTCTCGTAAAGAGTTTCAGGAAGAAAGAATGCAAGAGACTTGTGGAATTTTTTTCTGTTGAGGTTTCTAAACGTTCATGAAAGAAGCTTGTTTTTCCCTTAATTAAGAGCGTGGGACTTCACAGCTTGCTTTGGCTTCTTAACTCTTTTCAAGTCCAACAAAATTCTGTGTGTAGAGAGAGAATAAGAAGGTTGGTAGAAAGTTGTATGTATGCACACACACACACATATGTGTTTATATACTATAGAGAATACATGCACATATATATTGAATCCATTTCTTTTTTTTTTTTAAGATTTATTTATTTATGATAGACATAGAGACAGAGAGAGGCAGAACACAAGAGGAGGGAAAAGCAGGCCCATGCCAGGAGCCTGATGTGGGACTCGATCCCGGGACCCCAGGATCGCGCCCTGGGCCAAAGGCAGACGCCAAACCGCTGAGCCACCCGGGGATCCCCTGAATCCATTTCTATGTGCAAAATCAAGTGAGCAGTGCATTCCCACTTCCAAAGGTGCAGCAGGGTGTATGGTGGTGGGATCTCCTTCCCACTCCTATCCTCTCAGCAAGAAACCCTCTTTTTAGAAACAACCACTTCGACTAGTTTTTTTTTTTTTTTTTTTGCAGCTTCCAGAGATAATCCATTTAGATTTATGTATCTGTTTACAGCTATGTAAATATTCATTTAAAACCCCATGGGGATCCCTGGGTGGCGCAGCGGTTTGGCGCCTGCCTTTGGCCCAGGGCGCGATCCTGGAGACCCGGGATCGAATCCCACGTCGGGCTCCCGGTGCATGGAGCCTGCTTCTCCCTCTGCCTGTGTCTCTGCCTCTCTCTCTCTCTCTCTCTCTCTCTCTCTCTGTGGCTATCAAAAATAAATAAATTTAAAAAAAACCCAAATACAAAAAAATAAAATAAAACCACAAATACTATATACACTGTTCTGTACCAGGCTTTAAAAAAACTGTAATATGTCTGGGAGAGTGTAGCAGATTGGCTCATAGAAAGCTGCTTCATTCATTTAAATGACGGCGTAACAGCAGCACAGCATTATGGGCTATAATATTGAATATTACATCCCGCCACCTGAAATATTAATATTATGTTAATATTTATTGATGGACTTAAGTCTAGTTTTATTTATATTTATTAATAGCATATTGATATATAACCAGACTTCCACTGATGTTTAACTTGCTCTCTAGCTTTCACTCTTTCAAACCAGGCTAAAAACTATGTCATTTGCACACATAGGAGTTTAGATGAGAAGGATTTCGAGGTTGAACCAAATACGCACATGTTGTAATTTTGATCGGTTTTGCTAACGTGTTCAACATTTACATCACCAGGTCCCCAGCATTATAATGTGGTCATCTGACTTTTTGATACTCGTAGCTGCGATTCGCATTGCTGTAACGTGAGGTTGATCATTTTTTCATGTGTTTAAGAGTCATTTGTATTTCCTTTTCTGTGAACCATCTGTTCTTTTCTTTTTTCTCCCTTCCTCCTCCCTCCCTCCCTCCTGCCTTCCTTCCTTCCTGCCTTCCTTCCGTCTGTCTGTCCTTTTTTTTCTGGGTTTCTGACTTATTATCACTGACTGCAGAAGCTCTTTATAGGTATAAAAAATTAGCCTTATTGGGTTTATGAATTGCAGGACTTCCCACCTGCCCCTCATTTCTCGATTGTCATTTATGTTTTCGGTGGAGCTTTGGTTTGCTTTAAAATGCCATACATTTTGTTGTAATGTGTCAAATTTATCAATCGGGTGTTAGGCCATTCATAGGAAGACTTTCTCCATTCTAAGCTAATCATTTAATTCCTCTAGAATTTATTGAGATAAAGGGGTGACGTAGGTCATCCTTTGTTTTAGATGGCTATCCAGTTTTCTCAAACTGCTTAGTGACCTTACATCTTTTCCCTGTTGACTTGAAATGTCATCTTTCCTGCACACTTGATTTCCATGTGTATCTTTGACCTGTTTGTAATCTGTTCTGCTGACTTGTTCTCACCTGCCCATCGTCCTGCCTTATGATGTGACTGTTAATGTCTAGGAGGGCGGGTGGCCCTCAGAGCACCTTTTGTTTTGAGAGATACCCTGTTATTTTTGTGTTATTTTACCACATGAACGTTAAAGTCAACTTGTATAGTAACCTCAGCAAATTAAAAAAAATACATATCTTAGAAGTGTCGTTTTTGGATTGTGAGTTCATTCTGTTAATACAAAGCTTAGAGAGAATTGACACCCTTTGAATCTTGTCCTTTTTATTTACAATCATGGGATATCTTTTCTAACCTTTATTTTTTATTGCTTAGTAGCATTTCCAAGTTTTCTTTGTATAAACTTTGCATATTTCTTGAGCTTTTCTAGATTTTTTACTTTTGTTATTATAATAAGTTAGGTTTCTTATGTTGTTTGCCTGTGTGTGTGTGTGTGTGTGTGTGTGTGTAGGCTATTTTTTAGCATCATCATTTTCCACCTTGTACCTTTTTTTGAAATAGTTTTTCTGTTGATATTTTTGGATTTTCTGAGAAAACATATTATTTGTGAATGATGATTATTCTTTTTGTTTCCAATTTTGGTTCTTTTTTTTTTTTCCCTTATCCATGTCATTGGCTAGTATCTAGTGAACAATAGTAAGTATTAATAGTGCTAGTAATGTCTTATTTTGACTCTGCTGGTGTAATATTATTCCCAGTCATTTGAGATTCAGCAGTAAATAAAAGAATTCTCTCTCACTCATATGCGTGTGTGTGTGTCTGTAATTATATAAAGAAATAGCCAACTATTCTTTATTGAGTGATTACATTAAGAATGAATATAAATATTCTAAACCCATGTTTTGATTTATGATGATGATGTGCCGTTTAGTAAAATTGCTAGAGATCACTGAATTGTACACATAAAATAGGTCAATTTTATGATATATAAGATATACTTCAATAGGTCGTTTTTGAAAAAGAATAAATACAGTATTTTATCAGTACCTTTTAAATATCTGTGGAAGTGATCAAACACACTATTTTGCTTTTACTCTAGTTACACAGTGAATTGTTTAAATAATACGAAATCCTTATATTCCTAGAATAAGTCCTACTTACTCATAGTATGTTAATCTTTTCATGTACTGCTCAGTTTTGTTTGCTGATTTCTAAATTTAGGATTTAACATTAGTATTTAGAAGGGAGATTCATAAGTAGTTTATTTTTTGTGTACTTTCTCTGTTAGGTGTTGCTATCACCATTATACCTTATTATTTAAATAAGTATTTAGGAATTTTCCTTCTTTTGCCTTATATAGAATTGTTTAAATATTATCAGAATTGTGCCTTTAAACACGCTTAGAATTCACTTCTGAAGCCATCTAGGCCTGTTTTCGTTTACTTATGTATTTATTTCTCAGAAGGGTAGTCAGGAGGGTAGCCCTTTGACTTCGATTTCATTATAGAATCGAACTATGTAAACTCTCTCTGTTTTTTTTTGTTGTTGTTGTTTTGTTTTGTTTTGTTTTGTTTTTTTGTTTTTAATGGAGTCTGATTCCCTAAGTATATATGACATGTTATTTACTAAACATCTTCAGGTCATACTGATTGAGTCCCTCCTGATGAAGGGTGATACGATCAATAATGTTATTGTTTTTGAGAGTGGTGGCTCTTTTCTTATATTTGGTGTTTTGTGGTATTTGGCAGTTATGCCTACCATTCCCAGACATAGATGTTAAGGACTGTGTTCCTTATTTTTGTTGTTGAGATGGTGATATTGTAAACCATGATGTGTGTTTACACCCACTGTAGACCACCATTATCATGGTCTTTGGTACACTTGGCGAAGAGAGCTCAGTTTTATTGCTGGTCATGTGGCAGACACACGGCCTGTCCTTAAGAGAGACACATTTGATCTGTCTCGGTCTTACACATTGTAAATTTCTCAGTAATCCCCATGGATAAAATATTTGTTTAGTATCTACTGTGTGTGTGTTTGCAGAGGATATAATATTCCAAGAGACAACATATGTTATGAGTGCAAAATTGAATTAAATAATATTATGGTAAAGATTATATTCAGAGATATTAAAGGATACATTTTCATGCTTGCCTTGGGGACAATGACGTTGAAATAATTTTCAGATAGAATGGAAAATAAATATTGATTCAGTCACCCTTATATCTGGCGATGATTGTTTCAGCAATATTTTTGCTTTTACAAAGGAATGGGTTAATAGGCCAGGAAGAGGAAATCAACCCTGGAGTAATAGCTACAAAAAATGAAAATGCTGATCCTAATTTAGATTATGTTTATTTTAAAACATGTTAAGAAAAAAAGTACTGATAGTTGATAATTGCATTGGATTATGTTGAAGAGTTATTGACAAAATATTCTTTCCCTTTCTCTCATAGATTTATCTAAAAACAGACTGGTCGAAGTCCCAATGGAATTGTGCCATTTCGTATCACTGGAAATTCTTAATCTGTACCATAATTGCATCAGAGTCATTCCTGAGACCATCATTAATCTGCAAATGCTGACTTACTTAAACTTGAGGTAGGTTGACTATACAGATTGTAATCAAATTCAGTGGGAAAAAAAAAAAAACCCTAAATCATTGTGCTTTCATTTCTATCAGGGTGTTTGTTTCCTCTCTTTGCAATTTCTGACCACTTTTTGAAGCTAACCGCACAAAGATTATTTAAGAACTACCTTCCATGATAAATTTGTAGTGCCATTAATATTGTTTTTGATGCCCGACTTCTCTGAATGTCAATATGACAAGGTATTTTTGTTTAGTTTTGTTGTTGTTGTTGTTACAGTAATTTATATTGCATCATTTATACTTTCTGTCTCTTTGGTGTGTGGCATATTGTCTTCAGGTATTGATGTAGTTTTTGGAGGAGGAGGGCTAAAGGAAGTGAAAAAAGAACTTCAGGGCTCTGACAAATTGGAGCCTTGCTGGTCTTTGGGGGGTTTTGGACCATTGGATTTGCTACTTAGTGCAGTCTGAGCCTGTTCCCTTTAGGCCACGTGAGAAAGTTCTAGAGCGCTGAGCAACTCCAGAAAGGTATGAAGTTTGCTGTTTTTGTAACCCCATTCAATTAGGTCAGCCTTTGCTGAGGGCAGGTCAGTGGTCTGTATTGATTCTCTGATTATGCACAGCATCATGTAACATACTCATGCCCCTGAGTAGCCCTGGAGTTAAGGAAATCAGCTATTATTATAAGGCCTAGGTTTTACACTTTGTGCTGTGACTGTCAACTGCTCTGGCCAGATTTTGGTTCCTTGTCTCCTAAATCCTTGACTTGCACAGGATGTCAGGAGAGAGATAGGAACTGTTACATCAAATCTATCTCTACTATGAAAGCAAGGTGCCAAAGTTCAAGCCTGAGCAGAGCCTCTACTCATGTCAGTGGCATTACCTTGGTGTGTCAAGAGCAGCACCTGATTAGCAAGGCTTGTGCTGTGTAACAAACATGCCAAACTTTATTTTTTTAAGACTTTATTTATTTATGAGACACACACACACACACACACACACACACACACACACACACAGAGAGGCAGAGAGACAAGCAGAGGGAGAAGCAGGCTCCATGCAGGGAGCCCGACGTGGGACTCGATCCTGGGTCTCTAGGATCATGCCCTGGGCCAAAGGCGGCGCTAAACCACTGAGCCACCAGGGCTGCCACATGCCAAACTTTAAAGTGCAAAATTGCCAGTGAAAAAGATGAGCATTAACTTATGGTAGATAATGTCGATTATTTTTTAGATTTTTGTTTGGTTTAGTCAGCCACTGAGAGGTCCTCTCTTTGCTTTCTTTGCAGTAAAAAATGGGTTTCTGCTGCATTTTATTAGGTGTGCATATCCTCCTTGGGAATGAAAAAAAAAATCTTAGTCACGTTTTTAAGTGGCCTTTACTTACATTTTAAAGTGTGAATTACTATTAGCATAATCAAGACGCTTACATAGCTAACTTTCAATTCTCTGGGTTTCAAGTGCATCTGACCATTGTTGAATTTTCTTGAATAAGACAAGTCTAAACTGTTTCTGCAACAGCAGAATGTTCATTACCTTGGAATTGCCTGATGGAGTCAACATAGTGGTGTTATAGGATTTGGTTCACTATTTCCCTGAGACATCTGCCCTGTAATTCCAACCTGCATAGAGGAACTATCCCAAGAGCCTCTGCAGTCGGTGTTTACTTTACTTCTGCAGGTCTTATCCTGCTGTGACATTTTCACCTCCAGTACTCCTGTATGCTACAAGTAAGGAGATTTAACGTCACACAAAGTCCATCCACAGTGAGAAACTTTTGGGTATAGATGACATATCTCTTCTGGGATGATGTAAACAATAAAATTCTACAAATGTTGAGATAATCTAATCTTAAAGTTTATAGTATGGTTTAAAAGCACTAGTACAATTGGTTTTGCTGTGATGGTTTTCATGTTGAGCTTCATGGAGAGTAGATAATAGTGCTATCTTCAGATGGTAGAAAGGACATATTGAAGTGTGGGTCCCAGGATCCTTCGAGGCAAGAACGGGGAGAGTTGTTGAGATTGATGATGCTGAAGAGGAACCATGTGGGCATATTATAAACCATTGTGTGGTGAATTCCTGGGCTACAGGAAGAAGAAAGAGATACAGGGACTGTTGACCACCCAACTCTTTAAACTCTTTAAAGGTTTCTGTCTAATTTGTTGTTTGCCTCTATCTTTTCTCCCTTTTATATAGATGGCTTTTATTTTGTGTAGATTTTTTTGCTCACATCGCAACTCTAATATTACTGTGCTTTAAAACATATTCTAAAAAAAAAAACATATTCTATAGTGTTGAATCCTGATTCTAAAGGAATTGATTACATGGAGAAAATTAAGAAAAAGTATATCTCTTACTTTTCAGGGGCATTCGTTATATCAGGGTATATGAAAAATGCATGTGTATCTTTGGGGCACCTGGGTGGCTCAGTTGGTTAGGCATCTGCCTCTTGATTTCAGTTCAGGTCATGATCTCAGGGTCCTGAGATCAGCCCTGTGTTGAGCTCTGGGCTTAGCAGGGAGCCTGCTTGAGAGTCTCCCTCTCCCTCTGCCCCTGCCCCTCCCCGCTGCACTCTCGCATGTGCTTGTGTGTGCACCCAGGCTCTCGCTTTCCCTCCCTCTGGGAAAAAAAGAAAAGAGAAATGTATGTACAGCCTCTAAACTCTCCGAAAGCCAGGTACTACATATATATATAATATATATATACACATGATATATAACATATAATACATGTATTATATATGTGTACGTGTATATATATATGTATATGTAATTATTTTTGATACCTCTTTTAAGTTTGCTTCACTAAATGTGTAACATAAAGTAGTAACATAGGGCAAGCTTTAAAGTAACCAGAAAGAGGGCAGCCCCAGTGGCTCAGCGGTTTAGTGCCTGCCTTCGGCCCAGGGTGTGATCCTGGAGACCAGGGATCGAGTCCCATGTCGGGCTCCCTGCGTGGAGCTTGCTTCTCCCTCTGCCTGTGTCTCTGCCTCTCTCTCTCTCTGTCTTTCATGAAGAAATAAATAAAATCTTTAAAAAAAAATAAAGTAACCAGGAAGATGGTCACCTTGTTCAATTGGAAAGCCTCTAACTCCTCATTTATTTGGTTCAGTGGGAGCATGTCTTCTGAGAATCGGACCCCTGGAAGGGAGTTATTTCTCTGTTTGGTAGCGATTGGGATTGGAATGTTTGCCTAAAGGATTTATTGTAGCTTGTACAACAGAAGATGACTGTCCCCCTCTCTTTATGTGCAGATATGCAAGTATGTCTGGAAAATACCAGTGGCATCTAATGAATTGTTGACTCTTTAAGATGCTGAGTAATATCACCCGCGTGATAGTGGGGCCTGTGTGAGTGCTTCCTACCCTCAGACTCCTACCCCACTCCCAGCCACCCTCAAACTGGTGACCAGGAAAACGTTTAGAATATTGTGCTTATGCGTGCTCATGATACATGTCCCCTCAACGACATCCAGGATCGGGTGTCATGGCCTTTTCAGGTCTTTTCTGCCCCTCCGGAAAATTAAGTCAATGCAGTAAGATCGATGTCTTCTTGGGTGTGGTGAGGAGGCCTGGTGGGCTCCAGTTAACTTTAGCCTTTGGCGGAGAGCCTGCCAATCCGTTTACTTGAAAAGGAAGCCAGGGACTCGGGGTGCTGCAGACCTACTGCGTTGTAGACCTACTGAGTTGTCTTCAGTGCAGGTTTTTTTCTATGATAAAGGGGGTAATATGCCAAAGAAAGAAGCTTATATTCAAGATTAATATAGAATCAAATCATGACATGATCACCAATGTAGATGTATCGGGGAACACTGTATAAGTTTCAAAAAAGTAAAGAAAAGCTGTAAATTGCTTTTAGGTGTACACTTGAGGTCTAGCTAGAACAATCTAGCATGTTCTGAGATGGCTTTAACAAATAGGCAAGTTCCTTAGGTTTTATAAAGAAGTACCTGAAATACTTTGGCTCTTCTGTGGTGCTGAGGGGTTTTTCTCTTATTTCTGTTAACTACAAATCAAGAGCCCCTAGATAAAGTAGTGCAGGGAAGCTGCTTTTCAAATTTTCACAGAATTCATGTTTCTCTACTCAAGTGTGGTCTCAATGCAATTTTTAATCTTCTCTCTTTTTTAATAAATCACACGTAGACATCACTAGTTTTGTGTGTTTCAAAGGAGGAGAGATGCCGTGTGAAGCTACTTTGAATTGATGGGAAACGTTCAGAATGGATCACCCCCTCCGAGATGTATGGAGTAGGAATGAACACCCATAAATATTTGATGGTCGTGGTGATGATGATGACAGTGAAGATGATGAGGGTGCTGGTGCTGGTGGTGATATGCCACTGCCTACACAGCCTCTTGGCTGACAGGATGTCTCAGAGATGATATCTTGAAATGTCAGAGGGCTGCTCAGTTCCAGAAATCCAGTTCCTGTCTCAGACCAGAGATGGGTCTAATGAGCACATGCAAAATAAAACTCCTCACGGCGAAATACACTTCAGCATATTCCCACGTGATAGAAATGTCAGATTCGTGGAAAACATTAATTTATTGCTGTTTATGTAGCCTGTGTTTGGAGGCTCTGGGCTTTTAATCTTTGCTTCTTGGTGTTCACAACAAAAGGTTATGTTAGCTTAGTTTAGGTGCCACTGTGTTTCTTCCTGTTATAAAGTGTCTTAATCCCAGAAACGTGGCCAAGAACAATAAAAATGATGAAGCATGACCTGTGCCTATATAGGAACAAACACTTTGAACCTCAGCTACACAGGAAAGCCTTACAAAGTTTAAAATCTATTTTAAGGTGCTGGAGAGGTTGTTGTTGATGAGACCCATGAAGAAAATGTACCTTAGGAAAATAGAACAACCCAAAGCAGCAAAACTCTTGGCAGCCATCGAGGTGCTGTGAATCTAAGATAGGGACTTTAGCTTGAAAGTGTGTCTCAGAGGCGTTCAGGAATGGAAGCTGCCAAAAAATGAAAGTTCTTAACAGCATTTGATCCTATTGCTTCCAGAACTCTTGGTGAGTGGTTTTCCTTTCTGAGGGTGAAACACACAGAGCAGAAGCTGGTTTCTTTATTAGAAGCCCCTGGGGGGCGGGGGGGGGGATGACTGGGGGGCTCAGGGGTTGAGCGTCTGCCTAGGGCTCAGGTCGTGACCCCGGGGTCCCAGGATCGAGTCCCACGTCAGGCTCTCTGCATGGAGCCTGCTTCTCCCTCTGCCTGTGTCTCTGCTTCTCTCTCTGTTATATATCATGAATAAATAAATAAAACCTTAAAAAAAAAGAAGAAGAAGAAAAAGGAAAAGCCCCTGGGGTGCCTGGGTGGCTCACTGGATTAAGCTTCTGACTTTGGCTTTGGGCTCAGGTCATGAAGCCAGGATCCTGAGGTCGAGCCCTGTATCCGGCTCTGCACTCAGTGCTGAGTCCTCTTCCTCTCCCTCTCCCTCTGCTCCCTCCCTCCACCACTCGGGCTCTCTCTTTGTAGAATAAATAAATAAAACCTTAAAAAAAAAGAAGAAGAAGCAATAGTCCCTATCTCTACCAGTCAACCGAGGAGTAGTTTCTGAGGCATGGCCTATAAAGAAAAGGGCAGCCTCTTAAACAAAATGTTATCACGCCATAAAAGGAATCTGGTTTGGATGCATTTTCTGAAGCTTGGCATCCTTTTTGGCTGCTAAACAATGTGCAGAAAGAGCTAACTTCCTGATGGCCATGTAACCTGTATCCCCGCATTCCTTTGGGGAGGTCATCCTGAGAAAAAATCTTTAATCCTCTTTTTTTTAGAAGACTTTATTTATTTATTCATGAGAGACACAGAGAGAGAGGCAGAGACACAGGCAGAGGGAGAAGCAGGCTCCATGCAGGGAGCCCGATGCAGGACTCGATCCTGGGACTCTGGGGTCACGCCCTGGGCGGAAGCCAGATGTTCAACTACTGAGCCACCCAGGTGCCCCAATAATCTTTAATCCTAAGAATATCTTGCTATCTGAAGGATTGGAAAAAGCATCTTGCACACTAGGGTTGCCTCAGAAAGCACAGGTTTTACAAACTTACTGTGAACTAAAAATTAATTTTCTTTGTTCCTAAGAATTTTAATCTTTTCCCTAAGAAATGCACCTCTCCTTGCACTGACATTTCTGAAGAAGGTCTCGATTGTAAGATGGCATTTATTCTTTCTAGAAACTGAGAAACTTGATGGTGTCTTTCTACACCGGAAAAGGGGAGGAATTTTGTTCGAGACAAACTTAACATCACAAATCCTTTTATGATGATCTTATTTTATTTTCAAAGGGAAAATGAGTTATTTCGGAACTGGCCTTTGATAGATAGGTTGTGTTTCATGAAACGACAGATCGGCAGGAAGCTACCAAGGCGCAGAGAACCATGTTGGAATTTGGAAGCATCATCTTAAAATTTGAAAACATGTTTTGTAGAGTGCTACAGTTGGAAGTGGTGGCCACTGGGGTCATCAGTCGTGCGAGCAGCAGTGTGTGGGCTAAGCCTTGTCCTTTCTAGGGTGCTCACTGGGCAATTGTTTTCAAGGTCTGGACACAGTGGTCCCTAAAAATTGTAATATATTTATAATTTGCCATACCCATAAAATTATGTACATTGGCATTGGAAGCTGATGGGTTTTATTAAATGTGAATGAGTTAATAGTAGGGTATTTCTTACCAGATTCCATTCCTTTTAGTGTAGTTCATACTTGGCAAGACTTCCAAAGAGGATTTTTCCATTATACATGTCACCTGATCACAGATGTTGTTTTAGATCAGTGTTTGTGTTAAACAGAGGAAAAGAGAGACACAAAAGGGACATTATGGCTTTGATGGCTGCAGCCCTGTCAGAGTGTGTTGGTTTTGTTTTCAGTTCTGCTTCTGATCTTAATAGAGTTCTTAAGATCTTTGTGCTGCAGACCTTTCCTCCAAAAACGGGGTAAATACCTACCCCTAATTGATTATATAGATGTAATTCTCAGAGTGTTTTCTGCGAGCCCCAATGAGCAAGATGCAAATTATATTTATTTTTCTAGCTAGACAGATAAAAGATCCTTTGAAACTTTACCATTTAGTCAATAATCAACTTACTCTATTTCCTCTAAGAGCACTGCAGTTTGCCAAGTCTTCTAACAAGTACTGTCCTCAAGAAGAGGGAAAGAGAAAAGGAGCATATACACAACAAGGAGGGTGTGGATTTTTGGAATAATCTTCATTACCATCATCATCATCATCACTTCTTTATAGCCAAGTAGGATTTAGCTGGTCCACCTTCGTATTTGGGTCCTTCAACAACCCTTTACTTTAGATAGGAGACAGGAAAGTGATCCCCCAGCCGCACTGGTTCATAAATAAGAGTAATAGAAATTAGTGAAATTTATTTCTATGGCATTTGTAGTTTGCCTGGCATTTCCACCTTTATTACCTTGTCTAACACTGACAATGCTGGATGGCATTCCTTGCCCCATAGGACAGTTTCGTAGTCTTAAAAATAGTTGTTAGAGAATTGTCCAGGAGACCAACCTAAATATTTAAATAAGGGAGCACTTTTGTAATTTCAAAAATTTCTACTATAGTTGGTTTGTCTTTCTAATTCCTAATACTGTGATTTTGTGTTTTCCTGTATTTATGTTTTTATTTATTTACTCATTTATTTTTTTGTATTTATGTTTTTAGAAGTTTGTCTGTTTTGTGTACTTTTTTTGTTAGATCAGTTTTTAATTTTAGTGACCAACTTTTTTGGGTTGTTATCTTCTATTTCATTAGTTCCTGATTTTTATCTATCAAATTTCCATCTATTTTCTATATGTTTATTCTCTTTTTTTTAAGATTTTATTTATTTATTCATGAGAGACACAGAAAGAAAGAGGCAGAGACACAGGCAGAGGGAGAAGCAGGCTCCATGCAGGGAGCCCGATGCAGAACTCGATCCTGGGACCCCTGGGTCATGCTCTGAGCTGAAGGCAGGTGCCCAACCACTGAGCCACCTAGGCATTCGTATTTTCTTATATGTTTATTCTTTTTATAATTTCTGGAGTTTGGGTTAAGAAGTTCATTAATCTTATTTATTTATTTATTTATTTATTTATTTATTTTTACTATTTTTTCTTTTTAAGGAGCATTTAAGGTTATGATTTCCCTGTATGTGGTGCTCTAGCTTATTCCTAAAATTTGTGCTGTGTGGTATTTTTAATATTACTCTTAAAACTTCTCTAATCTTCAGCATGACTTCTTTGACTCATGAATTTCCTATAGAGTAGATTTTAAAAAGTTACCTTTTAAAACTGATTTTTTAATGTTAGTGCCATGCATTTGGAGAATATCTTGTTTGATGTTGATTCTTTACATTGGTTGAGATTTACTTTATAGCCTATGCATAGTTAATTTTGTAAATATTCCATGTATGCCTGAAAAGAATGTTTGTTCTTGGGATCCCTGGGTGGCGCAGCGGTTTGGCGCCTGCCTTTGGCCCAGGGCGCGATCCTGGAGACCCGGGATCGAATCCCACATCGGGCTCCCGGTGCATGGAGCCTGCTTCTCCCTCTGCCTATGTCTCTGCCTCTCTCTCTCTCTCTCTCTGTGACTATCATAAATAAATAAAAATTGAAAAAAAAAAAAAAAAGAATGTTCTTTTCAAGTGTTGTATGTGGGTTCCAGTGAATCCATTAAATATAACTTTTTAATTTGGGAGCTCACATCTTGTTTACCTTGACACATTTTTTGTCTGCTTAATATATGTTACTGACAGTTGCACTTTGAGCAAAGTAGGATGATTGTGGGTTTGCTTTTATCCCTGCAATTTCATCAATTCTTAATGTATGTATTTTAAGACCAAGTTATAGACCAGGTATTTTGAGCTCAAGTTCAAAATTGTATGTCTTTCTTTCAAACTTCAGGTTTTATCATTGTAAAGTGATTGACTTTATCCCTAAAATACTTTTTCTGACTTATAGTCTACTGTATATGAAATTAATACTTTTATCTTAGCTTTCTTTTAGTGGCTTTTGCTCACACATATCTTTTCATTTTCAACCTTTCAACCTTAGTTTTTCTATGTATGTATTTGGATTTATATTTTTCTTCTTATCTTGTATTTTTTTAAATTTTTTTTTTATTTTTTTATGATAGTCACAGAGAGAGAGAGAGGCAGAGACACAGGCAGAGGGAGAAGCAGGCTCCATGTACCGGGAGCCTGACGTGGGATTCGATCCTGGGTCTCCAGGATCGCGCCCTGGGCCAAAGGCAGGCGCCAAACCGCTGCGCCACCCAGGGATCCCCTTATCTTGTATTTTTTTAACCAAGATTATTATTGTGTTTTTCCCCCTACCCTTTCCTACCTTCTATTGTATATTCTGAGTTTTATTTATTCTAATTTCTTTCTTCCTCTGGTTTAGAGGTTAGTCATTATATCTTTATACTTTGTAAGTTGATATTATGAATATTTGACTTGCAAAAGCCCGAAGTTCTAAAGGTAAAGATACCTCTCCCATTCTCCCCAAAGCAATAATGTTTATAGAAAGCTTTATTGCAAGCACCCCTCTGCAAACATATATTATTTTTATTCTATATTTTAGGTCCATCTTACTTTTTACCTTGATTTGAGTCAACTGATGATTATTTGTACCTACCCACATTTATTTTTACCAGATTCTCTGCTTTTTCACATCATTCTTTTTAGGTGAATCTCCTTTATAACATGCATTCTTAAGAAGTCCATACCGTGATGGTGTGCTTGTGGTAAATACAGTCTTTTTCTGAAATGCCCTTTCTCTTCATACTTGAAAGAAGGTTTAATTCTAAGAATAAAATTTAGGTTGTATTAGTATAAAAATTTCAGTTGCAGTTCTTTTCTATTGTATTTCAAAGATAGTATGTTTTCTGACCTCTGTTTTGCTGTGGAGAAATCCTTTGCTAGTCTAAACGTGTTAGCCTTGTGGAGAATTTTCCATGCTCTTCCTTTTGATTTCCTCCCATACCTTCTTTTTTATCTTCTTGCTCTATATTTTTTTGCTGTGGTATGTATAGGTGTGTATAATTTTGATTTACCCAGCTTAAGCTTTGTTTTGCTTCCTGAATCTGGGGATTCATGTCTTTCAACAACCCTAGAAAAATTTTAGTCATTGTCTTCTTCCATATTGCCCCTTCCTCCATTTTTCTATTATTTTGGTCTTCTTTGGGTACTCCCTATTAGTTAAAGTTAATTTTGATCTTTCATTCTTCTGCATTTCTTAGTATCTTATCTAGTTCTCATTTCTTTATATTTGGAATAGTTTTCAAAGATGAGAATGCACTTAAGCATATTGAAAGTTGAAGTACAGTAATACTTTGAAAGAAGGAAAAATAGTAGTACCGTGATATCCTTAATTGAAAAGATTCCCAGAGGCACCTGGGGGCTCAGTAGGTTAAGCATCTGTCTTCAGCATAGGTCAGGATCCTAGAGCCCTGGGATGGAACCCTGCATTGGGCTCCTTGCTTGGCAGAGACTGCTTCTCCTTCTTCCCCTACTTCTCCCCCTGCTCATGCTCCTTCTCTTTGATAGATAGATAGATAGATAAATAAATAAATAAATAAATAAATAAATAAATAAATAAATAAATAAAATCATTTTAAAAAAAGAAGAAGAAGGGGTACCTGGGTGGCTCTGCCTTTGGCTCAGGTCATGATCCTAGGATCCTGGGATCGAGTCCCACATTGGGTTCCCTGTGGGGAGCCTGCTTCTCCCTCTGCCTTTGTCTCTGCCTGTCCCTCTGTCTCTCATGAATTAATAAAGTCTTTAAAAAAAAAAGAAAGAAAAGACTTCCAGTGATTGCAATGTATAGCCCAAGAGCTCTGTATTTTGGCTCCTTAGATCTGATGCACTCTCTTGCCCTTGTAATAGTATACCCTGTTAGTTGGCTAAAAAACTCTTGCTTGGTACTGAATTTCTATGAGTTGAGTAATTTTCTTATAAAATTAGATGAGAACAAGTCTTGAAGTCTTTGACCCATGAAATTGGAGCATAAGAGAATTGACTTCTTAATCTTCAGTCCTTTCTTGATTGAATTCTGCATTTTCTGTCTTGTTAGCATCTTCTATACTTTCGTCCCTGGTGTCTTAAATTGAGGGTCACATGGAATTAGGGCTTTATAAAGGCAAGTAGGTTTTGACTGCAGTCTGGAAGCATAAGGGCCAGACCAGGGCTTCACTTTGGTTTTCTTGATGTTCTTATTTGCTGGTTAGTGACAATCACAGTAACAGGGCAAGTAAAAAAAAGTTTTCCTAAGAGTTGCTTTTGAGAGAAGATACACAAGAGTATTGGTTTTCTCAGCTTCCCAATTCTAATCTAAATGCATTGCTTCATTTTCAAAAGAAAAAAAATGCTACAATAACTGGAAAATTATAGATTATGATGTTAAAAATCTTATCCTACTTCTGACAGGGATGCTTGTGCTCTGAGAGCTCAGGGAGAGGAAATCTTGATAAAATAATGTAGCCAAGAATTTCAGCATGAGTAATAATCCTAAATAGCACTTTTCCCAGGTAGATAAGTTAAGTCAAGAATAAATACATATTCTGTGGTGCTTTATCTTGAAGCATTCAAGGGATTGAGAGTTTAGGCAACAAAGGGTATAATTGTGCTGTGAAGAGTTGATTCCGTGAAGCATTTTTTTTTTATCTTGTGCTATTTCTTGGAACACCTTTACATGCTCGGACCAGATGGACTGTCCGAACAGATGGAATGAGATAATCTCTTTGAACAGTGAGAAAATAACCAGAAGATTTGGGTCACTTTCAGAGTTGGATCATGTGGAACTGTGTTATCTATTAATCTAAGCATATCTACCTTAACCTCATGAAATCAGGCAGTGTTTTCTGATACTCCGTTTGGCAAGCGACAGCAGAAAGGAATGTGAAAATTACGTAAGAAAATTGACCCCTTCTGCTCAGTGATTATTAGTTCATCTGTTCACGAACAGAGAATAATAGATTTGGAGAAAACTCACTTGCCAGACTCCATAGGAGGAAAAAAAAGTTATTTATTTCTGACCTCAGCGATGCCATTGGATCAATTAAGGAGTAAATAGAACACTGTTTCCCCAGAGTATAGTTCTATGGAAGAGTGTTCTGTTGGATATAGGTATCCAAAAAAGCAAAAAACAAAAACCGGAGCCATGTATTGTATTAATCTGCACTGTGTGTCTGCAAGCAACACAGAACTCTTCCCCCATTTTTTGTGAGGCCTGCCTATTAGTGTCTCCCAGAATGGTGCTTTCCAGAACACCAGTTTGTAAACACTAATTTAGAGGAATTTTTATCACCCACTGACTCCTACTCCTTTAAAAACTGACCTCATGCCTAAAAAAGGATGAGGTTACAAAATATGTCCCTTCATGGTGTTATATTCAGTGACCAAGTAATCTGTATGGACTAGATGTATTGAAGGGAAAAATGATATAGAAGTAGAAGACAGAAGAACCCGAGAAACACTGAAGTGTGTTACACAGAGCTGCCATCCACGCTGATTTTTTTATTTAGTACTTTAAAAATATACATAAATGTTTAGTATTATTTATTCACTATCAAGTAAAGTATGCAGTTTCTTTTGAGAAAAAAAAACTACTGCAAAGTACTTTTTTTTTTTGCAAAGTACATTTTGAGAAAAAAAAAAAACCTAAGTACTGCAAAGTACAAACAGTCTATTAGTCATTCACCAGTATTCAGACAATTATTAATATCTTGTGACATTTGCTTATAACATTTTTTTCCTTTTCCCCACCTCCTTTCTCTATGGATTGAACTCTTTTGTAGGGGATGTGAGGATTTTTTTCAGAGGTTTTGAGAGCTCAATACTATATAATAAAGAAAGGAATGACCTTGACCCGATGTCTGAAGCAGCTGAAAGAGTCTTTAAATTGTCTGCACCAAAATTTTATTGTTGAAATCCCTACAGTTGAAATAATCACCTGTAAAAGGGTAATTTTTTTAAAAAGGTAAAATCATGACTCTCATACAAATATAACATCCATCAAAGATTGTGTATAATTCATTCATTAGCAAAGGAGGCAGTAAGATGTATAACCTGTTTAAGGAGAATTCAGCATGCATGCACACACACATGCACACACGCACATACCCACACACAGTAGTACGCTGGCTGAGATGAATTTATGAAGAGTTGCAAGAGGGCCACAATCAATTGCACTTCCACTGTAGTCATCACAATTTATCTGTGCTCCAATGCACAAAAATTATTTTCATTACTATCTCGTTTTCAGTTTTTACAACAAATTAGAGTTGCAAAATAACTAAAAAATTATGAAAGGCAGGGATAACCTAGAAGAGTATACCAGACAAGACCCCAAGCAGTGACTTTGCCCATTTCAAAGTCATTTACGATTTTCCTGATACACTAAATAATTGTGTTTGTATCGCTGCATGCAAGAGCTGTTAGGAATAGTGGGCCCTCCCTCCCATATGTTAGTCCCAAGGCAAGACCGTTGTGACCTCAGTACCAAGAGGAGAGAACAGCCTGGAATCTTCGGCAGAGGCAGTCTTTGAGCATTTGACAGTGGTGCCCCAAATCTGTAGATACTTGTTTACAAAGTTGTTAGGACAAGCCAGACATCCTTCACCCCCCCTCCCCTTACAGAAGAGGATCCATATAGGAAGCTTCACTTCATTTGATAAGAGTCACTAAATTTTTGTCTTATGTCTTGAGAACCCCCTCCCCCTGCCAGTAGGAAATATGTGCAGTTATGGTGTTTTTAAAATAAATGACCAATGTTCAAATGGGACATGGGTGATACGAGCTCAGAGAGATGTCACCTAATCTTGTGAAGGGTTAAGTTTTAGGATTCATATACATTACATATTTTCTCAGAGTTTAAAACAGGTTCTTGAGCAGAGCAAGCACTTAGTACTGTAGACAAATGATTGGCTTCCTGTCAGCATTTGACACCACAGCATTGTCCTTCCTTGATTTGGTCACAGGCTTTCCTGCTTGCTTTTCTACGTCTTTCTGTTTCTTCTTTATTCCCATGTCAGGTGGTTCTTTCTCTTTCTGCACCTTATCCCCGGAATTCCCCACAGCTCAATCTTTGGTTCTTAAATCTTCCCTCTCAGATCCTTGTCCTAGGTGTCTCCAGTATATCGTCCATCCCCTTGGGCCATTTGGACACAGGTCCTCATTTTCCTGATTGCCTAAAATTTAGTTCCTCTTCAATGCTTATTGACTCCTCAAAATTCAGCATCTGCTCAATGAAGCTCATTTTCTTCTTTTCCAAATAAGCATGCTTGTTCCTGTTCACACTCCTGTTTTTCTCCAGTCCCCTAACTTGGAATCTCAGAAATCATCTTTGACCCTATCTTCCATCCTTTTACATAGAAATTAATCATTGAACCACCAGTCTAGCATCTCATAGCCTCCTGCTTGGAATTTGGGGTCTCCCACCTCCTGTTTTCTTGGCTTCCCTTCACATTTTATTCCAAAGTAAATGAAAATAGGCTGTGTTGTATTGAAGGAAGATCACAGACATTGATGTGAAGCCTAACCCACATGGTTTCAAACTCTACAGCACAGGGCAAGTCACTAGGTAGGCAACCTGGAGCAAGTTCTTTAAACTCTCTGAACAACATCAGTTTTTGCATCTGAAAGGTCAGGGGTTAATGCTTATAATACATAATTGTTGTGCATATAAATAAAATAGTAGTTGTCTAAATGCCTAACAAGGTGCTTTATACGTAATAATTCCCCAAGAAATGTTTCTTGAACTGTCAAATCAAGCTTTGTGGTATGCTGTGTCATATGTATTGCAATATGGGTTAAGAAAAATAGTGCAAAAGACCTAGTAAAGTAAGGGGATTTTCTAGTGGTGTTGTTAAAGTGGATATGCTACTGATTTGTAGAAATACTAGAGTGGTTAAATGGAACTCTGTTATTATTGGCTGTCAAGTTACATGATGGAAGCTCTTGTGAAATTGGTACAACAGATATTCTGCTGCGATTATGTGCATGTACGTCCTTGGAAGGAGAAGTAGGAAAAAGAAGATGTATATAGACTTACATTCATGCAATTCCTTCTGCATTCAAAAATTGAAATAGATGGGGAGACATACGTCTTTAAATGACAGATGAGCATGTTTAAAAAATGTTCAGGTATCTTAAATTTTATTATGAATATTTTGTATTCACCCCCTGGGCGGAAGTTGGTCTGGGCCGCCTGTTTCATTTAAGTCAGTACAGCTATCCCTTCCTTTTTGGGTGGAGGAAAAATGTTAAAGTTAACATTGTGGCTTAGTGATCTGGCATGGAGGAGAAGGTGGGCAAGGTAGGCATACTTTCCTGGGAATAGGAAGCTAGTGTCCATTCTACCTGGAACATGGCTCCAGTTATCTTCAGTGCTGATACATCTTTCTTGGCCATTTAGTGGTTGTTTGCCTATGTGCCAGCAACCCTGTTTTGCACAGTGTTGTTTTTCAAGACATAGGGCTCAGGCCTCTACAGTCCTATTCATACGTTTTATTATATATGTTTGTGTGTGTGTGTGTGTGTGTGTGTGTGTGTGTGTGTGTTCTTTTTAAGTCTTGTGCCCAAGACAGTCCTGGAAAAGCCTCTTCTATCGTCGTCCTCTCCCCCCTATGATAGGTAGCAGGTGAGCAGCCTGGCCGAGGTACAGAGACCCCACCCTTTGCTTTGGTGGGATCGCCTGCACCTCCCAGCAGGTGCTCAGGACCCAAATGTCAACAACACTCAGCCCTCCTGTGCAAAGTGGGCTCCTGAGGGCTCCACCCAGCATCACTGTAGCACACCTGTGTGTCACTAAGCTTTCTTTTTGTGCTATGGAAAAAATGCTATAAACGTTAGAAGTAGTCACTGTATGTTGTACAAGCATTTTGGACATGTAAAATAAAAGTTTCATATAATGCTTCTGTTTAAACAAAACAAAACAAAAACACGAGGCTTGAACTCACAGCCCTGAGATCAAGACGCAAACTGAAATGAAGAGTTGGGATGCTGGACTGACTGAGCCACACAGGAGCCTACGTCTGCATTCTTGCCTCTGAAGGGGTTTGGCAGATTAATATTCGGGCTATCATCTGATAATTGCATTCTCTCTGAACATCCAATGCTTCCTTGATTTTGAACACTCAGCTCCATTTTAGAGTGAAGGAAGGGCATGATCAAATGTGTTGGAGCAAGTTCTTTAAACTCTTTAAGAGCATCTTCTTTTTGTTTTTTTTTTCCTTAAGGAGGAAACTTAAAGTAATAGTTTGTAGAGCCTTGTCCTTTTAGAACTGAAGAGCTCTGAGGAAAAAAAAAAAACAAGCCATAGGAAATGACAGAAAAGGGGGGCGAGTTATCAATAATTACACTTTGAAATCTAATTACAGACATCGCGGCAGTGGTGGCTGCTGGCCATGGAGAGTATAAGACAGTGGAGTATTTTAAGCAAGGCTTTATTTATACTCAGGAGGAGACTGATAGGCTGTTATTGTGGGAACCGGGCTCAGTTGCAGTGGCCAAATATGGTGCAGGTATGCGCAGCGAAAATGCACAGCAGAAGGGCTGGTGCAGCAATCGGCCTGAATTCTGAGCTGCTGTAGACACTCACTTTTTTGCTTTTTGCTTTTCTTTTAGTTCTCTTTTTCGAGTAATTGCTCTTCTCAAGTTGTAGATAGCATAACTGCTTTCAAAGTTCAGTTTCCACGTGGGTGCCCAGATTTTGTACATGCACATCATCTCGATCGAATTCCTGTTTTACAAATTTCATGTAAAGCATGATTAAAATGACATGTATGTAATTTGCATTTATAAAATGAAGGTCCACGAAAATATCCCGGGCAACGTGAAGCAAGGCTCTGGTTGTTGTTGGTAAGCATCCCCAGGCATATAATGATGATGGTGGGAATGCAGGGGGAGAGCTGGTGATGAAGGGGAAGTAGTACTCTGTCGTTAGGGGAAGCGAGGGTGAGACATTTTGCCAGGGTGGGTGTTTCAGAATGGAGCCAGCAGGAAAAAGGAAATGGTTCTCTGTAGATATTGTTCACTGACGTGTGTGTGTGTATAAAGACCATTAACAGTCAAGTGTCATATGCAAAACAGAAAAAAAAATATAAAAGTGTTACTTTACCTTGAATGAAAGTTGGACAGAGTATGCAAAAAAAAAAAAAAACAAAAACCATAAACACAAAATTAGGTGAGGTATCTTTTGAAAAAGGAAACTTGCTTGGTTGGCTACAGTAAAATAGCTGCTGTTTACTGGAGGTCGCACACCAAGTGCAGATGGACTCTTCCCACAAACAGTGGCAATAACTACCATATGCTTGTTTCCTTCCCCTGGCCGAGACTCACGAAGGTGAGGCCGGAGTGTCCACCCCACAAAACCTGTCCTGCTCTCCTGGTAGCTTTTTAGATGTGTGCTGGGATATTTTCCTGAATGGGTTTGTGATGGTTAATGATCTCACATCATTATTTCAGTTACTCCTCAGAAGCCAAACAGTAAACAAGGAGGATGAGTCCTGGGTATTTGTGTTTTCCCAGAGAAATAGTGGGAACCTGGCATTTGGAGAAGCTGGGGGAGAGAAGGTCATTGATGTGCTTGTATGTGCTCACCCAGGGCCTCCAGACCCGTAATAGCTAACTTGGTTTCTGTTAGCCTGAAACTGTGTAGCCCACATGCCTCAAAGTGATCATTTTTATATTTAGTTGGTATATGTTGGTATTGGTATATGTTTTCAGTGAATGAAATGTAAAACCGTATTTTAAAAGTGACTGAAATTTTAGCAGTTAAGAAATAAAATAAATAGCCAACACCGAGCTAAGCACACATAGGCTCTTTATTGGTCCTGTCCCTACTGCTTTTGCCACATTAGTGGTCGGGTATGGCTTCATCTTTATGTAGATTTAATGTTGGGCTGAGCACTTGTGCATCCATAATCTCATGTCTCATGTTAGATAAGTATGCTTACCTGTTTTTTAAGGACGATAATACCAGAGAGGTTAAACATTTACCCTAAACTAAATGTTTGCGGCAGAGGCAAGATTTGAACCCCAGGCCTTCTAATTCCACAGTTGGTGACCTTTCCACCAGTTGAATGGGTGAGTATATGACAGGTCTTTTTTTTTTTATTTTAATTTTTTTTTTTATTCATGAGAGAAACACAGAGAGAGGCAGAGACACAGGCAGAGGGAGAATCAGAGCCTGATACAGGACTTGATCCCAGGACCCTAGGATCATGCCCTGGGCTGAAGGCAGACATTGAACCATTGAGCCACTCAGGTGCCCTGTGACAAAAGTCTTTCTATAAATGGTTTTCTGCTACATGAATTCTACACTCAATTATTCAGTGAACCCATACGCTAAAAAGAGTTACATTCCAGTAGAATAAAAAAAATGATGCCCATATAATAAAATCACATGTAAAAATATCATAATTTTTTTATCACTACTTTAGGGAAAATAACTTTCTGCTAAACCAATAACAAATAATGTTAAATACTGCCATTAGGTCTGAACATATGGATATTACTAAGTGCCATAGTCAAAACACATTAAATGAGGAGTCTCCAACAGTAAAACCATAGGGAAGTGACTTCGTTTGCAAATTCCTTAATTAAGGAATTATATTAAGTGGGGGATAGTGGTACTTGAAGCCAAGAGAAATGTATTCTGTAAACCAAAGCTATCAAGAGTGTTCAGATTATTAACGTTGAGCCGCTTTGTTTTATCTTGACATGAGGAAATAGACCCATAAATCCTAGTAGGGAGTCATTCAGTTGAGAAAGATGGAAGAGGAAGCATTGACAATAAACACAGCCTGGTGAAAGCCTAGCACCTTCTGGCCCCTCCCTGTGCCAACCTCCACCCAGACCAGGCACTGAGAGTGACCAGAGATGCTGGGCACCAAGGCTCAGGCTGCCATGACCACATCTGTAATTTCTGCTTCTGAACGAGTGGCCCTTTTCCCCCACTAATTTAATCTTTTGTAATGAACGAGTTAAAAAAAATTTTTTTTTAAATTTTGCTTTCAGATGGAAGGTAGAAGGGTAGATTTGAAAATAAATGTTGGCCATTACATTATCAGACATGATAGGGCCTTATTTTAAACATTCTCTCTGCAGACGGCCTGCTTTTAGCACAGAGGCCCGCAGGAGACAAGTGGGGAGCAGGATAGTTGTTTTCAGCCTCAGGCACTTACTTGCTCGAGAAAAATTGCTGCCAGCTGAGTGGTTTCAAAAAACTCAGGCTACCAATGTGGTCTTTAGTGGGTAGAGGATTAGAGGGAATGCAGTTTCTTCTGTCCTCTATAAATATTTGCTGGATGGCTAATGGGTTTTTGTGTGCATGTGTATTTCCTTTTTCTATTGGGGAAATTACCAGTAATACAGGAACATCCTGTGATAAAATATATGAAGTGTAGAGCCTAAGAGAATGGATCAGTGAAATAGAGGAAATGTGGCCCAGGCCTGTAGCAGGCTGTATTGTAACAAAAAGTCCTGGCATCTGGATGTATCTACAGGTGCCTAACGACAGTGGTGGGGGCGGGGGGTGGCGGCGATGAATAGACTATTCCACCAGCAGCTTTTAGCATCCAAAGCTTACACCCCCATCAAAGAAATCATGCTTATATCTAATTATTTTAAATTTTAAAATCAGTGCTCACATCTACCCTTAGAATGCTTAAATGTCATTTTATTTTAGATTAGTATCCACGCTGGAATTCCTGTGAGAATAATCCCTTGTAATCTCCAATCCTGTGCTTCTGAATGAGCAGAGCCTTCACTGCATTACTTGAATGGTGTGATAAGTGTCTGTCCCGGTTCAGTATCTGTTCATGTGATGAGATGCCTGCATTAAAGTGAGCCTGGCAATATTGAAGTCTGAGTTTCCAAGCAAAGAAACATGGGAAGAATCTTCAACTGTAATTGTTAATTCTGTGGAAAATAGGAATGTAGAAATTTTTGAAAATACTGATCTTTGTTTCCTTGTCTTCAAAACAAAGTTTAAATATGGCTCCAAAATAAATATATATATTTAAAAAAATATATATATATTTTAATAAAATATAATATATATATACATATTGTCCTATTAACATGTTAAGGAACCAGTCCTCACTTTATGCAATTACATAATAATTATAACCACAAATTACATTCCAAATGATTTACCTGCCGCTTTTTAATAAACTTAGTTCTCTTCTCCAGAGGTAGTGTCCAAGGAGGGTTTTTTTGGAGCTTGAAGAAAGCTCTCCCATCAGCATACCACCTGCTTTTTCTCAGCCCATCAGCTGGAGATGACCTCTGTTCAGCTGTATGATTCCCACTCCCTCATATGGGAGAGTAGAGGAGTAAAAACGTTAATTGAAATATAATACATATAGAAGAGTACACAGCTCATAATCATATATCTCAGTGAGTTTTCACCAACAGAAGCACCCATGTAACCAGTATGCAGATGAAGTGTATCTTTTTATAGTGATAGGTATTTCTTTTTTTTTTTTTTTTTTTTAAGATTTATCCATTTTAGAGAAAGAAAGAGTGAGAGAAAGCAAGCCTGCACATAAGTGGGGTAGGGACAGGGGAAGAGAAGCAGACTCTCCGCTGAGCACAGAGCCCCATGCAGGACTCCCTCCCACAAATCTGAGATCATGACCTGAGCTGAAACCAAGAGCTGTAGGGGCGCCTGGGGGGCTCAGTCGGTTAAGCATCTGCCTTCAGCTCAGGTCATGATCACAGGGTCCTGGGATTGATCCTGAGATCGAGCAGAGTCTAAGAAAGAAAATTTTAAAATACTCATTGGATCTAATTCTCCCCCAAATGACTACTGATAACATTTTGGTGTGTTTTCAGGCTGTCTGTCCCTCCCTCTCCCACACACAGATTTATGTGTGCCCAGATATACATGCGCGCAGTACCACAACCTGGGGAGCTTCACACACGTGGGTACATACACACAAAAGAAGTTCCACATTAAAAAAAAAAAAAAAGAAGAAGAAGAAGAAGAAGAAGAAGATGTTCCACATAGTTGCAATAACATGACAAAGAGACTTTTAGATCTATCACGGCCTGGTCGTTGGCTTCATCAGAACGGCCGGGAAACTCAAAACCATCCATCTCCCTACTTGATGGCAGGAAGGGTTTTTGTCTTTGCTTCTGTTTTGTGGGAGAGGAGGTTGAACTAAATGGCTGACATATATGAGGATGGCTCATTGATTTCATTTATCCCTTATTTTCCCATTTCTCAGAAAACTAAGCATCGATGATAGGAAGTTCAGATACTTCTGGTAGAAAACCTCTTCATGCAAAGCAGAAGTGAGACCTGGCCCCAGACTTTTCTGGGAAATCTGTTAAACTGAACCCCTTGAGGCTTCAGCTTCATTTTTTGCCAGAAGGCCAACTTGACCCTTCTCTTTTTTTTTTTTTTTTTAATTTATTTTTTATTTTAATTTTTTTTTTTGACTCTTCTCTTCTTTTAATTAGCTCCCTTGCGGACACCCCAGTAGACCTTACCCGCAGTGGCTGTGTGTCAGCAAAAAGAAGCAGAGTCAAAAATGTTGGAAATCAAGCTGGTGGTCCTTTATAAGTTGCCTTACTTCTAACATGGATGGGAGGATGCCTTCATGGTGCTTGGTTCTTGCTGTGTTTCCTGCTCACATTGTCAGGAAGAGAATAGTTGGCAGCAGCTTCCTGTTGCTATTGGTGGCACAGGGCGTGATGCCCCTCTGCCTCCTGGCTGGCCGAGGAGTCCACTTCTTCTGCAGGGGGTTTGATGGGGTTCTTTGTGCTGGGAAAAGTTGTTTCCCACAGAACTGCCTATGCTTTTCTTTCTTTTTTTTTTTTTTTTTAAGATTTTATTTATTTACTTATTTATTTATTTGGAGACCACACGCAAGAGTCAGGGGAGAGCCAGAGGGAGAGGGAGAGGGAGAAGCTGAGCGTGGAGCCTGACCCAGGGCTCGATCCCACGACCCTGAGATCATTACCTGAGCAAAATCAAGAGTCAGAGGCTTAAGCACTTGAGCCACCCAGGTGCCCTGCCCTTCTTTCTTAGAAATATATCTTATTGGGGATCCCTGGGGGGCTCAGCAGTTTAGAACCTGCCTTCAGCCCAGGGTGTGATCCTGGAATCCTGGGATCGAATCCTGTGTCGAGCTTCCTGCATGGAGCCTGCTTCTCCTTCTGCCTGTGTCTCTGCCTCTCTCTCTCTCTCATGAGTAAATAAATAAAATCTTAAAAAAAAAAAAAAGAAATATATTTTATTATCTTTTGTACTTGGGATTTATGACACATGCAGGAACGTTCTTGGACCTGTTATCATTGTAAAACGTCTTCTCAGGTCGCTCCTTTCTTCTTGTTTGTTCACAAACATTCAGAAACAGTGTGAAGTGGCCTGTGTATTTACCTGTGTTCTTGTATTGTCTTTGCAGTCGGAATCAGCTGTCTGCCCTGCCTGCCTGCCTGTGTGGTCTGCCTCTCAAAGTCTTAATCGCAAGTAACAACAAACTTGGGTCGCTGCCAGAGGAGATAGGTCAGCTCAAACAGTTGATGGAGTTGGTATGTTACTGATTTTTAAGATGCTCTTTCTCTTTGCATACTGACCATCGTCTACCAAGGTAGTCAGACTTTTTGCTGCAGTTGGACAGGGAGGTGCACCCGTTGTTGGAGGGCTGTATATGATAAAGACATTAAGTGGGGAGCGGAACCAGCTTGGCTTTGCTGTGGCAGACACAGTTCCTGAAGTTTACAGGTTTCCTGTAGTTTACACTTCCTGAAGTTCGCAGGATTTACAGTTGCTGCAGTTTTACTGGTTATCATGTAGTAGTTAGATCATGCTTTTTTCAGATCGCATATAAATTTGTGATAAATTTTGAATAAACTGGCCAGATAATGTACCAATAAGTTTGTAGGCCATATTTGATGAATATAAATCATTAATTGAGAAAGAACAGAGTGCTCTGATTCTGTAAGGGTTTTTAGTAACCATTGTCCTAAACTGATGAACTCTAAAATGTGACCAAATTCCCAGAGGCAAAAACAAAACAAAACTCCACATTATAGATGGGTGGAGATGGGTTGTAAGTGTGCACCTGACACCAAGAGGCACTGTTCTATTTCAGCTCTTTCACTACTAATCAAATCACTCACCTTGTTTCTAAAATGGGAAAGAATGAATCCCAGCCGGGTAAGGTGGATGAATGAAGAAGCAGAAACGAGCAATCGGACTAAAACATTACGGTCATAATTTATCCTCCAAGCAAGCATTACCCCATACTGACCTTGTGTCAGGCACAGAGCTGAATGTTGTGATTATGACCATAAAAAAGATGGTACCTTGGGATCCCTGGGTGGCGCAGCGGTTTGGCGCCTGCCTTTGGCCCAGGGCGCGATCCTGGAGACCCAGGATCGAATCCCACGTTGGGCTCCCGGTGCATGGAGCCTGCTTCTCCCTCTGCCTGTGTCTCTGCCTCTCTCTCTCTCTCTCTGTGACTATCATAAATAAATTAAAAAAAAAAAAAAAGATGGTACCTTTTTATGGTAGATTTTACTGGTAGATTCCAGCCTAGAACATTGATTGCCAATGACTTTTTTTCTTGTGTGCCAACTCTAGTTAATTTCTTTGGGGCCGTGTGGAACACGTGGTGATGACTTGTAAAACCCAGATAGTGCTGTGATGCCTTCATCACGTCTGCAGTGGGAATTGGCTAGGAAAATGACAGCACCGGAGTCATCTATGTATCAGCTTTGATTTTAGAGTGGAAATGCCTCATTGCTATATAAAGGCATTGTAGGTAAAGAAAGAGTGTCTTTATCAGGACTTACATGATAGTAGTATCTGAAGCCCATTCCAGCTAGCTCACACCAAGAGTTGGGATTGGTCAAAAAGATGCAGGGGTCTTCTCAAATAGCCAAACAGTCTTGAGAAAGAAGAACAAAACTGAGGGTATCGTAATCCCAGATTTCAAGATAATACTACAAAGTTGTAGTAATCAAAACAGTATGGTACTGGCACAAAAATAGACACATAGATAGTGGGAAAGATACATGCACATCTGTGTTCATCGCAGCATTATTTATAATAGCCAACAGATGGAAACAGCCCAAGTGTCCATCAGTAGATGAATGGATACAAAAGATGGGGTGTACAACGCTGCTCCGGCTGAAGGTGGCCCTGACGACCAGCTGAATCGGCTCAAGGTTGAAGAACTAGCCCTCCAGTCAATGATTAGTTCGAGGAGAGGAGATGAGATGCTTTATTCTCACCTTGCACCTCAACAGTCACATGATATGCTGGTGCATGTGGACAATGAAGCATCAGTCACAACCAAACTGCACTGGAGTTGAGCACAAGATGTGCCCGAAGAGTAGTAGGAGGAAGAAGCAGATTCCTGAAGCAGGTGAAATGCACGTCTGAACAGAGACAGGCATGGGAAAGAAGCCTGAAAGCAATATGGCACACCACCGGGCAGGGGACTCACTCTTTGCTGCTTCCCAAATACTTAGACACCAGCTGCATGGGTCGGTGTGCTGGGCTGGTTAAAGCCAATGGTGGAGCAGAGCCAACCTGCAAAATCCACTTCCTCACCGTCAGATCTCTTGATGAAGGCATGAACCTGTGTGAGGGAAACAGTTAAGTGTTGTTAAAAAACCAAAAGGAAAGTTCAAGAGTCCTGGGTCTAGAGCTTCACTTAGGAGGAGCTCCTGGAGCCTGTCCTAGGGTAGCAGTAGGGGGCCATGAAAATGACCAGCTCCTGCCAAGAACCTACGCTCTCCCACTGTGACCTGCGGGTGGCAGCTCCACTGTCAGTGCCTCTGAGTGGCTGGCTAGGAGAAACGAAGGAACAGATAGGCTTCCTTCCCTCAGCCTGTCCCTTACACTGATGCGTGGAGGCTGATGTTTGGGATCTTGCAGCTCCAGGGTCAGCGGGAGCAGAGTGGTCAAGGTGGAGCAGGGAATGGGCATGGGGAGTACTGGGCAGATGACACAACAAAGTAATAAACGGGGCGTGTACAAATGGGAAATAAATGGACTTACCATGAGTTGCTTCAGAAAAAAAAAAAAAAGATGTGGTGTATATACACAATGGCATACTACTCGGCCAGAAAAAAAGAATGAAATCTTGTCATTTGTGATGACATATATGGACCTTCATAAAGGGCATGAAATAAGTCAGAGAAAGACAGATACCATATGGTTTCACTAACATGTGGAACCTAAAAAAAAAAAAAAATTGAAAAAACAACCAGAAACAGTCTCATAAATACAGAGAATGACTGGCAGTTGCCAGAGGGAATGGGGAGCAGGTGGATGAGTGGAATTAAGGAATGCAAACTTCCAGGGCATCTGGGTGGCTCAGTCGGGTGAGCATCTCCCCTCCGCGCAGATCATGAACTCGGGGTCCTGGGATGGAGCCCTGCGTTGGGCTCCCTGCCCAGTAGGGGAGTCTACTTCTTCTTCTCCCTCTGCATGTCCCCCCGCTCATGTCCTCTCTTTCTCTCAAATAAATAAATAAAACTTTTTTTAAAAAAAGAGGTGTAAACTTCCAGGTATAAAATAAGTCACAGGGATGAAAAGTGCAGCATGGGGAGTATAGTCAGTACTGTTGTAAGAGCATCGTGTGGCGTCAGGTGGTGACCATACTTAGTATGGTGAGCGCTGTGCCATGCATAGAGTTGTTGAATGACTATGTTGGGCGCCTGAACCTAATACAACATTGTATATCAACTATACCTAGATAATAATTTTTTTTAAAAAAGATGCAGTTTTCCCATCACTCAGCATGAGGACATTTGATCAGGGGTCATGAATGTTTAGAATAAGACACTGGAAACTTATCATGAGCCATAGCAGTGTTTTTGTTTTCTCAGCTTTCTGTATTTCTCTATATAATGGAGATGTTGCCTTGCCCGCAGATCTGAAGTTTAAATGTCCTCCAACTTGAGCACTAGCTGGTCTGTCTTGGCCTCGGTGTCTAAGCGAGGGAAGCAAGGCTTGGTTAGGATGTCCTCCCCTGACTCAGTCCTCGATGCTCAAAATATATGGTCATGTGACCCAGAGACAGCTGCTCTGCTGCCACCAAAGGGGACAGTTTCTGAAAGAAGATGAATATTAATTTGGGTAGGCAACTCCTACCCCTAAATTTGCTATTATAAGAAATACATGCCTAGGGTAGGGAATGATTGATTCAGTCTTGGAGTTGGGAAGGTTTGTACGGGAAGAGACCTTTGAGAGGCCCCTTACAGAAGTCTGTTTGGGATTTTCTAAATGGGAAAAGGAAGGCTGGACAGAGGAAGAAGCATTTAAGAGAGAGAGGACAAGATAAAAAGCCTCTGCACAGCAAAGGAAACGGTCAACAAAGTGAAAAGGCAACCTCCAGAATGGGAGAAGATATTTGCAAATGACACATCTAAGAAAGGGCTAGTATCCAAGATCTATAAAGAACTTATCAAACACAACACCCAAAAAACAAAGAATCTAGGCAAGAAATGGGCAGAAGACATGAACAGAAATTTCTCCAAAGAAGACCTACACATGGCCAACAGACACATGCAAAAATGCTCCGCATCACTGGTCATCAGGAAAATACACATCAAAACCACAATGAGATCCCACCTTACCCTGGTGAGAATGGGGAAAACTAACAAGACAGGAAACAACACATGTTGGAGAGGAGGTGGAGAAAGGGGAACCCTCCTGCACTGTTAGTGGGAATGTGACCTGGTGCGGCCACTCTGGAAAACTGTGTGGGGGGTCCTCAAAGAGTTAAAAATAGACCTGCCCTATGACCCAGCAATTGCACTGCTGGGGATTTACCCCAAAGATACAGATGCAGTGAAACGCCGGGACACCTGCACCCCGATGTTCACAGCAGCAATGTCCACAATAGCCACACTGTGCGAGGAGCCTCAGTGTCCATCGACAGATGACTGGATACAGAAGATGTGGTCCATGTATACGATGGAGTATTCCTCAGCCATTAGAAACGACAAATACCCACCATTTGCTTCCACGTGGATGGAACTGGAAGGTATTATGCTGAGTGAGTCCATTGGAGAAGGACAATTACATGGCTTCCCTCATCTGTGGAATAGAAGAAACAGCACAGAGCATCATAGGGGAAGGGACGGAAACCTGAATGGGAAGTCATCAGAGAGGAAGACAAACCATGAGAAACTCTTAATCAGAGGAAACAAACGGAGGGTTCTGAGAGAGGAGGTGGGTGGGGGTTGGGATAAGTGGATGATGGGCGTTAAGGAGGGCACGTGATGGGATGAGCCCTGGGTGTTATGCGCAACTGAGAAATTACTAAACACTACATCTGAAACAAATGAGGTGCTACATGTTGGCTGATTGAATTTAATATGAGAGAGAGAGAGAGAGAGAGGACAGCTTGTGCAAAGGCAAGACAGCCCGGGAGGATACGGCATGAGTGGGGAGTGGGAAGCAGTTTAAATCCTGCGGAGGCTAAGCTAGGTAGGCTGGGCGTTCAATTCTCACAGCCACGACCTTAGAACTAGGCCACCATCCGCTCCTCCACAGGCCATTCAAGACCATCCTCAGGACTCTTGGTCCCTGCCTGTCTCCCCAGATTCATCTCCTGTCCGGGGCTCCTTTACCCTCTGAGTTCCAGCCTTCTAGGAATGCACCTTGTTCATTTCCTCTTCTGGACTTGGAAGCATCTCACTGACTCTGTATGAGCTGTTTCTTCCTTCTCCTCTTCTCTTGATCCATTCTTAGCCACATTAGATCTCACTTCCTCCAGAAAGCCTTTCCAGATCCTCCGAGCCAGAGCTAGGTGCTCCGAACACAAGCACCCTGGACGTATCTCTGAATTCCGTGGAATCACACTTGTCCTCTTCCTTGGCATTCTCCATGCCAGCTCCCCCTAGATCTTGAAAGCCGCCTGAGGATAGGAACTTGCTGTCGTACCCAGTGCTTGGCACAAGATAGACACCTAGTCAATGTTTGCTAAATGCTGCTGTCAAACGGTGGAAAGTGGGCCGAGCAGGTGGCTTGGGACAGACCGTGCAGACTCCCAGGTGCTCAGCCTGGCGGGGGGATGACTGTCTTACAATCCAAGCTAATTCAGAAGGTGCCACCTTAACTGGTTCCAGAAAACAGAAACATAATACAGAGTAATGCTGGGGATTGAAACTGATAGCCATAATACTTATTTTTCTTTTTTGAGAATACTTCCCTTTGGGAGTCTGATAAACCACAAAATCCAGGTGTGCTAAGAATGTGGCTTAAGTCTTACAAACACAATATGAATGACAGGTAGGTTTTCCCCCCACTTCTTGGGCTCCCACACAGGGAGGCACGCTGGCCAGGTCGGTGTGTTGGAACCTATTGGCCTCCCGAATGTGTTCCCACCCCCTGCACCCTGGGCCTAAGCCCACAGCATGCCCTGCATTCAGCTGCGCTGTGGCCACGGCTACAGGCCAGCTCATCCATGGCACCTGTGGCGCATGTGGCACGTGTGCTGAGCCCAGAGCCAGCCCCACAGCAGAGCAGGGCTTCCCCCACATGCTCTCGTCAGCTGCTGGGCTGGCATGGCTGCAGAGGTGGAACAGCCTGTCTCCCGCCTCAGGACCCACGAGCTGTGGGGTGGCTCATAAGGGACCCCTTGAGCTCTTCTTAGGTACCCTGTCCAGAGCCCACTCTCGCAAAGGCTGCCCTGCCTCCTCGTGCAACCAACTACCTATTTAGCACTGTCATCCACTGGCTCTGGCATCTTTTCTCCCCCAGCAGTACCTGGTGAGTCCTTGGATCCTGGAATGTTAGAGCCCCAGGGGTTTTCAAAGCATCTAGTCCAAGCTCTTGATACCTTATAAATGAAAAAAAAAAAAAAAAAAAAAACAAGGTAGAGAGACAGCCTGTGATGTACTGAAGGTCACTGTGTCATAGCTAACTTGGAATGTGAGCTGAAACACCCTCACCCAGCACCGTTTGATAGGAAGATACTACCAAGCAGCAAACGTTATTCTATTCTATTCTATTCTATTCTATTCTATTCTATTCTATTCTATTCTATTCTATTCTATTCTATTCTATTCTATTCTATTCCATTCCATTCCATTCCATTCCATTCCATTCCATTCCATTCCATTCCATTCCATTCTTAATTCCAGTGTAGTTGGCACACAGCATTATATTAGTCTCCTGTGTACAATATAGTGAGTTAACACTTCGATATACCACGGGGTACTTATCAGGACAGGTGCCCTCCTAAGTCCTCATCACCTGTTTCATCCATCTCCCATCCACCTCCCCTCTGGTAACCATGTAACCATTCATTTGTTCTCTGTAGTCAAGAGTCTGTTTCTTGGCTTGTTTCTCTCTCCACCCCCTTTCTCTCTCTCTCTCTTTCCTTTTCTCATTTGTTTCTTAAAGTCTGCATCTAAGTGAAATCAGGTGCTATTTGTGTTTCTTTGACTTATTTCACTTAGCATAGTACTCCCTGTCTCCACTCATGTTGTTGCAAAATTTCATTCTTTTTTATGGCTGCATAATATTCCATTGTGTGTGTGTGTGTGTGTGTGTGTGTGTGTGTGTACATGTGTGTACACCATTTATCAGTCAGTGGACACTGAGACCGTTTCCATAATTTGGCTATTGTAAATAATGCTGTTATAAATATAGGGCATACAGATATATAAAAATTATTTTTTAGATAAAAATATAAAATAAATACATATTTATGTATAAAATATATTTTTTATTTAGAAATATTTATTTTATATATATTTTTAAAAGTACATTTTTTATATATAAAAAAAGGTATTTTTATATTCTTTGGGTAAATACCCAATAGTGTGATTTCTGGATCATAGAGTAGTTCTATTCTTAACTTTTTTGAGGAGCCTCCACACTGTTCCATAGTGGCTGCACCAGTTTGCATTCCCACCAACAGTACACAGGGCTTCCTTTTTCTCCACAACCTTGCCAACATTTGCTGTTTCTTGTGGTTTTGATTTTAGCCATTCTGACAGGTGTGAGGTAGTATCATTGTAGTTTTGATTTGCATTTCCCTCATGGTGAGTGAGGTTGAGCATCTCTTCATGTGTCTGTTGGCCATCTGTTGGCCATCTTCTTTGGAGAAATGTCTGATCATGCCTTATGCCCATTTTTTAATTGGATTATTTGGGATTTTTTTAGGTGTTGATTTGTATAAGATCTTTATATACTTTGGATACTAACTCTTTATTGGATAATGTCATTTGCAAATATCTTCTCCCATTCAGTAGGGGTGCCTTTTAGTTTTGCAGATTGTTTCCTTCACTGTGCAGCAGCTTTTAATCTTGATGTAGTCCTAATAGTTTATTTTTGCTTCTGTTTCCTTTGTCTCAGGAAACACATCTAGAAAAATGGTGCTGTGGCCCATGTCAGGGAACTCACTGCCTGCACTTTCTTTGAGGATTTTTATGGTTTCAGGTCTCACATTTAGGTCTTTAATCCATTTTGAGTTTTTGCATATGGTGTAAAAAAGTGGTCCGGTTTCACTGTTTTGCATGTTCCTGGTCCAGTTTTCCCAACACCGTGTGTTGAAGAGACTCTCTTTTCCCCATTGGATATTCTTTCCTGCTTTGTCAAAGATTAATTGACCTTATAATTGTGGATTTATTTTTGGGTTTTCTGTTTTGTCCTATTGATTTATGTGTCTATTTTTGTGCTAGTACTACAGAGTTTTGAGGACTGCAGCTTTGTAATATAATTTGAGGTCTGGAATTGTGATGCCTCCAGCTTTGCTTTGCTTTTTCAAAATTGCTTTGGCAATTTGGAGTCTTTTAAGGATGATTTGTTCTAGTTGTGTGACAAATGCTATTGGTATTTTGATAGGGATTGCGTTAAAGGTGCAGATTGTTTTGTGTAGCATAGGCATTTTAACAATGTTTGTTCTTCCAATCCACAAGCATGGAATGTCTTTCCATTTTTCGTATAGTCTTCAATTTCTTTCATCAGTGTTTTATACTTTTTAGAGTACAGGTCTTTTTCCTCTTTGGTTAGGTTTATTCCTAGGTATCTTACTATTTTTTATATAATTGTAAATGGAATTCTTTTCTTAATTTTTCTTCCTGCTGCTTCATTATTAGTGTATAGAAATGCAACAGATTCCTACACATTGATTTTATATCCTGAGACTTTACTGAATTCATTTGTCAGTTGTAGTTTTTTTTTTTTTTTTTTTTTTGGTGGAGCCTTCAGGGTTTTCTATATAGTGTATAAAGTCATCTGCAACTATTGACAGCTTTACTTCTTCCTTTTCAATTTGGATGCCTTTTCTTTCTTTTTGCCTTGCTGGTGTCAGCAAATGTCATTTTAAATGCATTGGTAGCCACATTTTTTTTTTAAAAAGCAAGTGAAGTTCATTTTAATGATTTATTTTATGCAAGATGGCTAAAATATTATTTCAGCATAAATGTGATATAAAATTTATGAGATATTTTATATTTTTTTCACATTAAGTCTTTGAAATCAGTGTCTATTTTATACTGCCAGCATCTCACAGGTTGGACCAGCCCCATTGCTAACACTCAGTGGCCACATGTAGCTACTGTCCACACTACTGGGTGGGGCAGCTTTGTAGCTTGTGTTCCTTAACTGTGTGAGCATGCACGATCTTGTAAAAAGCATTTATCTGTGACATTGGTGAATATTTAAATCATTGCCATTATTTAACCACAAGGGGTGACTGGCCTTGCTTAAGGTCACAGACTAAAAAAAGATTAGTTTCCATCCGTTCTTACTTATCTTTCATCTCTTTTTGCTTAAAATAGTAGTGCTACTGTAGGTAACCATGTCAAATGAATTTTTAGCTAGCAGTTGGAAAGAAGTTCCCCAGAGAGCCTGCAATAATTCTAGACTTGCTTGGGAGGTTTTTGTTTTATAGTTACTTACATGGTAACCAACTTGTTAAAAAATTTGGGGAGGCACTGCCCTGCCCCCAAGCATTCAGAGTACCCTAAGCCAATTAAATGCTGATAAAATCACTCAGGTTATCAGGCTCTGAGCATTGTTTAGCTATTTTGGAAGAAATATTTTTAAATTTCACATTAGACTCAAACAGTATCCTAGATGGAGCTGTAAAGTCTCTTCTCTTCCAAGTGTGAGTATTCCAGAGTCATCAGTGGCTTAAATAACAAAACCCAAAGTACCACAGCTGTCTGCAAGAAAAGAGTCTTCCTCTCTAATTTTTAAGAGTTGAAAAACACCATCTTACCATCTTAAATATATGTCACACTTATCTGAAAATAAAACAGAAAGCATTGCCATGCAGTTATTGGCTTGTCCAGCCATTTGAGATTGTGCAGAGAACAGAGGAACACAATTATTCCTCCTCCCATGAAGAAGCCATTAAGAAACACCTGTTGAGATGTCTTTTTTCAAATCCGTGAGAGGCCAGGCTAGAGTTCTATACTGTTTCAGGTGCAAGAGAATTTAAGGAATCTTAGTTCTGTGAAGCTGGCCCCTCCGGGGCCATTTCTGGTGGGAATGAATGAGCTAGGACTTCCTGCCTTCTTGGCCACGTTGAATACTTCTGTCCCTCTGGCACTCTCAGAGCTGTAGCTGTAATAGGTATGTTGCTTTCTAAGTCTTTATATCTGGGTGTTCTTTCTGTAAGAGAAAGAGGAAAAGCCCTGGCATTTACTGCACACCTACTATATGCCTGGCACTCTGCTAGGTACATGACGTGGATTATTTCATACAATCTTGACAATAACTCAGCCAGGCAGGTATCATATCTACATTTCGTAAACAAATTTGAGTTTCAGAATTACTTACCCAAAGCCATGGGGCTACATGGAGGGGTGGGACTGGGGTATAAAAACCAGTATTGTGTGATGAAAGCCCCAACTCTGTCAACAGCACCACGCAGCTGTTCTTGCTGTATCTTCTTCTAGACTAAGTGTCTCATGGAGAGGGGCCATGTTTTGTTTGTTGGGTGAGTTCCTGGTTTACCTTGCAATGGTTTTCTCATTAAAGTTGGGGCAGAGCATGAATAGCCAAGAGTGAATCAGAGAATGAATGTTTTAAAAAGAGGGTCAGTGTCTGTCTGGAAGTTTCCTCACAGAGGAGCTCCAGCCTGGCAGGGAAGGTCATTGGACTGTTCTGGTGTTGACTAAACCTTATTGTCTTCGTTAAAACCACATTAACACTTGGAAACATGGTTCTTTTACTGTCAAACCATGCCTGAAGGAAGAGGCATGTTGGATATTTGGTGAGAGATGCCATATGAATGGCCTGTGTTGTAATGACCTTAGAGCTGTGAAGACAAGCACACCACGGAAAGCATGGTGAACTTGAGTTTTCTCATAGTTTCCTGTGCATACTGACCTGCTGGGGTCCAGAGATGGTCTATCCCTTGTGTGGTTTCTTTCCATTTGTCTTTCCCCAACTCGGGCATTGAAAACTATGGCTCCCAGCTCTTACCTGCATGTAAGAGGACGTATTATCACTGGTCCAGAAAGCTACTCCTAAAACCGAAAAACTCAGAGAGCCTGATGCAAGGAAAGGTACATTTCCTGGCCCTGACTAGACCTCTCTTTTTTTATTCTCTTTTCATGAAATGTTTATTTGTGTGGGGAGTTTGATTTCAAGGATCAATTATTGACAAGACACTGGGTGTATCGTCCTACATCTGAGGAAAATCCCTTCTTCCTTATTTTCATCCATGGCATTCCGACCTCTGAGCTAGGTATTGGGAAGACATAAATTCATGTGTCTCACATAGTCATTTTTCCACTTGTGGTCTCTGGAGATGCCCCAGCCCCTCTGGTTCCTGTGGGACAGTTGGGAATCCATGGCTTGTTGAAGATCCATTCTGTTGGAGAACATTGGGGTGGTATGCGAAAAGGTGTGAAGTTGTGTTTTATACTGAAAGGAGACATTCACTAATGTGATAATTTATCCTACCAGAGGTTGCTTGATAAAGTCTTGAATATAAATGAGCAGATTCATTTTTTTAAGGATCTTATTTATTTATTCATGAGAGACAAAGAGAGAGAAGCAAGAGACACAGGCAAAGGGAGAAGCAGGCTCCCTGCAGGGAGCCCATCCCAGGACCCTGGGATCACCCTGAGCCAAAGGCAGACGCTCAACCACTGAGCCACCCAGGCGTCCCTTAATTTTTCTTAAAAAAAAGTTCTGACTACAGGCATTGAGGTTTTTGATTGTTATGGAATCAAAATTGACATTATTCCTGAGTTAAGTATCTGACTTTTAAAATCTCTTCATTATCTCTGTTGTGATAAATGGATTTTCCTAATATCACAAGGAAATTTGAATTATTTAATCTTGCCACTTCTTTGTACATAGGCACAGAGAGGTTAAGACATTTACCTACAGTTACACAGTGAGTCATACAATAGACATTTCCCCCCAAAAAAGAGCATGATCCCATGATGGGAGTTAATAGCTTGGATTTCCTGTCAGAATGTTCGCATTTCCTTCCATTAAATAAAGAGCTACATTTATTACAAAAATATGACTGAAGCGATTGTATAACCACACTAGATTTTTGAAAACCTGAGGGTCAGAGCAAGTTAGCTTGTGAGAATACCGCATGTATTTGCACAGGGTGGCCTGGTCTCACTGGACGTCTTTCCCTAACCAAGATCGTCTTGACACAATCCACAGTGGTTGTGTTGGTTTTCATTAGAGGTTACTCCTTGAAAACACTTTTCTTTTCTTTTTTTTTAAAGACTATTTTCTGAAAGTGAACATTAATAATAATTTAATAACCCCTGAATTAATCTGATGTTTTAAATCCTTATCATTTTTGCATACTGAAGGTAGTAAATTAACAACTAGCACTTAATAACAAAAATCTATTAGTCTCCAATGTGCATTTAACACTTCTAGAGACTTCCTTTATTGCCTGAAGGGGCTGGCATGAAATGACTCTAAAGTTTTTCCTTTGGTTACTTAAAAACATGTTGATTAAACTAGTGGAAAAAAAGTTTATCTTAAGTCATAGTTAAAATTCTCCATTTGATCTTTATCTCAATTACTAAGTTGAGCTGGCCGTTCCATAAAAACTTAAGTTCGAGACTTAATGTTCTTGTATATAAACTAGATTCATTTCTATATACTAGAGAATAGAATTAGTAAATATGTATGACATGCTTATGATGATTTCTTCCTGGCCTACCTGTATATTTGCAATATTCTAACAGTAAATATATGGTAATTTGATTCACTGAAGCTTGAGATAATTATTTTCTAAGATAGAGCTTAGGGGCTAATAAGCAATTCAGAAGGGATTCACTTTACTATTCTAAAAAGAGCCAATGAATCAGAAAGTCATAGCTTGGTAAATTCTCCCTAAATGCAGAAGTATGAGGTATTGGTGTCATTTATTTATTAAATTTATTTTCCTAAACATTACCTTTTTAAAATGAACTCAAAATTAAAAAAAAAAAAAAAAAGAACCATACCTTAGGCTAAATGTGGACAGACATGTCCTAGAGAACCAGACCGTCCTAGGAATACTGCTTTCACGTGTTCTGAACTGAAACATCTTATCTCTATCTTATCCCTCAATTTAGACTAACATCCCCTCCCCCCTCCTCCTCATTCCGCAGTGACTTAAGACCCACGGGGTTTTAATTTTTGTGATGAGATTCATAGCTCCTTTAAAACATAGCAGCGTTCAGTGACTGGAAGGCCATAGACTTTGCATAATTTCACAATATCGATGCTACAATAGCAAGAAGTCTTTATCTGGCTTTCACGCTGGATCTCCCGGCCCCTTTTCTCCTCGTTGTTTTGGCAGGACAGGAAATACCTGACAGCAGAGTGCTATTAGAATAATTTGACCTTCACCATACAGCCCTCCAAATGTGAATGGACAATTGGACCTTGTGTTTCTGATTGTCTACAGATGTCCTGTCCTGCAAGTCAGAACGAAAAACTCTGTATTGTTATGTTCTTTTTTTAAGTGTAAATTGAGTAACTGCTTTCCTTACTAGTAAATAAGCATTGAAATATAGTTGAAGGGAGTTGATTTTCCTTGATGAAGCCATTATGTGAGAAACATATGTTTAAAAAAAAATTACCTGGTATTTCGGGAAACAGCAGCGGGTAATCAGCGGCACGCAAGGTGAATATAGTACGGACCAAAAAATAGGATACGACTGAATGAGACTTTATGCTGTGAATATGCTGCCTTAATATATCTGTTATCTATTTGTTTCCCTCTCTCTTCTCTTTTTTTTTTTTAAGTGATTTTTTGGGGGGTGCCTGTGTGGCTCATTTGGTTGAGTGTCCAACCCTCGGTTTAGGCTCGGGTCTTGGTCTCGGGGTCGTGGGATTGAGCCCTGTATTGGTCTCCTCGATTAGCAGGGAGTCTGCTTGGAACTCTCTCTCTCCCTCTCCCCTTCGCCCCCCCCCCCAATAAATAATAAAATACAAGAATGATTCTTAAAAGAATTCTGTCCTTGGAACTTGGGAAAATTGTCAGTTTCATATCAAAAATCTGATTCCCTTCAACTGCAAAAAGGATCTTTCTTGTGCATTCACACACTGACTTACAAAAAGTGAGTGGGGATGTCAGTCACATTAACTCCTCTCTAGGGATGGAAAATGCCCCCTGTTTCTTCCCTTGTGACCTCCCCACCCCCCACCCCAGCCCCAGCTACCACCAGTGTGACTGTGGTTGCGAGTCCAATAGGATGATTTAATCTCATATATCTCTAGGGCTTACCTGTATACCGTCTATGTGAGAGCTCGGCTAAAAGTGTGGAATGCTACTACCTCTTGCTTCTTCGTGACTTGATTGAGGCAAAGAAATATAAAGATCTCACTGAAAGGATTTGGTTACTGTCTGTGGCTGATCAGAAGCCATAGGAATCAGGAAAAGGTGGCATTTCGTTTTTTTGCTTCTTGTATATGGAAGTCTATGCAGAAAGGCAGAAGTATTTAGTGACTCAGTGAGGGGCAAAAGTGACTGAACAAATCTCCGGACCTCTTAATTCTTTAATTCCTTCCTTTAGACTTTTACTTCTCTGCCGATGTACCTGTGGGTTTTTGTTTTTGTTTTAATGCATCAAGAGCCAGCCCGGGGTGATGGCATGGGACACTCCGCGTTGTTGGTCAGACGCAGAGCATAGAGCGGGACCGTGGCTGAGTGCACTGTGTAGACTCGGCCTCTGCAGAGGGCTGCCGCACTCCTTATTCCTCTTCAGCAGGTGATACTCGCTAGCAGCCTCATGACCTTGCCAGATTGGCGGATCACCTGCGGGTTTCCAGATGAGAAGAGATTAGAGGACAGTGCTCCCCTGTGTTCCGCATGGTCCCGCTCTCACAGGGAGCCCTGGGATTTCTGGCAACGGGTCAGTGGTGAGCTCTTCTCATCAGAGTGAGTGTGGGACTGATTTCTGCAGTCAGGCCTTGCTGCCTTCTAAAAGCGGGGTGGGAAAGGGTTTTTTTTTTTGTTTTGTTTTGTTTTGTTTGGTTTGGTTTGGTTTGGTTTTTTGCAGGTTCAGGAGTGATGTGGGGTATTTAAACACTCGATCTCATTGGGATCAGACCTCGCCCAAGTAGATCTGGGGCTCTGCTGTCTCAAGCAGGACCCGCCAGGGATTGGTATGTAGGTCGGAGCGTCCCAGAGTGCCAGCCGTGGGGCCCATCCCTCGCTTTATCCCTGGCATTCTGCTCAGCGCCGGGAAGACGGAGTGGCTAAGACCCAGGATCTCCCATCGAGGAGCTCACAGGCTTGTAGGGAAGGCAAACGTGTGAGCTCATGAGGGCAGGACCACTGAGGACGGCGCCGTCGTTGTCCCTGGGCGCGTGATCAGACGGGGATGGAAGGGGGACACCTCCACAAAGGCCTCCGAGAGGAGCCAGCGTTGAATTCAGCCTTGGACGGTGCAGGGGGGCCAAGGGGACCACACTGGGGGGGCGCGCCAGGCAGGGAAGAGCCCGACCAGGTGTGGGCCCCTGAAAGGCTGGGACACACACTGGTGACAGCAGACGGCCACGGGTGGGGGGGGGGGGCTTGGGGACGCAAGGGGGGCTCTCAGGGAGATGGCACAGGATACACAGACCAGCACCGGAGCTGCCAACTTGGGGACGATCCCTCCTGCGCTTCCGGAGCTGGGACAGACGTCTGAGCTGGCAGGTGACGCAGGGAAAGGACACTCTGGCAGATTGAGGAGCAGGAGGCCGGGAAGTGACTGGGGAGCACCACAGTGTCGCAGGAGGGAGGACATGGCTCCGAACAGGACAGTAGCCGGGGTGGGGGCTGAGCTTCCAGAGGAAGAGGCAGAGGGGATGAGGGGAGCGGATAAGAAGGGTGAGGCTGCAGCTCTCACTCTGAGCCTGTTGGGCAGTGGTCCCCATCCACAATTGATGGGATGTTACGTTTTTCCCTGCAAGAAAGGGACGTCATAGGCAGCCCGGGTGGCCCAGCGACTTAGCACCACCTGCAGCCCGGGGCGTGATCCTGGAGACCCCGGATCAAGTCCCACATTGGGCTCCCTGCATGGAGCCTGCTTCTCCCTCTGCCTGTGTCTCTGCCTCTCTCTCTCTCTCTCTGTGTGTGTTTGTCTCTATGAATAAATCAATCAATCAATCAATCAATCAATCAATCTTTAAAAAAGAAAGAAAGGGACATCATCCGTGTGCCCCATGGTCTTGCTGGTAAAAATGTGCTTGCAGGCATTTGGGTGCACAAAGTGTGCAGCCCCCCATCACGGACTCCATTCGACAGAAACAGTGCCTCCAAAAGATGCCGTAAGGGTCATGGTTTCCACTGTAAGATGTGGGTGTGTGCTAGGTGGGGTGTGTCACCTTCTGTTTCGAGGCGCTGTGGGAGGGCAGCTGAGGAGCGGGCGGCCTTCGTTCCTAGTGTTGACTGCCCGGGACGCCTGACTTCACCCCCCTGGGCCCCACCTTTCTGACACTACTAAGCTGCTAATACGGCCTCACGGGTTTGTCGTGACAGTAAGATGCGATCGAAGCACGAGAACGCAGCAGGTGCGAGGCCCACAGAGTAGCCCCTGAATGGCCCAGACATCCTTCCTCTCTCCTCTTCCAGCCTCAGAGGATGTTCAAAAGGGTGCACTTTCTTTTTCCTTCTCTGCGCTGAGCCTTGCTTGGCCAGGGGCATCCAGACCAAGGTAACGATGAACCCAAGGAGCTGTCCTCATATTTAAATTCCTTAAGGAGATGTCACGCGGGAGGCTTGATTTCCTGGAAGAGGGTGTTTATCATTTCTGCCTTTGCTTTTTGATGCAGGACGTCAGCTGCAATGAGATCACAGCCTTGCCCCAGCAGATAGGTCAATTGAAATCTCTACGGGAACTGAATGTCAGAAGAAATTACCTTAAAGTTTTACCACAAGGTAAAAAAAGAATAAAACAGGAGATGTTTATTTTGTTTGTTTGCTTACTTCTGGGAAGAAGGTAGTTTGGTTATGTTTATGCATGCCCAATAATATTAATTATATTAATATGAATCATATGAATTTCACACACAGATAACAGAAAAGTTCATATTCATATTTAGTCGGGGGCACGACAGTGCAGCCATTCCCCCGTAGAAGGCCGTGTGTCTGTTAGTTTGCTCACATAATAAAGTATCACAGACTGAGTGGCTTAAACAACAGAAATTTATTTTCCCACAATTCTGGAGGCAGGGAATCTAAGATCAAGGTCTCTCCTGAGGCTTCTTGCCCTGATTTACAGATGGCTTGCTTCTCCCTGCATCCTCACGTCATCCTCCCTCTGTGTCTCCATCCTAATCTGCTCTTCTTAGAAGGACACTGGTCATATTGGGTAGGGCCCACTCACATGACCTCATTTTAACTTAATACCCCTTTGAAGGCCTTATCTTCAGATACAGCCACATTCTGAGGTTCTGGGAACTAGGACTACTCCAACGCAGGAAATTTGGGGACATACAGTTCAGCTCACAACAGGAGGCAGCATGAGTTGTTTTTGGTATGGATGTGCAACGTTCTGGAACATCGGGCCAACACCTTAGGCGATGTGTTTGGTCTCATAGGTCCAGCTGTTAGGATCTCTGGCCTTGGGTATCTGGTCGCCCTGGTTGGGAACCGCCCCCTGAGTCTAGAATCTATGCTTCAGGTGAGAGGACCACCCCTGCTGAAGTGGCACGTGGGCTAACGTCACTGGTTGTTGCAGCGAGTCTCCCAAAGGCCAGAAGCCGGGATCCTCCAGAACCTCGGCGTTGAGGCTGGTTGCCCCCTCAGACATCCCTGCTCAGGAGCCAGCCTCAGGCCAACCCTTCCCTGCACCTGTGGGCTTCCACAGCATGTCATTCTGATATGCTGTCTTTGGGTTCCAATAAAAAGTTACATTTCTTCAGGAATTGCAGGCTATTAAGAACTTTGACAAGCAGCTCTGTAGATGTTGGTGGATCTGAATTTCATACGTTGGGATTCTTGTTTGGACTTGAATCAGAATGAGTCGACGAGCAGTAAAATACCGAATGCTTTCCCAAAAGACGTATTCCAGGTTTCAAAGATGCACTGCTTTCCACCCGTTTCATTTAAGGCCCACCAGGCATACCAGGGTTCACACATCTATTTAAAAATATACCTCAAAGCAAAAGCATATACTTGGAAACAGAAACTAAAGCATTTGGTTAACCCGACACTACTGCAGCTGGTTGAGAACCGCCTGATTTGTATTATTCTGTTCCTGCATCTTGCTCTTTGGCCTGAAGGCAAGCCGGTGAAGCTCATGGAAGGGAAAAAACTTTATAAAATATGATGCACTTGGATGGGAGGTTTGAGTATCTACCTGCCATCCTGTCACTTTTCGTGCACTAACTAGCATCTTCAAGAAGTAGAAGTGGAAACTCTGTCGGCACAAGGACTTATTAGTTTATGACTTTGAGATAACCAGGTATAAAAAGATAGATTTTTCATTCTGTCACAGTCTCATCCATTTTGAAGGGATGAAATTATTTTTCTTGGTTTGAGCAAGTGCAAAGGGGAGATGCTCTTACAGCACATTTCTAAGCATTAAACCTCTTGTGGCACTAAATGCAACTTTCCTCTAAGCTCTTGTTGCTAATCGCTGAAAGCTCATGACAGATCACCAAACTCTCATTTTCAAAAGAAAAAGGGTAACGATCGTTTCACGGATGCCTAGAATAGTCTAGAAACGTGTGAAAAGTGTGTCTTTTCTGCAACCAAGGTCTTTCTTTCTCTCACCACTCCTTACACTCTTACCTTCAGAGCATTCCCTTGCTCTGAGGACGGCATTCCCATCCCTGAAAAAAGATCGGTTACAAATTTCTATCCTTTCCATAATTAGGTTTTCTCAGGTGTAGTAGTTTAAAAATATATCCTCCAAGCTAAAACTTCAGTTTACTGGAAAAATCTCTCTCTCTCTTTTTTTTTTTAATAACTTCCTGCATATCAAGTTTCTTTTCTGCTTCACTCCAGAGAACTCGATTAACAAAAGGGCATTGATAGTGCTTTCAGGCAACGAATTTAAAGACTTTGAGTATTTACTTGTTTTTCCTCTGTGAGTACCCTTCCCCATATGCTTTCAATCTCAGGAGGGAAAACGAGTCTGTGGCCGAATTACCCATATCAATTTTGTGGTGGTTTCACTACACATACTGCAATGAGGAGACCTGCATTTTGTTTTTTTCTAGGCCCAGAATGGACAGAGTTAAGATTAAAGGAGCCCGTCATTGACCTTCTTTGCAACAAAGGATGTGCCTTGGAATTTTTTTTTTCCTCTTCCTCCCTTTTCCTGCCCTGTTTCTTGCGACCATTTCTGGGCCGCTGTTCTCAGCCACCACTACCACCACCACCACCACCATTTTCTGGTTGTGAAACTGCCAGGCTCTCGTTTTTCCTAATGAAGCCAAGATGATAATTGTGTTCCAAACTGCAATTAACGGGAATGGGTCATAATACAAACCATTCTTACTTTATTTACCCTCTTTGGTTCAGTTGCCTCTCCTCCCCTTCCTGCTGTGCCTGCCAGGAACTTAGCCCTCCGCCTTGCTTCAAAGCCTTCACTGTCCCAGGCAGAGAATCGCTGAAGATCCAGAATCCAGTTAAGTTTTGCCACTAAATTTGCTGGCCTGAGTTCAGTGAGTGAAAAGAACAGTCTCTGAGACAGATCCCTATCACTAAGGGTTCCAGCAAGGGGATCTGCCTCCGGGATCCAAATCCCTCTACACACTAGTCCAGTTTGAGGAATAAACCATGAAGTGAAAGAGATCTGACTTTGCCCTTGACCTTCCAGATTCCATGCTGTCCTCCAGGTCCCCGTCCTCCCTCCCTCCTTTACCTGCAGCTCACAGCATCAAGGCAACCTCCAGGATGAGTAGGGTGCCAGGCAAATCGCTGCCCCTGCTCTTGGGGGGGTGGGGGCGGAAAGTGGGGGATGAGGCCTGGGCTCGGGCAGGGACTTGCTCGGCACCCAGCACTGAGTTTGGGACCTGCAGAGTTGGATGCTCTTCAACCTCTCTCCTCGCACTTGGGTCCTGTTTTAAATACAAAGTAATCCCCTAAGGCAGGAACCAAGGAAAGTCCCTTCCACACCCAGAGGCCCGGGGCCAGGAGGCTTGGAGGAGAGATCACGGTTGCTAAGAGCATCTCTGTTTGTGGAACTTGAAGCAGCCTCTCTGAGTCGACTGAAAACCCTCAGGCACACTTGGGGGTGGTAGGGGGGAGAAGCAATCGGGTCACTTCTTACCGCAGGTCACTTTATATAGCACCTGCCTGTCCTCCCCTTTGGATCTCCTCGCAGAGCCCAGAGCCCTTACCGAGGCCCCTCTGCCATATGTGGGAGTGGCCCCCCCAGGGACCTCACTGCTTGGCCCTAGTGTCGCTCTACGTGTCTGCTGTCGCTCAGCCTCTTTGCTCCGTGAAATATAGTCGACTTCGTTCCCTGCAGCTGCCAGCGTCGGTTGGAATGCTTGAAATTACTGAGTGTTTACTATGCCACTGGGTGGGGATTTGAAGCTAAATATAATGTTCTATCTTGTTTGTGGAGCTGCAGGAGACTTTTCAAAAGCAGTAGACTTGAGCCTCATCAAAGCAGGATTACAGGGTCCATTGCAGAGTTCTGAATTAGATGGCATTTAGTCTTGAAAGTAGAATTAGAAAACCCAGGAACACATTTCTTGTAACTGGCTCTGAGACTATGCCAGCCCAGATACGTTGTTGACTCGATAAGAATATTTGATGATTAGCACATTGTTCGTATGCTTGCAAATGAAGTGAAAGCATAAACCTACCCAATGTGGGGTGGCTTATGTGATTGTTCTGCTGGAAGAAAGGCCTTTCTAAACAAAAGATACTGTAAATGTCAAGTGTTTTTTAGCTCTTATCAGAACTACTAACAATTTAAAATGATTGTGCTCCCAATGGAAGATTTTCCCCTCTCCTTTAGTAAAATATTTTAGACACAGACCACGTATTCCTGATGCACAACTTGCTTCAATTATGTTAAATATTTTTCCTGGTAAGCAAAGAATGAATTTTTGAATGTTTAGCCATTTAATCTTGTTGCTTTCTGAATTTGTGTTTTCTTTTTCTTTTTCTCCCCGCCCTGTTCTTTAGAACTAGTAGATCTTCCCTTGGTAAAGTTTGACTTTTCCTGCAATAAAGTGCTCGTGATTCCCATTTGTTTTAGAGAGATGAAACAGCTGCAAGTATTACTACTTGAGAACAACCCTTTGCAGTCTCCTCCAGCACAGGTGAGGGATGGCAGCAAAGCTGTTTCATCGCGGGATACGCCGTCACTAGTGCGTGCGTAACTCTCAGCAGAGCTGGGCCTTTGCTATTCTGCTGAATTAATATTGTTTGGGACATGATCACAATCTCTGAAAGATGAAACTTTGGGTAAATCAGTAAGTTGTCTTGTGCTGCGTCAAATCCACTTACCAGCATTTGGATCACCATTCTGATCACTTGCAATCCTAGGATTATAGGATCATACAAATGTTAGCAATTGTACGTACCTTGGAAACACCTACATGGAGTGTAGGGCCTATTAAAGGAAGCGTATATTCCTCACTTTAATGTGAGCTGAGAAATGGAGTTTAAGCATTTTCACTTATGGGTGTTGGTATTTAGAGAGAAGTTTCAAGTTCAACTGTGAAACCATGTGCTAAACGAAATGAATGCTCCCAGAATTGGACTGTTACCGTGTCAGGTATCTGACTTCTGTACTTTTTTTTTTTACACTATTCAGAATTAGACACATTTCTGTTAGAATGGTTTTCTATTCAAAGTAGCATCTGGAAGACACGATTGCCTAAATTCTCAGATGTTCTGGAGAGGTCAGATTTGGTGTGCATTGTTGAAGCATTGCTTAAAATGAAAATGCAAAAATTAAGATATCAAATGTCTAGGGTCTACATTTTGTTTTGCCCTTAAACAAATACGTATTATTAATTTCTCCGTAGATTTGCACAAAGGGCAAAGTGCACATATTCAAGTACCTGAGTATACAAGCCTGTCAGATTAAGACAACCGATTCCCTTTATCTCCAAACGATGGAGAGGCCACATTTACAGCAGCACGTGGAGGACAGGTGAGTGTGACTGCAGTCACTCAAAGCCCCCATTTGGAATTTGCTTAGGCCACCGTGCTCCTGGTAGGGAACTCCAAAAATCCCTTTGCCTCACTTAACCAGTGCAGATTTATAACTCAAGCATTCTAGCATTTTGGAATAAGAGAGAGAAAATTGGTGCTGTTGATAACCTTTGGCATCTTGCAAATCTTACCTTTCCTAATTTTAATCAGTAATCCGTCTTTCATGAGTATTGCGTGTGTACGCGTGCTGTGCATGTGCGTATATTTTTGTGCTAACGCACATGTACATTAGATGCATGTATATCTCCTTATAAATGCAATCTGTAATATAAATAGAGGTATTGTTTTGTTTTGTTTTGTTTTGTTTTACCTCTTAGTTAAAACAACCATATCAAGCTCAGGCATGTCTTTTTTTTAATTGTTAATTTTTAATATGCCTCAGAACATTGTTAAGAACAACTGGAGGTTTCATTTTGTAATTGTGTTTTAAAAATGCAGTGTGCACAGTTTTTGCCATTTCCTGTTTGGAACAGAAGCATTAGAGTCCTTTCAAATGCCCTTGGCCTTTCTGTGGCATAAATTGGGCCTTGAATTTTCAGGGAACAAAATTCCCACACTGAACACGTGTATAAAAAGCTCGTTTTGAGAGGTCTTCACGGCAGAGACCTTCCTTAGCTTTTTACTAAAAAAATATGGTGACTTAAAATCTAAGCCTGCCATAGGGTATCTTTATATAATACTTAAAGTATGTATTCATTATTTTATTTTTATACACATCAAATGTGTTTATTCACTGGAAAAGAAGCTTACAGATTGATTGAGAGTAAGCACATAAGAGGTAAAAGCCTCTCATAAAAGCAGTTAGGCAGTTTTTGCTTTCTTGGACACTAGAGTCTGTAAGATAAGAAAATTGTCACCTATCTCAAAAAACTGACCACTTGTTAGAGTGTGAATTTATGAAACCCTGAGCACAAAGAATTTATTCTGTACTCTGTTTAGAAAGACTATCTGATTATTAGGCCTTTGTGTCAATCTCCTTTAATATTGGGTTGATTGTTGTCTTATGGGACTAATAAAACTTGTATAGCGAAGTCATTATTTGAGTATAAATTGGTGTATCTTGTTGTGAACTTTGTGATTTCATTTTTTTCTAAATGGATTCCATACTGATGGCATCTATCCCAGCAAGAAGGATTCTGATTCGGGTGTTGGAAGTGATAATGGAGATAAGCGTTTATCTGCCACGGAGGTAATTTTTTGTGATTAGATATTTTTCTTTCTGTGCTAGATATATACATCTGCCTGCATTCCTGAACTCCTGTGTGGTAAAGGGCATTAATGCATCTGTGTGAGAATGTGTGATGAAGTTTGTGAAGGCGATTTGAAATCCCCGAAGTGTTATATAAACAGGAGCTGTTGTTAGCTTTTTCTGCATCTTTAATGTTTTGTAAATATCTCAAAAGTGGAGTCTCTGTCCCCTTCATCTCCCACCACCTTGCTCACATTACCTAGAGTATTCTTGAATGTTTCATAAATATTATGAAATGACAAAGAGTGGTGTGCAGGTACACATGAGGTATTTTTATAAATGTGTTTGTAGGAAACAAGTTATTTACATGCATAAATGTTAAGGAGTCAAATGTGCTTTGCATTTTAGCAGTTTACCTACAGGAAATGCAGTTTTGAGTAGCCATAATTTTTATAGTAATATTTGTTTTCCTGAAGCTCTTTGTGTTCTTTTCCAGCCATTGGATAAAAAATTGGGTATTTGTAAGCTGAGAGGTCTCCTACACTAGAGCTTCCTAAAGTGGTTACAAATAGCTCATTTAGCATATTTATCTCATTTATAGTTAGATGCCCCAAAACCTTCCACTAACATACCATTAAATAGGATTTCTTGACCGTGGGAGCTAGAAGGGATAACTAGGGTAGGGGGTCGATGTATCAGGTCTTCCCTTTTGAGGAACTTTACTGAGTTTTTGTGGTTATTGAGTTTTGAGACATTATACTGCTCTTTGAAGATGTAATTAATAAGCCAATTACCCCATTTAAGGAGTTCACATTTGTCCTGTGTGTGACTCCAAGAAAAATGCCTTTTCCCTGTTCTCTTCAGGTCTTTGAGGGTTAAGATGTACCTAAGATATTTGCATTTATTTCCTATGAAATGCTTTATAAAGCAATGTATTTAAAAGTTAGGGTGCCCTAAGATCTTTCTAATACAGAACATTTCAAAAGGAGTTTGTAGGCAGAAAAAGAAGGCCAATTTCTGTAAAAGAAAATCATTCTCATGAAGCCTCATGAATAGTTTACTGTGGCTCCCTGGGGGAGAAAATACTCAACACACTGCTTTATAAGTTGTATTTAATTCAGCCCCCTTAGCTTTATTAAAACTCGTAAGTCCCCTGAAATGTCCCATTGTTTCAGAAATTACTCACCCTAAGCTTATTTTCTATGAAATTAAAACAGACTCTGCTTTATCCTTTATCTGTTTTTTAAGGGTAATTAAGTTCATTAATAAAACATCACACAAAGAACTTCATTATCCTTTTGTTCTCATTTAATACAAGTAGGATGCTAATATTCTAAAAGGAGGCCAGGGGTTTATTCCCTCTCTTTTAAGTAGATGCATCTCTTTGGAATTTTGGAATTTTGCTAAGTTTTTAAGATGAGAAGAGGGTAGAAGGAAGGACTACAAAAAGGGATATATTCAACAGAATCCAGCACTTACATCTTCCCTTTGGCCTTTTTTTCTTTCACATTATAGCCTCATTACCTGAGAACACCTCCAAGAAATGTGTTTTTTTTTAGAAGGAAAAGAGTTCTGAATTATCCAATGTAGCTTTCTATTTTCACTTTGGCAAATCCGTTGCCATCTCTGGTCAGTTTATCTTGTTCCCCACTTATGTTTCATTGTGGCATTCAGAAAGCACATCTCATTCCCTGTGTTTGGCAGTTGCCATTGTCTGATTGATTTAGCATTTGTCTCTAAGGAGTCTAAAGCATATTTTTGTCAAGATAAACATGCAAAAAAACGGGCGGCTGACTGGATATCTGTTTAGTGGATGGAATGCACACTCGTTTTGCGCCAGTTTCTAAACGATTTGTGCACGTGTCCAAAAGTAAATGAACACTGTACTCTGAAAGTCATGGCTTCAGGAATTTCGGAGCAGCCCACAATTCCCTGAAATGTGTTCTATGGAGATTCATGATCCCTGTGATTTGGAAAGCTTTTCACTAAACATCGACCCTGAAATGGAGACAGGGGAAAATAAATGAGGCTCCATATTTCATTTGTGATGGAATCATAGATTATCTAAATAAACTTCATCCGCTAGTGTGGGAAACGAGCCCCTCCGGAGACAACTCACTTTGATTACTAAATCGAAGCTTATTTTGAAAATTGCACAGAGCACATGCCCTTTAAGTACTACAGTCACTTAGCACTTCATATACGTGATGCAGCCCAAATGCCTGCATTCTTCAGCCTAACGCAGGGAAATAACCCAAAGCCTGATGTTGCACATAAGATGCACTGTGGGTAAATGAGCTATTGTCATATACTGCCCACTTTTTGTGACTGGCCGCGTGAAACCTTAATGCAGTTTTGGGAAATTGGCATGTCAGATCTCAGAGTGCCATTACTATTACGATTGACTAGTCCTAGGGCTGGTGTGATAGTAAATTCAGTTATGCTTTTGTTCTGTTGGGTATTCTATAGTCCTTCCTAGCGCTCTGAATATTGCTCTTAGGCTGGCAATACCATCAGGTACCTGACAAAATTTCAGCTCAAAACATATGTAAAGAGAAACACTTGAGTGTTAGCTCAATGAATTTTGACAATGTGAACACACCCACGTTACCAACTGCCAGTTCAAGAGAGAGATCTTCACCAGGACCCCAGGGAGCTCACTCACGCACCCACCCTCACCCTCCAAGCCAAGCCTTGACATTATCTTGACTTCAAATACCATGGACTGGGTTTTTTGTTTGTTTTTGTTTTTGTTTTTGTTTTGTTTCTTTTGGTTTTTGAACTTCATGTAAATGGAGCTGTTCTTTGTATCTGGTGTCTTTTACTCAATATTATGTTTTTGTGAATCACAGCATTTTTTCTCTTATCACATAGTGTTCTCTTAATCTACATTGATAACGTTTGTCCCTTGAATCATAGCCTTCTGATGAAGACACTGTTAGCCTCAATGTGCCAATGTCAAATATCATGGAAGAAGAACAGATCATCAAGGAGGACTCATGCCATCGCCTTAGCCCAGTTAAAGGTGGGAGAATGAAAGATGGGGAGAAAGTGCTTGCTTTAAGTTTTGGATGTACGTTTATAATCTACACAAACAGGGCCATGAAAGTAGCTAAAGTTTATTGAGCCTTTCATGTGCACCAGGCTCTGTGCTAATCTGGGAAGGTGATCTCATTTAGAGTTCAAAATTCTGAAACGGATGTTCTAATCATCTCCATTTTATAGGATACCAAGGCTCAGAGAGTTTAAGTAACTTGCCGGTGATCACACAGCTAATAAGTAATAGAGTTATTCTCATTTTGAAGATTTATCTAACAGTCTTTAAATCCATTCTTGGAAAGCAAATGCCCATACATAGATATGTTAGGCAACACCAGTTGTTATAGCACGTAAAATCCCAAATCTCATTGGTTTAACACAATCCAGATCAAGTCTACATGGGAGATGACAAGCAACTCTCCTCCGAGCAATGATTCAAAGGCCCGAGCTGCTTTCATACTGTGACTCCACCATCTTTAACACAAGATTTCCATAGTTTCCAAGTCCTGTCTTAAGGCAGAAGTGGGCCGAGCACGGAGGCTTGCTTCGCAGGAGGTTTTTAATAGACTGGGCCTAGGAGTGCCCATCACCCACAAGGTAGGCTGGGATACACGGCTACATCTAACCACATGTGAAGGTGGGAAGTGTAGTTAAGACATGTGCCAAGGAATCCACTTGACTGTGGACAAAACAACTGACCTTAATTCTCTCACCTATAAGCGAGGTGATTAGATTAGGTAATATGTAGGGTCTTCAGTAGCTCTCAAATTCTGTGATTCTCTAACAATCACCAAGTGATCACTAAGTACTTTATGTCCTATATACCTTGAAAATCCTAGCAATATATTTCATATATTCATGAGAAGCTCTCATTTGATTCTATTAGGGTGTTTTTTCTTTTTTTAACTACTCCTGTTTATTCAGTGACTTTAAAAGAAAATACTAGAATTTAGTGTTTAATGATTTGTGGAGAGATGATTTCATAATATATGAATGATGTAGAGCTAGATTCATATGCAATTATCTCCCTAATAATTTGGATTTGCTCTCATTAGTGATGGGAGAACTGTGTGAACCAACTCAATGTCTAGGATTTGCTTTCACTTTTTACCTTTATGTTTTTAAGTTTAGCATTTATGCTTATCTGAGGTTATGATTGGAACCATACATTGTCCAAGAAAAAAGATCACTTGTGTACTTTATGCAAAAATAAAACTGCCGCTTTATTAACTTAGATAAGCTATGTAACGTTTTACGGTATACGAAAATTTGTCTTAGGCAAATTTTTAACATAAAAGAATTATGTAATTTGTTACTGGTGAGCATTTTTCCTCTCTGTAGGAATCCTAAAGGGTGGCCCTACTCAGTTCTTTTTAGTTTCCAGATCAGGGAGGAGAGATCTGCTTGGTGTTCCTTTCCCCTCTTTCATACTTGCTTTCCTCTGTTTCTTAAAAAAGTTACCGGAGGTTTCATTTCTTTCATAAGGGACTAAGTAAGCCATGAAGAGGCCTTGACTTTCCAGTTCACCATAGAGGGCTTTCTATTTCTTTTACTCTTCTTTCTCTTTTTCCTCCTTTATTCATCTTTTCGGCCGACCCTTTAGGGGAGAGAAAAGTTGGGTCATTCATAGATCTCCAGAAGCGGTCACAGCAGTGACTGAAAAATAGTTCAGTGGTATTTGAGAGTCATCTGTGCTTTGTTCATCTCTTCATAAAACCTTGTCTTTCTGTGTTTCTCTACATTTTCCTAATAGGGGACTTTAATCAGGAATTTCAACCAGAGCCTTCCCTTTTGGGTGATAATGACAACTCAGGAGAAGAAAGAGACCAATTTACTGATGGAACAGATGTTCTCCGTTCCGAATTCATAACCTATATTAAGGCAAGTGGAGGATCAGCTAATTTTTTTTTTTTAATTTTCTTCTGTGTGATGCCGTAGAATTTAAGGTCAAGGTTACCAGTCCATCACCTTAAATGTCAGCATACTGCCCGTCTCCTCTGGTTTCTATAACATCTTCTCAAAATTTGGGGTATCTATTTTCTGACGTTGGGAGCCGGTTCTAGTCATACCTCGCCTTTTTCTCTGTAAATGTGTGATTTTCTTTACATTCAGTGATTGCTTCCACTGCTCAGTGCATGATGATAAGTTAGCAAAGGTGTCAGCCTTACTATCACCATCTGGTAAAAGTTAAAATAGACTCAAGTTTCACATTCTTTTTCATGTATTCTGAGCGAATGTTTTTCTGGGGGGTACATCCATAGTATAAAGAGAAAAGTGGAGACTCATAAAAATCTAGAAACGAATGTCTTCTGTTTCTGGAAAGGTCACTCAGAGAACACTTACTCCTGAGCTCTTGTACTCACCCTGAGGGATTGAAAGGTTGGACGAAGTCCCTGGGTTTTCAGGTGGATCTTTGTCATACTAGCAGCAAAAAGAATAGAGAAAAACTAGCCCCTTTCTAGCGCTGGTAGTGGGGGTTCCGTTTTGAGACATGATTGGTATGTGTCTGCCAGTCCTTCCGGCTCAGGTGGTAGCACCAGGGAATCACAGGGCTAATTGGATAAAGTTCATTTTCACGTGACTCACGAGAGATGAGGGTCCCGGGCTGACTGTGGTAAAGCAGGTGGGAGGTCTCTAGATCCCGTCCCTATTTCCTGAGGTTGGTGCTGTGATGGCTGCTGGGCTGAGCATTAGCTTAGGTCAGCCTCAGCTGGGAACGCACATACTGGGGTCTTCAGGTTCTCGCCGCTCTGTGGAACCCCCACGAGCATTGATTTATTGATTGATCCACAAATGAATTATAGTGAGTAGTAAACTCATAAAAATGGAACCCACAAATAATGAGGGTATCAACCGTATAACCCCCTAACTTAGCAAAAGAAACCCATAAAGCCCTATGTTGCATCCTGAAAAATACACTGTTGGCTCTACTTTTATTATAAAACCAAAAACTAGAAGGAAATACCCGTGTCCCCTGTATTTGAAAACCAACAAAGAGAGATTACATAACATGGTTTCTTGCTCATTTCTGATAGTGTATCGTTGCCCATGAATTTCACTGTTATTTGGGTAGTGACATGGTAGTTCCTGTGTTGACCGTGCACTAAATCTATAATTAATAAAAGTCTGAGTGTTTTTTTAAGCCAGAGGCTGGCATCAGGTGCCAGCCACCTCCTCGGAAGAAGACTCTTCCCAGTGACACATGAGGGGACTGGGCTGGGTCTGAGTTAGTTAACAGCGTGTCAGTCCTAGTGTCTGTTGTTCTTTCTTTGCCCCCAGGGATGTACCACCATTCGGGGGTGGCTTATTCTCTGGCCCTAGGCTGAGTTAAGGCAGCATTTCTCTGTGTCAGAGCTGAAAGCGGACAGAAGCACAGGGAAGTCTTAGCAGTGGGACGTACCTTTCTAAATAAGCCCATCACAATGTTCATTTGGAAAAATAACCGTGTGTGTGTGTGAAATGAAAATGATCCCATTTCATTTCAGTGAAATCTGGGTACGGTGTGCATGTGTGAAACCAGTAAATGCAATTTGAGACATTTCCTCTTGTTTAGTATTTTATGCTTTCTTTTTCCCCAAGAATACACACACACACACACACACACACACACACACACATCCCTCATCCTCTCGCAAACAGTAGCATGTGCATTCTCAGGTGACCCAAGGAGGAATCTGAACCTCAGGAGGTGCTAAGAGGGCAATAAGAAATAGAATCATGCTTTGCATTTCTGACTCTAAGTTAACAGGTATTATGGTCCTGGGTCAGGTCCCTCTTTTTAAAAATTAAATTTTATTGTTCATTGTGGTGAAATATATGTAGAACGTAAAGCTTCCCATTTTAGCCATTTAAAAAAATTCATTTAAAAATACAGTTCAGTGGCGAGCCCATTCACACTACTATGCAACCATCACCACCGTCTGTCTCCAGAACTCTCTTTATCTGTATCTTTTTATCTTTTTTATCAATGGGCAGTGTTTCACTCACTGCCCATTGAACTTTAATCTCCCCTTCCCTTCACCCCTCTGCCCTGGTAGCCACCGTTCTGCTTTATTTCTCTCTGAGCAGCTCCTGTAGGGACCTCGTGTCACTGGGATCTTACACAGTTTGGCTCCTTGTGACCGACGTAGTTCACTGAGCATCACGTCCTGCAGGTTCACCGTGTTAAAGCAGGTGTAGGAACTTCCCTCCTTTTTAAGGCTCAGTGACGTTCCCATGTGTGTACAGAGCACATTTTGCTTATCCGTTCATCTTTAGTTGGACACTTGGGTGGTTTCCACCTTTTGGCTGTTGAGAATAATGCTCCTGTGAACATGGGCTTGGGTAGGGTTTGACTGTTGACTGCCGATAGCCAGCGGCTCTCAGAAGACCCGTATGTTCTGTCCACAGGATAGGACAGAGGACTGTGAAGAACTGCTACGGATAGAAGAGGACACGCACTGGCAGCCTGAGGGAATGTGAGTACCCAGGGCCCACTGAGGAGCCACCATCCTGTGAAGTTCAGGGTTCAAGCAGAAGGCAGCCCTGTCACGATAGAATTTTGGTCTGTTTTCCTTTGGGTAAGCTGATAGTCTCACCCAGTAGTATCGATAAGTTGCAAGTTTTTCTTTGTCTGATGCTTATCGTCACAGTACAAAGTCACACCTCTTCCTTGGCCTTGGGTTTTATCTGATTGGACGCTGTGGATAGAATGTGATTCAGGAAGTGAGATGAAATTTCTACACTGGCGGTTCTAAGTGATTTCCATTTGTCTCAAGAAACCAACAGGTTGACCCAGAGCAAAATATAGTCCTAGACACCCTTTACCACCGAGTCTTTCAGGTTCGAGATCTGAGGAAACCACGTACCTCTCATGAGTTGGTCCCATGTCCAACAGTTGGTATCACTAACATTTATTCTGTACTGTGGGCCAGGCACTGTCCTAAGCACTTCACAGTAACTCATTTCATCCGTACACCAATCTTAGAAGTTCTGTTGTCATCCTCCATTCCACATACGACAAAATTGAGGCGTGGAGAGACTGCCCCAAGTCACACAGGGCTGGGATTTAACCCCAGGAATCTCCCATCACAATGTCCCTTCAATTCTGTTGCATCTAAGGATTCACGTGGCCAGCTTTACAGGCGAGGGCATGAGTCATCTATCAGATGAGGAACGATTTCCAGGGGGAATTGAGCTGGAACCAGGTGACATAACAGTAGATTTTTGGTTCCCAGGATTTTGTTTTCCGTGATCTGGCACGTACACCCGGACCTTCCTTCATACCTTGCAAGGGGTTTCCCCTTAGTGAGGGTTGCCTATGTTGTTAAAAAGTGTCTCTACTTACAGAAACACGTTGGCTCATCTTCTGTAGTGGAAAGCAGTAACTATGATCAGATATCTCTTGACCTTTAAAAATGTTGCTAAGTTCCTTTCCAGTCAACTGTCCAGTGTTATCAACTATTCGTTGAATTTATTTCCGTAATATCAAAGAGGACTAGCTTGATTATAGAATCATAGAATGATAGGGAAAGAGATATTATAGGGAGAGTGTTTCTTTAAACTATAGCTGACCCTCGAAGAGTGCAGGGGTTGGGGCGCCAGGCCTTGGCGCACAGTCAAAAATCTCCATATAATTTTCAACTTCCCAAAGCCTTAACTACTAATAAGATAATGTTGACCAGAAGCCTTACCAGTAACCTAAACAGTTGGTTAACATATTTTGTATATGTTTTATATACTGCATTCTTTTTTTTAAAAAAAAGATTTCATTAATTTATTTGACAGAGAGAGAGAGCACAAGTCGGGGGAATGGCAGACAGAGGCAGAGGGAGAAGCAGCCTCCCCACCCAGCAGGAGCCTGACCTGGGGCTCGATCCCAGGAACCTGGGATCATGACTTGAGCTGAAGGCAGATGCTTAACCAGCTGAGCCACCCAGGCTCCCTATATGCTGTATTCTTACAGTAGTAACTAATTTTTCCTGATTTTTTCAGTATTTCTAGGCTATGCCATTGACCTGTGAATTTTTTCAAATTGTTGCAAAACTCTAAAAAATTTCCCGACATATTTATTGAAAAAACCTGCGTGTTAGCGGACACACGCAATGCAAACCTGTTTCGTTCAAAGATCAACTGTGGATAAAGTTTCGGAATCTCCATTCAAAATCTTATTGGAGCTTAGTAAAAAGCTCAGGCCCCAGTATCTGGCTTAGATTTTTTTTTTTTTTTTTAATGCCACAGATCATTTTGCTGCACAGAGAGCCTGCAGCGAGAAGCACTATCCCCCAGCAAAGTCCCATATTTTACGAAAGCAATAAAACTGAGCCACACTGCTTGCACTGGACTGAGAAGAGCCAGAAGTAGTGCAGACCTGCTGCAGCTGGGCACCCGTGTGCGTCCCCCTAAGGCTCAGGAAAGCGCAGCAGGAGAACCACCCAGCTCGTGCATTGCCCTGATTTTATAGAGGAGCAGATGGAGGCCGGTGGGCATCGAGACTGTGTGAGCTGCTATTTTATGGCAGAGCTGGGCTTCCTCCCCCCCCCCCCCCCCCCCCCCCCAGTAGCTCCACTTGCACAACACTCTTGCGATCCTTCCCACAGGGTGCTGACACATGTTTGTTATAATGTTGAGTTTGTCAAGGTCACTTTTATATGGTAGATGGGTTTTTATAAGCTTGTTCTCAAGAATCTGGATAACATCCATGTTCTAGTAATCACTTTCATTCTTATACTTGGTTCGTGCTACAGAGTAAGTTCATCCAAAGACCAGGACATGGATATAGCGATGATTGAACAGCTGAGAGAAGCAGTAGATTTGCTGCAAGATCCCAACAGGTATGCGTGTCTTTTCTAGGCCCAGGCTTCATGTGTAAATAAATATATTATCTCACCTTTAAAAATATTTGTGTGGGCAGCCCCAGTCGCTCAATGGTTTAGCACTGCTTTCGGCCCGGGGCGTGATCCTGGAGATCCGGGATCGAGTCCCGTGTCGGGCTCCCTGCATGGAGCCTGCTTCTCCCTCTGCCTGTGTCTCTGCCTCTCTCTCTCTGTCTCCGTGTCTCTTATGAATAAATAAATAAAATCTTAAAAAAAAATACTTGTGCATGCAGCTTGGGCTCAGTCTAACCACCAAAAAAGAAAAGTTTTCACAGGATCCATAAGTAAAGGAGTCACACTTTTGGAGTGATTGAGATCATTGTTCCCTGCTCAGGGCTCAGTCCTACTTCTCTCTGTCCTCTGCCCCTACACCCTGCTTGAGCTCTCTCTCACTCTCTCTCTCTCTCCAATAAATAAATACAATCTTTTTTAAAAAGGAAAGAAAACAGAAATACGATAAAAGTGCGTATTTGATATTGCTTAAAATTTAACTCCCGACTTAGAGAAATATCAGGGAGATACTGTGTGGGTCCACTTACACACAGGATCCTCCCCCCGCAAAAAAAACAGTTTTAGCAGGTACTATCATATTTATTTCTGAGACTCTAGATATACGTTAACTAAATAATGTATTTCTAAAGATTTAATTACAAGATAATTTTTAATTGAATTGGGCACTGTCAATAATAGGCACTATAGGCAGTAGATGTATTTTTTGGGTTCTTAACAAAGGATAATGGAATTCCCATGAACAAAATATATTTCAGTAAGACAATATACCTCGTAAAAAGTACTAGCTACTTTATTACTAGAGAAATATATCCAAAGCTTATTTCTGGCAAACTGTTTAGGGGTCCTGGGGATTTAAATATGAAGATGATGTGATCTTGTAATAAGGTGAACATGGAAATTACAGCACACGAGGGGTGTTTATGAAAATAGTGGTTGGTTAGTCCCAGAGTGCTAGGATGGGTCGCCGCCAATGTTGCCTGGCCCTGAAAGAATAGTAACGGGGTCAGTTTGGTTGAGAATCTTTAGCAATGGATTTGAAAAGCATTTCAGTTCTGCAGACGTTAGTTGGGTGCTCAGAGCATGGGAGGATCTACTGTGTTCGCCTCGGGGGATATGAAGAGGAACAAGACATAGCTCTTGCCTTCTAAGAACCTAAACTATGGTAGAGATCGCCTGAGTACATAGATACTTGTAAGTGTAATGGATTTAAGCGCTTGCAGTGATCAACTCGAGTGAGTGCCTGGCCACAGATGGAAGCAGGTGGCGGGGATAGTCCATCTGGGGCTTCAGTGACAGGCCATTTCCAGGAGAAGGCAAGTCCTGGATTGAATGCGAAGCTCAGGCAAAGGCACAGAGGTCAAAAGGAGCGGAGAGAGATGATCCGGACAGAGGGGATTGATCTCTGCCTTAGCTGTGCTTCAGGACCACTTGTGGAACATTCGAAACACAGACATCCCGACTCCACCTGTGAGGCTGAGGCCTGGCCGTTTCCACTTTTCAAAACTACTGCCAGTGCTTCTGATGCAGAGCCAGGACTGAGACTCCGCAGACGGGCAGGGCAGCGGGAGTGGTGCTCAGGAGGTCTTCAAATGCTGTGTTGAGGAGCCCAGACTTTTCATTTTATATGTAGAGGGAGGTAGTGGTGGTTTGAAAATAGGGTTATTCATGTTGCTAATTTTCCCTAATGTTTGGCTCAGAGCTTGACATATTAGCAAATGCCTCATCAAGGTGTATCCTTAAAAGGCTGAGTTTCACATCCTAAACCGGGGCAAGACAGTAAGAGGATAGGAAACAGGGATAAGAGAAAGAGAGAGAGAGAGAGAGTGTGTGTGTGTGTGTGTGTTTCTGTGTATTGTGTGCATTTGTGTGAAATTATAAAAAACAGGGAAGCAGCCTGTCGATGAACAGACTTGGAATCAGCCAACCACTGGTTTTGAACTCAGCTCCAACACCCTTAACCCGAGGAAGTTAGAAGTACTCTGTATACCAGTTTCTTCGTCTGTAAGATGGGGTCCAAGTACTTAGTTTTTAGGATAGTGAGGATTTGAAATAATACCTGAACTGTTAGTAGGAAGGTAAATTGGCAAAACCATCCTAGAAGACATCCTAGTAGTATGTGGCCATAGTCTGTAAACTATATAAACTTTTCAAATAACTTCGAAAAATTTGCCCCGAGGGACAAAGAGGTATGAACACAGAGTATGAGGGGGAAGGTGTTTTTATAGCAAACATTTGAGAAAAATGAAATAATCCCATAGTTTGGAGATACTTAAATATAAATATTAATTAATTAGGATATAATGTGGCTGATACAATGTTTTTTTTTTCAAGCTTCCAACATTTTTTAGAATGCTTCTTTTAAAATGTTCACTTTAAAAAATATATAAAATGCAAAAGTTTGGTCTCAATTATCTAGACAGAATTAGGTCTCAATCATGTCAGAAATAGAAAAAAATAAAACTGGAAGGAAATATGTTATAATGGACTTTTTTTTTTGTAGGTGTTTCTAAATTAACACTTTTCTTTATGCTTTTATAAGTTGGAGGTACCCAGTGATAGGTACTGTTGTAGTTCTTTGGTGATCGTTTGACGTGGGTGGTGAGACCAGTGGGGAGGAACAGCCCCAAGTGCTTAGATCCGAGCCCCTTCTCAGTATCTGAGATGGGGAACCAGGAGGGGGGCAGTGGGTTTGAGGAGGAGGATGTTGGGATCCATTCTGCTGCTAGATGTTGAGTTGTGGGGCTTCAAGACTTAGACTGGAAAGTCATTTTCATAATTTGCGGCAGAAACAGAGCTGTGTAAGGAGGTTGAGATCCCCACGGCCAAGCATATCGATGGGAGGAGAACATGAATCCAGGAATAAGCCTTGAAGACATGATGTGACAGAGAGAAGGCCCCGGGTGGGCCCAAGTTTTATATTGTTTTAAGGTTTCTACCTCTTACATTTTATATCACTCCTCTAATACTCTCTTCCTACAATTCGGCTGAGATGGGAACCCCAAAGTGAGAAAGAACAGCTTAGTTTGGTAGAAATGGAAGTGGCTTGGGAATGTGGGACTAGAGCCCAGTAGTAAAAATCCTAGTGACCCGGAGGAGGGTTCCCAGCCCTGGGCCTTGGTTCTGTCTTCCTTCATGAGAAGTGGGATGAACTGAGGACCTCGCGATTCCTCTCTGGCTTGGAAACGTTTGTGGTAATGAGTTGCCAAGAATGTCCAGCGAGTGGGAATGGTGGGTGTGTGCTTAAATCGTGGAAGAAAACAGCCCTGAGTAACCTTCCAAGAGCTAATTGATTTGCGTCTTTACGGAGTGCTGTTTGAAAACGTATTACGTTGTAAAATTTTATGTGGATTTAATTTCCTCTCTAAAATTATCCACTACTTTGGCTGCTTTAGATCTTTGTTGTTCATCCTGAAGTAATTATCACAATAGGACAGTTCTAACTTGGAATAATGTTTCTGTGAGCCAGTATAATGGTAATAAAGAGAGTCCTGAGGGCATATTAAGGGGTCGCTTATTTCTAGCTCCTTGCGACTGAATGTTAATAATAAAAACTTTACATACGTATTGGATTTTTCCTTTATCTCATATCTCGTAGAGCCAAACTTTTCATTGTTTAAGCGACTGATTATAGGATTAAGTTTTAGAGGTTTACCTTTCATACAACCTTAACATCAGAAAATCTAGTTGAATATTGGTATGGTGTTTTGCCTTTATGTTGGTTTCTTTTCTTAAGGATTTCTGATTATTGGTTTCATAGCATTTTCATTAGGCATGTATAATGGGACTCACCCCTACCTTTTACAGAAATTCCTGGTTCTGTAGATCTTGAAACGAACTCTTAAAATTGCAGGAATTCACAAACTAACTGTAAGACACTTCCAGAAATAAAATTACACATCCAATTGCTAATGAATTCTAATTTTTAGGAGTGAAAGTATTAGTGTATTTCAGAGCTATCTTCCTATTAGGAACATTTTTGTTCCTAAACATTTTGTTATTCCAACAAAATAGCCTTGATACATATAATATAGTACTCTTAACAGTTTTATTTGCTTCTATAAGTTAATCAAGTTCGAGAATAAAACTTAGTGTGTACTACCCATGAATGTTATGAATTTAGCAGAAATTACTGTTATACTGCTAGTAGGATTTCAATACCAATAGCAGATAGAAAATTATATTAAAATTATATAAAATTTGGCACATGGCGGGAAAATACCACATAGTTTGAAATTCCTACCATACACCTTAGATTACTTAATCTAATAATAGATTAGATTTTAATAAATTAATCAATAAATCTTTAATATATTAAAAATTAATAAAATTAAATTAATAAAAATTAAATTTAATTCAATAAAAATTAAATTAATTTTTAATATATTAAAATTATAAACCAAATAGAACCTGAAGCATTGGATTCATGAAAATCATAGAACGTATGAAAAGTTTAATACATTTGCTAACATCTTTTCCCCCCTGCTTTTTAGATTAAGCGCGGATATTACAGAGAGAAATGTTGTAAACTTTTATCCTATGGAATCAGCAGAAGCCTTAGACTTACAAGATTCTGCACTCAAGTATGTTGACCTTTTTTTTTTGTTAACTGAGTATATTTTTTTCTTTCAACTTTGAAAGCAAATTCACTTTAATTCCACTTTATACCCTTTTCTTTTCTTTATTCCTACAGTGGTCAAATACAACTGGAGACGTCTCCGGAGTGTGAGGTAAGGCTGCTCTTGGATTACCCAGAGCTATTGTTCCGCCACAGAATAGTGGCTACCATATTCTATGAAGATTAATCATAAGGTACGGGGCGCCTGGGTGGCTCAGCGGTTAAGTGTTTGCCTTTGGTTTAGGTCATAATCCCACAGTCCTGGGATCCAACCCTGCCTGGGACTCCTTGCTCAGTGGGGAGTCTGCTTCTCCCTCTCTCTCTCTGCCGCCACCACCCCCCCTTGTGCTCTCTGTCTCTCTCTCTTTCTCTCCTTCTGTCAAATAAATAAATAAAATCTTAAAAAAAAAAGATTGGTCAATGAACATTCATAACTGGGACCAATATTCAATTTTATTCATGGTCTGTTTTTCTCATTTGTTATTCTATTATACTTCATCTTCCATTAAAGATGGGAGTTGGCTTTTCCCATTAAATTCTTTACATTTTGGGGATCAGATAGTCCTGCGAGCCAGGCAGTAGCAGCCAAGATCAGCTGCATCAGAAAGAGATAGGACCGTTCAGGGCAGATTTTAGGGCCAAGAAAGAAGCCTAGGAAGTGGCCTTGGGGAAAATAAACTAGAGAAGACTTGAAAGGCAAGAATGAATGATTTGGGAAGGGCCGTGGAGGATTAGGAGCACTTTAGCAGAGAGACCCAGTGGTGTTCTTTGGGGACAGAGCAAAGGGTGGAGTAACACTGGGTGAAATCTGGGTGACCATTGAGAGCACTTTGACGTAAAACTAGAGATGAACCTAGAAGGTCCCCGAGAAACAGTCATAAAGGTACGTTTGAGCTGGTGACTTGAGAGTGAAATCTGGGTGACACCCTCATTCATCCCACCTTAGCGAGTGGGTTTAGGATGGGTACTTTCGGTCCACACCAATTTACGTCCTTGAGGTATCTGAGCCTGTGAAGTGCCGTGACGCAGTTTCACCCTCTTAACTGGCTGCACCTCTGTGGTTTCATCATTGAGTACCAGGACTTAGAATCATGTTGAGTTTGATCCTACCTCAAAGACATGCTAACTCTTGGCAACCTCTTCTAAACTTCACCTTAATTTTCTGTGAATCGGGACCAGTCTCACACCCTAGGGCACCTCGATGTTAGCTATGACTCTAACTCTACCACTGTATTATTAATATTGGTCCTTGGGCAGAATTACCGCACTGTCTTCCCTGGTGGAGGCATCACTGAATTACCGGGTCCTGGAACATCAGGGTGCCTTTCCTGTGAAGGCTGCCCGGGGCCCATTCTATCAGGCTCTCCTTTGAGACAGGCTACGTGTGATTCTGTGCAGGCCCACTGTTTTATTACTGACTCATTGATTATAGTTGACCCACTTTTTTTTTTTTTTTTTTTACTTCTTCTTTGGAAATAAACTTATAAAAATGTAGGAAAAAATTACAAGATTCTACAAAAGGTCACAAAAATTGCATCCTTTTACCCCAAGTTACCTTTAATGTTTTACCACATTTGCCCCATTGTTTCTTTTCTGTCTCTCTTCCTCCACACATGGTGTTTTTTTCTGGAACATTTGAGGGTTTCAGATATCATAGTCCTTTTTCCCCTAAACACTGTATGTTTTCTAAGGATAGAGATTTTATTTTATAGAACTACATCTCAGTTATCAAGTTCAGAAACTTATATTGATAAAATATTTTCATCTAATCTGCCATCCATCTTTCCCATTTTTCAGCTGATCTAATGGTATTTTTCACAGTATTCTTTTTCTCCTCCAATGTAGGAGGATCCAGTCTAGTGGCAGGTATTGTATTTAGTTATGAGGTATCTATAGTTTCCTTTATTCTAGAACATTTCTGTAACCTTTCTTTGGTTTTTACGCCTTTGAAATTTTGAGGAATATAGCTCTCCTCTTCTTTAATGGTATGCCCCTCATTTTGTGGGACAAAAGTTCATATCATGATTAGATTGAGATTCTGTGTTCTTGATTAGGACACTGCACAGGTGATACTGTGTCCTTTTCAGAGTATCACACTGTCTATATGGGCCTGATTGGTGGTGTTAATTTGATTGTCCAGTCGTTGTGTAACTTGATTTGTCTGCTGTGTAATTATTGTTCTGTTTTTCCATTGCAACCCATAGGCAGTCAGTGAAGAGGGACTTTAGGACCACTTTTGACTCTCATAAAACAGATGCCCACCTCATGCATGATTTCAGGAGTGCCAGTAAGACATAAATCCTCTAGACAAAAGATACGTCCACTCCATCTCTGATTCATAATGTTTTATAGTAATATAAGTTATTTTTTTCTTTTTGGTTCAGTGGGGACTCATATTTGGTATGAGAAATTCTTACTCATCGTCTTCCTTCTCTAGGGCAGTCATCTGTCCAGGTCGGGTACATCTCAATGATTTTTAAAAGGAGGTATCAGATAGCTGGCCCCAGAAGTCACAAGGAGGAGGAAGAGAAAGTAGTGGATTAGCAAGGCCAGTGCTAACCATTCTACAGAACTTAAACATGGTCCTCATTTGTGATTCAGTTATTTTTATATCCTCTCCTCTGTCTCATTCAGGAGGAAAGCAACAACTTTAGCATAGTCTTGAATCAATTAGCCAGTGTTTGTTGAGAACTTTCTGCTGGATTTTGTCCTGTTTTGGGTGTCAAGGATTGGCATATTAAGGATATGAAGTCGTCCTCATTTATGAGGGTTTTAAAAATTGTGGAGGGAAGAAGACGTAGGTATTGAAAAAATTTAAAGATTTTGAGACGGTCTGTAATCCTGAGTGTTTTAGGTGCTCTGGGAGACTGGGAGTAGAGATGGAGTTCAAGGAGAGGGAAGTAAACTGAAATTTTGGGGGGCCAGTTTGGATTTGCATGGGCCCCAGAGGGCTGTGCTGAGCAAGACAGCAAGTAGCCATAGCAGAATCAGCACAACCTGTGAACCAGGCACACACTGGGAATGGGTGGTGCCCAGTTCCATAGGGAAGGCCAGCATTACCAAGTGGTTTGTGCATCATGTTGTCTGACTTCAAATTACTTGAGATTAGGGTCTGAATCGAGTGTGGGTAGCACTGGCATCTATTCAGGAAGAATTACAAATTATAGTCTCCTTCATAAATAATGTCAAATTAGGGCAGGTGTTGGGGGACAACCACAAAAATTAGAGGAAGGAATTGCTTATACAGAGAATCAAACCTACAGGTCCTTGTTAGTGTCTCTAACAAAGCCATCTAACTGGGTAGGAAAATTGATGACATTTGATTCCAAAAATATGTTTTTCCTTTGGATTTGTCAAAGTTCAAAATATTTTTTCTTTTCGAAATATTTTTTTTAAGTAGCACTCCTCAGAGTAGGAATAGGAACAGACACCTTTGGTGTACTATAAATAAAGATGTTTATATTAGGTATTGCCAGACTTTTTATTAGGGCATGACCAGTGGGTTTCTTGATTACCATATAAAGACGGCTGGTCTGAGTAAAATAACCTACAGTTTCCCCACTGGTTGCCAAAGCAAACTGGTATTGAATTGACAACATAAGATTATCCTAGGTAATTGGGAGTCCGGGCCTATTTATTTATTAAAAGCTCCCAATGAGGGGCGCCTGGGCGGCTCATTTGATTAAGCCACAACTCTTGGTTTCAGCTCAGGTCATGATCTCAGGGTCGTGAGGTCAAGGCAACCCCACTCCCTTCTTGGGCTCTGCGCTCAGCGTGGAGTCAGCTCACGATTCTCTCTCTCCTTCTCCTTCCCCCTGCTGGCATACACTTCTCTCTGTCTCTCTCTGTCTCTTCCAAATAAATAAAATCGTTAACCAAAAGGAAAGGCTCCCAATGAGATTCTGTGTATTTGGGAAATACTGCCTGGGACCATCTCAACGCTGTAGCTCAAATGAGGAGTGGGAGCCCACAAGTGGCCTGGTAATCTAGCAAGGCGGGTTGATGTTTACAGGTGCTTTGGGCTGAACTCTTTGCTCTAGGAAATCCCTTTTCTTAGTTTGTGTCATACTTTAGATGTATTTTTATATGTGTGACGACAGCTGCGTGTTTTTAGCAAGTGTAAGTATGACCTACTTAGCCACTTACCACACCAGTTAATTAATTCAGTGTATTTTCACTGTGTGCCCATGTGCCAGGGATATGATGGAAGTCTTGAAGGATACCGTTCTTGCCTCAGTAATTTTATGGGCTAATGGAACATACTGTGCATTTTTTTTCCTTTAAGGTGCAAAATGATCTAACATTACAGAGCAACGGGAGCGAGTATTCTCCAAATGAGGTGAGTTTCCCGAAGACGAACGTGAGCTGAGGTGGTTTGCAAAGCTGAATTGAAATCTCTTTTACAGAAATATATGATCTGAGACTGTCATGATTTGTAAGTTAATTGTATTGCAGATTCTCTGGAGGGGGGGTCTCTCTCCTCAGCTGTCATAGTCTTAAATGGCCCTATCCATAATTAAAGATTAATTTTATGAGATACATTTTGAAAACCAAATACGGCAACATCTTTACAGAAAACAAAGCGATAGCTCAAATAGGCACTGTTTCAAATGTCCTGTTCTGCATCAGTGATGCAGCGTGCACTTTCCCTGTAGATGAGACTCTGTTCAGTGTTACCTGTTTTCTTTTTTTTTTTTTTTTAAGATTTTATTTATTTATTCATGAGACACACAGAGAGAGAGGCAGAGACCCAGGCAGAGGGAGAAGCAGGCTCCCTGTGGGGACTCAATCCCAGGACCCCGGGGTCACGCCCTGGGCTGAAGGCAGGTGCTCAACCACTGAGCCACCAGGCGTCCCAGTGTTACCTGTTTCCTCATGTTACTGTGTCATGAGGTTCTTCATCATCTGTGCCCCCTGGGAGGTGGATGTGTGTGCGTGCTTGTGCGTGTGTACACAATGCATGCATCTATCCTGGAGCAGAAAAGGATTGCCAGGGTCACGTAACTGTAGAATATTTTTTATTGCTCAAATAAAAATTGACTGGCTCTCTCCCCAAACAACATTCTACTGATGGTGCCTCTTACACCGTTTGCAATGTGAAGATGCTTCAGTCATCACACAGCAGCCAATCAAAAAGGTAGTGGTGTTATTATAACCCTCGAACATACAGAAACGTGTAGTTCTGCTTCAGTTTTTTGTGTTTTGTTTTTGTTTTTTTTAAAAGCATCCTTTCCTTCTGATCCTGCAGATTAGAGTGAACTCCCCTGCAGTCTCTCCTACCAGCAACAGCACAGCTCCATTTGGCCTGAAGCCTCGATCAGGTAATTTAAAACCTCAGCGTCCTGACACTTGTACACACTCAGGGGTTTCTCTGTAGCCTCCTAGATGTGTATGTGTTAGTGTGAGCAGCCTTGTGAAGGAACATGGTGAACGTGAGTCCTGGCATCAGGGCCTCGGGACAGCCTGGGGAGGCCAGACCTTGGAGCCTTGTTTTCAATGCATCACCTGTGAAGTCTGCATTATCAGCAGTAGATGTCGTATCTCCTTTTCAGTCAGAGCAAAGAGAAAATGTGATGGGGCTTGTAATTGGGGAAGAAATATCCTAATGAGTTGTGTGTGTGTGTGTTTTTTTTTTTTTTTTTTACCCAAGGTAGATTAAAAAAAAAATAGCTAGCCCTTTTTGCCCCAGTGGTTCCTGGTCTGCTGCTGAGCTCAAGCGCAGCCTCTGACAGGGTGATTCCGCTTAAACATTCCTTGTTGGCTTTCTAACCCTCGTAGGGTTACGTATTTCCTCCTACATCAGGGTGATCATTTCAAGGCTCACATGAATGGTCAGGAATCGTTTCTTTAATTGAGCCTCTCTGCTTACATTACCTACTTTCTTTAAATTTACTGTTAGCGAATTCACAGATAGAAATTCTAGCAATGTGCAAAAAAGCCTCTTGGTTTTAAAAAGAAGGACCGTGCATAGAAAAATCTGGCTTTTCTGATTTCTGCACTAAAGTCACGAAGAAAGAAGGCACGAATCTGCCTTCTTCGAGGTCCCTTTTGTTTTAATATCTTTGGATCTTTGCATATGCTCGCTGCTACGATGCTTTTAAGTAAGTGCTGATAAAGGACTCAGACACGTTTAAGCAAAAAACTAGTGAAGAACTTGGATGTCCTTGGGTTTTCCAGTAAACCATTTTGGCAACAGTGGAAGATACACGTGCATATATTTTTGTAAAAGGGTACCCTTTAAATACCAAAGATGATTCCTTTATGAAGGAAACTTTTCTGTTTTTTAAGCAAGTTGACTGATGGGTAACATGTAGCCAGGCATAATGGTTTCCTGACATTTTGGATGGGCTATGAGGCAAAGCTATTTGAGAAAATGCTTGGGTGTAACAAAGGTTAGTAGGTATTTTAGGGAAAAGCCAAATTGTGCGTGAAATAAGGCTCAAATGACTGGCCTCCTCATTCACAGAACTGATCATATGCAGTCAGAGCTGGCCTAGGCTTCCATTTCTCCGGGGTCTCAGGTGTGTGCGGGGGGAGATGGTTGGGTGGGCACATCTCCTCCGTGCCTTTAGTGATGTCCTGCCAGGAGAGTTCTCTCTGTGTTGAGGACCTCAGATTGGGCCGCAGACTTGCTTCTAACCCTTACAGCTAGTTTTAAGTAATTCTGAAACATTTGAAAATTAAGCAATCAATAGTTGAATGGATCTCCAAAAAACAATATTCTTTTGAATGTGCATCTTTACAATTTAGTTGTAAAATTGTCTCGGTGATTTTTATTTTCCCTTCCTTTTATGGAGTCCGAACTCGGCTTATCAATATTGTGCTGTTCAGCCATTTCAGATTCTTTGTAGTGGTGAAAAAGAAATGGCGTGTTTATTTCGAATAGCAGAAACCAAAGACGGTTTCCTGTCCAAGCTTCCAACCTTTCTGTAATGCTGACTAACCACTGTGGAAATCGTGGCAGTCGTTGAAAGCTTTGTGGAGTTGGTTGCTGTTAAATAATGCTGATTTATCTTCAGGACCATCAAGTGGCATGTTGGAACTTTATAGAAGTGCATTATACATTGGGGATTTTTTGCATTTTATTTAGTAACTTAAATATATTAGAATATGTATTTTTCACATTTTCTAAAAAATAATATATATAGTGATCTTCACTGAAGATCGTATGATTTAAAAAGAAATTCTGTTTGGTTGGGTAGCTTTGGGACTTTTAAAAGTCAATTAATTTTTCCTTTAAAGTTATGTATGTGGATTTCTGTGATTTCTGTGTTATAAATAAAAACAGACTGCTCAACTCAGCAAATTGGAATAAGAACTTAGATTCTGAAGTAGGCTGATAGTTTTCTTCACAAGAAAGTTTTTTTCTCTTCCGTGTTTCCTCCAAAGAGAGACAATTGCATATACTCAAATATTCATTCCTAACTCAGAAACGCTTGAAACTGATTGACATCTATTGGTGAACTAGGTGTGTTGTTAAAGAGACTCTGCTGGTGTCAAAAACTGTTTTTCTACTGATCAGTCTCAAAGACAGTATTGAGAGGTGTGTGTGTCAAGGGTTGAGCAAGGAGTCGGCCAACCACAGCTATCAATAAAGCACTCCAGTGGCCTTTAAAGAGAAATTAGAGAAATTTTACATTGCCTTGGGAAAAAAAAAAAAAAACTTGACAAGTGGTAAACACTGATTCTGTAACAGTCTCATTTCTAAATATTAGATATATTTACGCATATTAAGCTTTGTCTACGTAACCAACTTCTTTGTGTGAATCGTATTTGCTATGACTGTTAGTTATTTAGAAGGTTTTTTTAAAAAGGTGTCTGGTAGGTCTTCTGCTTTGTATCTGTGTTACCTGTGGGTACTCTTCCTTTCTGCCGACATGGTTCATTATAGTACTCTGAGTCTGGGCTTGCAGAACTGTTAAGATTAACGATATTAACTGCATGCAAAGTATATGATTGATAAGTACTAACACTCAGTTTTTATCATTCTTTTTATTTCATGCGCCATCTTTCATTCCTCTCCTATATTGTACATTTGAATTTAAATCCCATAACACGAAATTCGCTTCATTTCCATACAAACCTTATGCCATTTGTGAAATGCCGCTGCCCCTTTGGTTTTTCCTGGTCCTTGTCCAACCGTACGCGGACCGGCTCTCTTGCTCTCCTGCAGACCCAGCCCTCACTCTTCCTCCTATCTCCTTCAACAAACTTACACAGGCACAAACATGGGACAGCTCTAGCTACAGCGTTCCATCTGAAGGAGACAGTGACAATGGTAGGTGGCCTTGTACCTATTCTTCGATGTGCTCATTAATAAGCCAGTGAATATACTGAACGTTCATCTCTGTGCAGCTGAAGATAGAGTATATTCACCTGCATGCCTGCTATAAGAAACAGAGAGTAAAGCTGGGAACGTAGAGTCCAGAGAGTGCATGTGGCTTGTTCTCTAGCAGTTTGTCAAACTACACGTAATTAACTTGAAATTCTGAAGTTCAGGAGGACTTTATGATAATTTCTTTCTCTGCCTTTTCTGCTTGGGTTTTTGTTTTCTGTTTTTTTTGTTTTGTTTTTTTTTGGTTTGTTTGCTTGTTTACAAAAATTGGGGGGTTGCACATTTGGAGTGTCTCTGCTTGCTCCTGCATCTGAACAAAGCGACTTTAGAGTTTGATCTTTTATTATCTCTGCTTAACCGTATGAGATTTTTAAGATAATTAATATGATGGCTTATTCCTGAGTGGTGCACTGAAAATAATGTTAACATTGAGAAATTTCTAAAAATGAGAAATCACTTGCCTTCTCCCTTTTTTCTTCTTTTTTTTTGGGGGGGGGGCTATTTTCACCTTTAATTTTTGATGCCTTCTACCTTTTTGAGTGTCAGTTCACCTATATAATACTCAAGAAGAGTGAATTGGCCTGAAAATCAGATGTGCTGATAAAAAAATGAAGACGGCTTGTTGGACTATTAAGGATATCTTTTAATTTTGTGCCATTCAATATCTTAAGTAGCCTAAAAGATGAAAACAAAATTTAGTTATCCAGACCTACATGCCAAATAGATCAGGATCCCCATTTAGTCTAATGTTAAGATTTTAAACATTTTACTCGAAGATACAAAGTGACAAAAGTAATGCTAAATAAAACAGCATGATTTAGAGGGAACAGAAGTGAGATATGAGGTATAACCAAAAGGCAAACACAATAGGAAAATAAATTTTCCGATCATAGTTATTTTTTATTCGAAGTATGTTATATAGAAAAAGTAGATTTAAAACATTTGCTGTGATTTCTGGTCAAAATTCAATCAAAAAAGCTTCCCAGTTTCCTTGTGAAGAAGGATACATGTATATTTTGGCAGGTTAGTTGTCAAAGGAGTTTTATTATTTCATAGATTTCTAAGTTTTTTAACTGCAAATAAGTAGGCTTCAGCAGTAACGAGGCAAAAGTCCCTCCTTATACCATCCCTATTTTAAATTCTGGGAGGGCTCAGTGGAAACTTTCCCGATAAACCATTCCTTTACTCAAAAATAAAAAAGAGGGGGAGAGGCATTTTTGTTTTTCAGAAAGCCTGGCTATTTATGGGTCTGCTGTTGTTTAAAGGAAATCAAGCCTAAAATGAAAGATTTATGTGTGATTTGGTATTTCCTTAGGAGCACTATCTGAAACCAAAGAACTTTTTTTTTTTTTTTTTTTTTTTTTTAAGCTGGGAAAGATCTAGTCATGTTATGTAGCCCTAGAATTTCTATGTATATGGATGCACCGGCTAAAACTGGAGAGGTGAGGTCACACTGCTACATAGCAGTGGAGATGAGGCCACCCAGGGTCCTAACCTGGCACCATTTCCATACTCCACGCGCAGCTGTCTATTGAGGCCTCCTGGTGTAAGCTATAAGCCAGCCTGCCTTCATTTCATTAAACATCCTAAATTTCCGGTAGGAATTAATAATTGTAGAACTCTCTCTGACAAAATAACCTTGCACTGTATTTACTTGGTATTTTTTCACGTGTGCAAACTCCAGGGATTCACGGGTAGCTCTCACGCCGTACCCAAGTCTTAGTAAAGGAGCTGCTTTCAGTATTCAGGTGGCTCATCAGTCACATCAGGTAATTGGTGGCTGTCATTTATCCCTATTTGCAGTTTATCTAGAATGCACCGTGGACAACAGCTAGTTTCCTACGCAGAAATGCTCTTTATGAATATTTGTGCAGGTTCCCAGATCTGCCTTTGCACATGCTTCTTCATTCTCTTTGTGCTACCCTTGGCCTTGTGATTTCAGTATGTTTTCCGAAGCGTTTTTTAAATTAGTGAAGTTGCACTTGCGTAGTCACAAGCATACCAATGGATCTTGCAATAGAAATACAGCCTGGTTTTTATGTTCTTCTCACTCGTTCCTCTTAAGTAGGAGATCCTGTTCACTGGCCATTCTGGGCGTTTCAAAGCTGATTAGCACATCAGTTTTGTTTCCCCCATTCCTGTTATCCGTAATCTGCCCCAGGCTCAACCTTTGTAAGGAAACAGCATCTTATTACCAACTCACCCCAGCGTGCGATGTAGTTTGTCTTTCCATTTATATTCTTGAGTTACTATTTTCGGTAAAGTTGGCATTTTTAGACCTTGTTCGCTGTCTTGCCTTATATTACAATCCCCTTTTATTTAAATTCTTTTCGGTATTTCATTCCAAACGCATCTCATTTTCAATTCCCCATTTTTTTCTGAAACTCTTTCTTCAAAAGAAATTTTAAAAATGACAAACTGGCTAGAAGGTCCTTGGAAGTTTGAATTCCCGCAGCCCCCAGCATTCTGTCTCTCGAGATGGATGGGAGGATGGAGAAGATGGGGAGCATCAGGGGATGTGTGCAGGCCTGGGCGTGCACTCCTGGCACTAGATGGGGTGGCGTCGCTTCAACTGGTTCTTTTTTTTCTTCTTTTTTAAAAGATTTTATTCATTTATTTGAGAGAGAGGGAGAGAGCGGGAGAGCACAAGCCTTGGAGAGGAAGAAGCAGGCTGCCCATCCAGCAGGGATCCCGATGTGGGGCTCGTTCCCAGGACCCCGGGATCATGACCCTAGCCAAAGGCAGCCTCTTAATCAACTGAGCCACCCAGACACCCCAACTGGTTCTTAACTTAGAAACTATTTCTCCTTCTTTTGCTCTTGTGCCCTATCTCTTGCCTTTCCCCTTCACTTTGAAGTGAAAACTGGTCCTGTCTTCTTGTTGCTGTTGTTCCTATCTTCTTCTGAATCATTGTCCCTTTTTCATTTGCACTGAGTTCGTGGGTGCAAATTTATACTTAAAATTGGCCTTTGAATTATCACTGGAGAATGAATGAATGGGCATATCCTTCTTGGGTCAATGTACAGACTATTTTTTAGGTTTTTACCATCATCTTGCACTTCCAGGTATTCTTTTCCCCAATACAAAAAATGAGGAAATAGGCCATGAAAGGTGTTTCAAGCAATGCTAGCCCTAGCTCCATATTAGAATCATCTGAGTGTTTTTAAAGCTCTAGCTGTCAGCTCCACCCCCAGAGGTGCTGATTTATTTGGTGTCACATGGACTCTACACATTGATTACTTTTGTACTGATGTTTATGTTCAAGTAGGTGAGAGCCTCTAGGTTAGAATAAAATTGTCCAAAATCATAAAGAGGAAATGTGAGCATTTTGAGGGCAGAGAGAGAATGTCTCTAATTTTGGGGTGCCAGAAGGGAATAAATGAATGCATTAATCAGATTTCTAATTCACATTAGCCTAAATCTAAAGCCCTGGTATTTTTTTTTTCAAAGCCATTGTATTTCTCTGCCCTTGAATTTGTGTTATCTTAAACATGACACCCAGGCCAGGTTCTTAACTTCCAAGGAGAAACCGAGAGCTACATTTCAAAACCTCATACATCCATGGAGAAGAAATCTCCCATTGAGTTAAATTTAGGCAATAAAGGGGTCAATTATATAGACAGATAAATTCTATACCAAGCATGCATTTCACATAATAATTAAATAAACATTTCAGGCAGTTTTTAGAACAGTGGGCTTTCTTGGTTTAATTAAAAAAATATTCTTGGGGCACCTAGTGGCTCAGTTGGTTGAGTGGTTGACTTAATTTTTGGGTCAGGTCATGATCCCAGGGTCTTGGGATTGAGCCCAGCGTTGGGCTCTACACTCAGTGTGGAGTCCACTTGAGATTATCTCTCTCTCTCTCTAAAATAAACAAATAAATCTTTTAAAAGATGATATTCTTAAATAGAAAAATGGTTTCTGGTGCACGTTCTTAAGTGTCTCTTGTCTACTCTGTGCTGAGCATGATGCTCGTTATTATGGATATAACTCTGAAAAAGACAAGCAAGCTATCTGGTTTTATAGAACTTTTATTTCAGACTCTGATGAAGTCAGACCTGGAAACCAAGCTCTAGTAGACTTTTCATGACAGGAAAAATTCAGGTGACTGATTATCAGGGTAGGATAATCTCTGCAACAGACTGATCTTTGAATGAGGGAATTTTTGAAACACTTGTTTCATTTTTTTCATCCATCAAACTGTTTTGTGGGGCAGGAGGAGACACACAAATTGAAAACAGACATAAATTCTTACAGAGTCATAATGGAGAGGAACAGATCTACACTGTAAGAGAGAAAGTGATGAGTGCCGTGAGAGACACAGATACAGAATCCGGTATGGTGATAGACCGATCATTCCCAGGTCGGGGATGAGGATGAGGAGAAAAGTGAAGCAAGTGGTAGGGATAATGGAAAAATCAGTGGAATTTGACCTGTACTTGTAAAGATGAATTTGATGATCTGCACAAACATATTCATCATTCCATGCAGGGGCTTTGCTTAGAGATTTGTCTCTTCCGCTGAATAAATTACAGATATGAGCAAATCATCTTTTCTATTCCTTGAATGTTATTTATTAGATATATAGCAATTAAACAGTTAAGTAATTAAAAGATGCAGTTTTTCCTGCATCTTAAACCACTTATATCTTTGTCTCTGCCTATATACACGCGTGTGTGCGTACACAGACACACACAGAGTCCTCCACACACTCACTCTGCTCTCTTCTCCCTCTTTTTTTTTTCTTCTTACTTACACTTAAATAGAGTGGACTTTGATTTGAAAAATAGATACTAATAGTGCAGCTTTTCTTAATATTGTCTTGTAGCCTCAGCTCTCCCCCTCGAATTAAGGAAGTTCTTAAAATTTAGTGATATGAAGTGAAGGAAAAAAACGGAATAATTCTTCCTTAGATCAATTTCCTGAAGCTTTGGTTCAGCCTGGTGACTATATGTAGTATTTAAATATGACTTGAAAGGAAAGATTAAAAAAAAAAAAGAAAAGAAAAACCCACCTGTAGGTAATAGAATCAGAGCTACCATAATGGTCCCATTAAAATGATTCTATCATAATAGACCCAGCAAAATAGGCAAGCACTTATGTGCTCTTAGATTTATTACTAGCCTAAAGAGTATGTTTTAATTTCTCATATATTCCACAGTAATTAATCCATTTAGAAAACTAGTAGTGTTATAGCCATGGCTTCCAATAATTTTAGGTACATTTGAAGTATTCATTAAAAACACACACACACACAGTTCAAATGTGTTTTAGCACTTTGCAATTGCTTAACATTCATAGAGCAAATACCCAGGCATGCATATTGTATTTTTAAGATGCACGGGAATTTAAGATGATGAATGATGCCGGGACATTAAAACGCAGACACCATTGTATTATCTCACGTAGGGCCCTATCAAGGCGTAGAAACTTGAATTGTGTGCGTTAAACAAAAGCTCACGGTTAATTTAACTTCCTGATAGTTTTATATTCAGAAAGAAATCTGCCAATAAAAACATATTGAGAATATTAAGCATGCTGTATTAGATAAGATTGCCCTCTAGAAAAAAGCCAGAGGGAACTAAAACTTCCAAAGGAAACATTAAATTTGTTTAAACAAGGTTGGGGCGCCCCTTGCTGGCTAGTGTATATATTACTCCACTGTGCTCACATCCCTTGACTTTTTTGGTAAATTTGGTTTTCTTTGGGGGTATGGATTATCTCTAAAATTTACATTCCAATATAGAGCTCTTCTGGATGTTATGTTAAAGGGGTAGATGTTTTTGTTGGTCTCGATAGGATGAAAAGGCAAGCTTAGTGAATCTCCGGTTTCTTCCATGCTTCCTACCTGGTTGGTCTACCTTCTCATTTCCCTTTTCTCTGCAAACTGCCCATCTCCCCCTGCTGGGTTACACTACCCTACTTCCTCTACTGGACTTGCTTTGATTTTTCTAAATAATTAGCCTCACTTCCTGTGGGTTTGGCTGCTGTGGGTCTTGGTCACAACCCCTTTGGTGACGTGTGTCTTTAGCTCTTTTTGCCAATGACTTCCCTGGATGGCTTGAAGCAGAGGCCCAGGCCCCAGGCTGAGTCCTCCCTGAGGTTCCAGAAGGTGTTGTGTCTAGTAGACCACCCTCTTTCTCCATCTGCTGTAAATCAAGTGTTTATTAAGACAGCTTTCTAATCTTCCGTGGAGTATCAGAATGCTGATTCAAAGATCTTACAACTGACTTAGAAAATACTGAGATATGAGGAGTATAGTGCAAGTCATTGTATTTGTTTTTGAGAGAGAGAGAAAGAGAAAGAGAGTACGTGCATGAGCAGGAGGGGCAGAGGGAGAGGGAGAGAGTGAGAAGAAGACTCCCCCCTGAGCACAGAGTCTGTTGCAGGGCTCCAATCTCAAGACCCTCACCTAACAACCCCCCCCCCCCCAAAAAAAAAGACTTGACCTGAAACCAAGAGTAGGACACTTAACTGTGCCACCCAAGTGTCCTGATACAAGTCATTGATTAAGGTGGTTTGGTCCAAAGGTGCACACTGAGGTTAAAATGATATAGTTGGGTGAGCAGGGGGTAATTGATTATAGGGCTATAGGGAGTAGACTCAAGTTTTTCTCTTCTATTTATAAACTATATTTATCTTTTAAAAGTTAGTAATTGAAATAGCTTTTGAAGGGCCTGTAGGAAATCTGAACGGTGGCAGGACCCTCTTGTTGACATTATTTAAATTATGGTGATTGGAATTGCTGGAATTGCAGCACAAGTGCAGCCTTCTCTGTGGTAGTGGTTTTTAAAATGAAACTGCTCTGCCCAGAGGGTCCTGGAGGGCTCCCCTGCCCCACCTCGCCCCCTAAACACACATGCAGTCTGAAAGTCTCTGGGCTGGGGAAGCAGATACGGCTCTTACCTGCACTTGGCTCCTGCTTGGGTGCATGGGAGGTTGACAGTTTTAATGGAATGGAAATCTCAAGGAGGAAAAAAATTTCAAGTTTAAATCTGCCCTGGGCTTTGCATCATAATAAAAAGTGATTAAAATCCTTGCTAGGATCACTCTGCTACATGTAGACTATTGTGTACCTTCTCGATTAGCCTTTAGAAGATGTTATCCTTCGGAGATGTAGAGTATTCATTTTCTCTGGAGCCTGAGGCTTGCCTCCTTCCAGAGGGAGCTCCCCTGTTAGTTGCTGTTCTTGATGGTTGTCATTTTAAACACGTGAAGCCAAGGATGGCCTCTTAAGCTGCCTCTGATCTTGCCGGCATTTCTAAAAGGAGTCTCTGGTCATCTCTAAAGAACCAGCTTTCTGGATCCAGTGTCCATGACATGATAGAAGCAGAGTTTCTCCACTCCATGCTTAAAATACGTAATCCTGTGTATCATCACTTCGTTCTTAACTCAGGCTCATAAAAAGTTTTGGCCAACAGAAATGTTAACCCGTCCTCATTTTTAACATGCAGAGCAATTTCAGAGTCCTCTTATTTGAACAAAAGTATCCAAATTTATGAAACAATCGAGAAAACCCAAGTGTAAATGTACACCTAGAATGAAAGCAGCGGGAACATGAGCGAAGAGGGGAGGACACCTATTAGAGATGTGGCCCGGCATGGTCCCCGGGTGACCCAAAACCTTCGCTGCATTTAGTTTATTATCCCCCCCCCCAAAAATACCACTTCTGTTGGTCTGCATAACTCAGTACAATGTAAAATATAGTCCTTAGAATATTCAGATCAAGCTTTCCAATGTGAAGTCGGAATTTGTTTCCGGTGAGTGGCAAGTGCATTATCTGGGAGTAAACTATGTGTTTGACTTTTACACAGGAGTAGTCCTGTGGGGCATCCTGGGGTAGGCATTCAATAAAGGCGCTCTTTTTTTTTTTTCCTTTTTATTACAGTGTTTCTAAGACCTCAGAGAAATTTGGAATCTATAGACCCACAGTTTACAATTCGGAGGAAAATGGAACAGATGAGAGAGGAGAAGGAATTGCTGGATCAACTCCGTGAGGTACCCAGGAAACTGCTCATAATTGAACACTCGTTTTCCAGATTGAGGCAGCATTCTGTATATTTGAAAAACAGACTTTAAAAAAAAAGAATTTTTATTTATCCTTCTGAGAGAGAGAGAGCTTGAGCGGAGGAGCAGAGGGAGAAGCAGACTCCCCACTGAGCAGGGAGCCCGATGCGAGACTCTATCCCAGGACCCTGGGATCATGACCTGAGCTGAAGGCAGACGCTTACCCGACTGAGCCACCCAGGCGCCCCTGAAAAATAGCCTTTGAAGCAGTGCAAAAAGGCCTCATCTCACATCTAGCCAGGTCACCGACTGACTGATACTCGGCAAGTCACGTAACAGCCCTGAGTTTCAGGTTTTTTCATGTGTCAGAAAAATACTTCCCATCTTCGTGGGGGCTTTGTGAGGAATATATGAGATAATGTAAGTAGAAATACTTATTACATATGGATAAAACCTGGGGTTGTTTCAATTCAGGTATGCTTTAAAATAATACGCTGTCGCTCGTTTACTTAGCGATAATATTCCATTAATTTAAACATGGTTATTGCTACCCTACTTTGTATCCCAGCTGGTCAGAACTTTGTAATCAGTCATTTTAGAGGCAAACCATTTGAGTTCCTGCCCAAGGGTGAAGTCTGGTGCTGGGTGCCATTGGAGATTCTAAGGTTGGTGATGGCAGGGAACATGGCTTTCTTATTCCTTGTATTTCTGTTCCCACCTAGCTTCTGGTGGGCGCTCTATCTGGTGGGCGCTCTATGTAGGTATTTGTTCATCCTCGTGGCCTCTGTATCTAGTTGGAGAGCTCATATATGAGTCTATGAAAGATCAAATAGCAGTGCATGGGTCAGTTGCCAGAAAACACACTGGTATTAAAGTCAACACATCATGAATTGCTCCATAATATTCAGAAAGAAGTACCATAGTCGTGGGCCAGAAGAGTGTCCGAAAGCCTAGAAGGGATGGATTTAAGATACATCTCCCTTCCCTAGCAGTGGTTACTGACTGCTACGCTGTGCCCGGCAGGTTCTAGGAGGTGAATATAGGAGGGAACATAAAGGTCCCTGCTCCCATGAGGCCTATAGTCCACGAGAAGAGACAGTGAATGAGAAGGAGACAAATAAACATATGATTTCAGATGGCAATGAGTTCTGTAAATGAGAAATGAATCCCGTAAATAAAATTAAAGTAGGTACACATCTTTGTTGCTGCAGATACTTTATATATGGTTTAGCAGGTAGTCAGGAGGAAAGAATTAAAAACACAGACACTCTTACCACGCTTTAAGTCACTGTGGTTGACTCAACAGTCACGTGGAAAAAATCAGGCCCCTGTCATTCGCCTAGAGTATGGATGTGCTGTAAATTTGGGAGATGGACTTTCAGAGATAGGTGAAAATAAGATCAGGAGCCGAGCCTCACAAAGAGTGACACAATTTCATCTTTAAAGGGGTGGGTTGTATTGGTTGTTTATGTTTTCATTTATGATGTAAACTAAGGGACTGCAAGAGTGTGGAGGGAAAAAAGTAGGTGTGTTCACACAGGACGGTTCTGAAAAGGAACTGTGTGATGCTATTTTAGGCACTGGTTTTCTGGTGCTTCATTTATTCCAAATCTCCAAATTAAGTCATTCTTTCCTAGGCTGTTTTCCATTTAACAGGAGCCACTGTTATAAAATATTCATATTTGCAGTTTAGAGAGTTAATCTCTCTCCTTCTATTTCTGAGAAGATGGACCAAACCTACTTTCCTCTATTTCCCTAAGTACAGCTAAAACCCCTGTACATTATATATAAAATAAACATAAGAACACTCTGAAAGGTAGAGAGAAGACAGCAGACTGGCTGGGGCCCCTCAGGACTAGAAATAACACAGTGGTGAATTCTATGGGCTTTCTTTTTTATCTCATATATCTCAGACTTGGAGCAGAAGTAGTTGGAAACCCAGAAAAGATTGCCCAAAAGCTTGCTTATTTTAGTCAAAGTACCAGGAAAGGAGCAACTTAGCAAGACCAAAAAAAAAAAAAAAAAACCCTTTTGGACAATAGATGCTTTACTCCAGCTAAGCATCCAAAAATACTGTGGCTCCACCCTTATCCATGCTAGCAAAGATGAAGCAGCTAGACTTCTACACCTGCTGAATGGTGTCAGAGAAGACCAAGACATGAGCCAGGAGTTTCATCCCAGCTAGCTGGGAACAAGCCCTTCTCCTCCCATGGCATCAGTGGGGACCACTTGGGAGCCTGGATTTCTACCCACATCCAGCAGTAAGAACCTCCCTCCACCAAGTCAAATGAGACCAAATGGGAAGCATAGACTTCTGCACTCACCCAGCAGTAACAAGGTAGTAATAACCCCCCTTTCCCTGCCAGAGAACTGTCCAAAAAGGCCAGTTAAAACAGAGTTTCAGTGGGATCCAGAGTCTAGTAACGTAATTAGGCAAATGTCCAGGTTTCAACAGAAAATCACTCATCCTACCAAGAACCAGATGATCTCAAATTGAGTGCAAAGAGACAGTCAACAGGGACGGCTGGGTGTCTCGGTGATTGAGTGTCTGCCTTCAGCTCAGGTCGTGACCCCAGGGTCCTGGGATCGAGTCCCTCATAGGGCTCCCTGCAAGAAGCCTGCATCTCCCTCTGCCTATGTGTCTGCCTCTTTCTCTGTGTCTCTCATGAATAAATAATATCTTTAAAAAAAAAAAGAGAGAGAGAGAGACAGTCAAGAGATGACAGCCACAATATGGCAGAGATGTTAGGATTACCTGACAAAGATTTTAAAGCATGCATGATAACCATGCTTCAACGAGCAATTACAAACATGGTTGAAACAAAGAGAACAGCAGAGCACCATAGCAAATAGAGAATCTCAGTGAAGAAATAAAAGAAATAAGAACCCAGGAAGTAAAGGACTGAGAAACACATTATCCATAACAAAAAGCCAGGTGGAGGGGCTCAACAGCAGAATGGAGGTGACAGTGAACTGGACAGAAACCAACAGAAGTTACCTAGTAACTTATTGGAAAATAAGCGAACAGAGTCTCAGGGACCTGTAGGAATATAGCAGATGGTCAATATTCATGTTCTGGGGGCTTTGAGGGAAAGGGACAGGTCAGGGTGGCCCAAGGTGACCCTTGGGTCAAGGGAACACAGGATCTCTGTATTATTTCTTGTCACTGAGTATGAATTTATAATTATCTCAACATAGAAAGTTCAATTTTTTTTTTAAGGAAGAAAAATTGATTTCTCAGCTAAAACATAATCTAAGAGAGAAACATCCCTTAATCCCTCCTCTGCCCTTTGGCAGCCCTTTCAGAACCGATGGTAGACCTGCTTTCTCTGGGTCACCTCATTCCGGTTTTATATTTCATAGGCTGAGGCAACATTGAACTCAAGAAGTAATCCCAGTACTCCTTTCACTCAGTTTACTAAACATTTTAGACCCAGCTGAACTTTCCTGTAACAGAATTTTTACTATAATGCCTTCTAAAAAAAAGAAAAAGTAAATGTCAGTGTTTGCCCGATGTTCCCATTCTTCTTCCTTGTAATGAAGTTGGTAAATACCTGTGCTCGTATTTGACTCTCAGTTGCCTGAGAACGACTGGCTTCCTTCCGATTCCTCCCGCAGAGCATCGAGATGAGACTCAAGGTCAGCCTACACGAAGACCTGGGGGCCGCCCTCATGGATGGCGTGGTCCTCTGCCACCTGGTCAATCACATCCGCCCGCGATCCGTCGCAAGCATCCACGTCCCTTCCCCAGCAGTCGTAAGTAACTCCAGACAAAGGGAAACGAACTTTCACGTAAGGCCAATCCTTTGGGGACAGTGTTGCTTGTTAAAGATGCCAACAGGGTCGCCCAGGACCTCAACAACCAGATGAGAGGAAAAGAAAAAGCTTTGAATGAAGCAACATTTTGACCATTTATATTTACTTATAAATTACCTATAAATACATATAAATATGTAAATGACCGAAAAATAATTTCTTTCCGAAGTAAAGCAAATCCGTTAAAGGAATTACTACTGGTCAGGGCGCTAACCTTTAAGGCCATAAGGACGTAAAGATTCATTTCTCACTAGGGGTCATTTAAACAATGAGAAGTCTTTTCCAGAAAGCTTTTTTGGTTGGTGGCTTCTCTGCTAAATGGAATCTGCTTCCTTTATTAGTCACTGAGGATTTTAGGATGACTCGGAAAAGATGTAGATTCTATGTAAAATGGCATTATTTTAAAAAGAGATTTTGTTTATTTATTCGAGGGGGGAGCACAAGGAGAGTGAAGGGGCAGAGGGAGAGGGAGAAGCAGACTCCCTGCTGAGCAGGGAGCCGGGTGCGGGACTCGATCCCAGGATCCCGGGATCAAGGCCTGAGCCGAAGGCAGATGTTTAACTGACTGAGCCCCCCAGGGGCCCCATAAAGGACATTTTCTATAACCTGTCAAGCCAGAGGTTGGCCAGCCAGGCATTAATTCAAGGATTCCTTGATGCCTTACTTTGCTCAGGGGGACACTGAAGGTACCGGGGCAGTAGTGACAAAAGTTGATGGGTGAGACCCTGCTAATAAACTAAAAATCCTCGTCTCCACTGTGGGTGAGATGAGGCGGGCCCCTGGGAGCCTCTGCCTGTAGGTCACAGAGCACGTTTCCATCCCCAAGAGAACTACAGAGTCACGTTCACCGTCCTTCAGATGCGGGCGGGCGAATCTGGGACAAGCTTGTCTTTGGAGCCCAGTTGGGGGTTCAGGCAGGTAGAGAAGAAAGGAAATCCTGTCCACACTGGCTGATCCTTAGGAAAGGCGGAGGGTGGGTGACGGGCACTGAGGGGACCACTTGATGGGATGAGCACCGGGTGTCATACTGTATGTTGGCAAATTGAATTCCAATTAAAAAAAAAATTTAAAAAAAAAGGAAAAGTGGAGGAGTTTAAGGGCTAAGAAGGCAGGGTTTGGGTTCAGACTCCAGATCCACCCATAAGCCACAGTGGGCAAGAATTTAACCTGGGCAAGAATTCTCTGGGCGAGAATTTAACCTCTCTTTAATTCGATTTGTTCTCTCTCACGGAGATGTTCTTGTGAGCACGAATACCGGCCAGTGGCTTCGTTAGTGTTTATAGAACAGATTTTCAGAATTCAGAGCCCCTAATTCCGAGGCACAGTGCTCATAGAATATCAGGTAACGAGCGTGTTTCTCCCTCTGTCACCTGCAGGAAAGGCTCACAGTGACATTCTTTCTTTCCTCCTGGTGGCGGGAGACATTGGTCGAGGGTTCCCCTCTCGCTGTCGGTCTCCTCTATATCGCGCAACATAGTTTTCCTTTGCAAAACTTTACCATTTTAGCTCAGAAATCATGGGAGGGGGGAAAGGTCAGTTTGTCTTCTCTTTTACATCAGTCTCTAGCTTGATTGAGTTTGGGCAGCCAGGTCTGTCCTGTAATCCAGGATGAAACTTTCCAGGGTTTTCTACAGATGAGGTCCACGCTGCCAGAGAGGGGTCTGAGCCATACGCCCAATTCTCATTTCATTTTTTCCCAAATTCTAAGAGAGAAACCGTGACTCCTCACAGCTTCCGATTTGAATTCACGGTTATATTATTGATAGTGAGTAAGAACCATGTATCTGAGCATTTTTATATTTTATTAAGCCTCCAGGGGAAATGCTGCATTCTTTTCAAAATCTTTTGGTTGTCAACTTCCTTTCTTTTTTAAAAAAAAATTTTTTTTAAGATTTTACTTATTTGAGAGAAAGAGTGTGAGCAGGGGGAGGGAGAGAGAGACTCCCCGCTGAGTGTGGGGCTCCACCCCGGGACCCCGAGATCATGACCTGAGGCAAACGTTTAACCACCTGAGCCACTCAGGTGCCCTTATTTTTCTTTTTTTTTTTTTTTTTAAAGATTTTATTTATTTATTCATGAGGAGCACAGAGAGGAGAGAGAGAGGCAGAGACACAGGCAGAGGGAGAAGCAGGCTCCATGCAAAGAGCCAGATGTGGGACTTGATCCCGGGACTCCAGGATCACACCCTGGGCTTCAGGCAGCACTAAACCGCTGAGCCACCCGGGCTGCCCCCTATTTTCTTTTTTAAAATAGATTTTTTTAAATGAGAAAACAATAGGAAGTAATGTCCAACTAGAGAAAATAGAGAAATGCAGAAATTTTAAAAAAAGAAAAAACTTTATTCCATAAGCCAAAGACCACCACTGTTAACATTTTGGCTTCTTTACTAACCACTAGCATCCTTTCTGCATTTAAGTTGTTTCTGAATTAATGAGCTCCTCCTGTATGCCATTTGGTAGTTTTTAAAATTTATTAAAGCCTAAAGATTTCCTCATGCCATTAACGTTCTCCAGTAAGTGTCCATTTTAATGACTGTTAATATATCTTAGCTCAGGTTATCGGGTCATAGTTTTCCTCTAGAAATATGGGCTGTTTCCAAATGTCCACTTACCAGACATTCTTCGTGGGCATCTGGAAGCACCCTTGGAGCAGCCCAGCCGTGCGACAGCTCTGGAACCTGTGCTTTTGGGCCTGGTGTACCCCGTCGTGGCCACTGCAGTGTCTCAGGGGCCGTGCTCTCCCAGGAAGGCTGCGCCCTCCCTCTCTGCAGCTCTCCTCACCTCGCAGCCTCACCGGCTCCCATTTCTCCTATACTTCAGTGTCTACAGGAGCCACGCCATCCTTGACCCCTTAGAACCGAGTTCGATTCTTTTCCTTGGTTTTTTGCTCCCTCAGGACATCTCCCAATGAAGACCTCTACCTACTATACTCTCATCTTCTTTATTTTATTTTTTTTCCTATAAATGAAGAATAGTAGATTTTGAATATCAGAATTTTGGATTTATTTTTTAAAGATTTTATTTATTTATTCATGAGAGAGAGACACACAGAGAGAAGCAGACACAGGCAGAGGGAGAAGCAGGCTCCATGTGGGGAGCCTGATCGGGACTCGATCCCAGGACCCCAGGGTCACGACCTGAGCCCAAGGTAGACGCTCAGCCGCTGAGCCACCCAGGTGTCCCTGTCATCTACTTACTTACTTACTTACTTACTTACTAATATTTCCAACTAGACCAGAGAGCTCAGCGACCATGAGGGTTGTGTGTTTGGCTTCCACAGGTGTGCACTTAGCCCCAAGTGGGGTATATGACCCAGAGCCAACGCTCGGCGTGCACCATCGTAGTCACACCAGCAATGCAGTGGATGCCTTCCCTACCCACATTATTGTCAGCATCAAGCCTTCGATTTTTCATTCAAGAAACTGTTGTGTGGGTAGTAAGTGCTTTTCTGACCTAAACCCAGGCAACAGTCGTATAGTGGGCCCTCCCTCACTTCCAGAAGTGGGAAATTCTCTCTGTGTAGTTCACCGACTCTACTGAGTTGACCTAATGATTGCGAATGGCTTGGGCGTCTTTGGAGTTTCAGAACAGACTCCCCCACCTAAATAATGAGTATATGAAGGGAGATAACGGGCCCGGAGAACTGGAGAGACAAATACTAGCATCTCAGAATGATGAGCAGCTCTCCCCGTGGTACCCCCTTTTTAAGGGAATTAAGAGGGAAATATTAAAATTCAACAGTACAGTTTTAAACCTACCACGTAAAAATTAAAATGTATGAATCAGATGTACCCTTTTCTATGCCACACCTTAGAGGTGATCTGTAACCACAGTTGATTGGGTCCTGGGCATCCCAGCATCTTTATGCTGTTTACCCCTGTGTTGCCTCTTTTCTTGTTAAACCCGTTGCTCTGGTGGGAAGGAGATTAATTGACCTCCTGAATTTAACCCTTCATACAGAAATCTATCTGCTGATGGGAACGATTGATGCTTATGGCATATTTGTAGATGAACTGGAGCAGATTACACAAGAGTATGCTAAGCGTGTGTGTGTTTACACAAATACGCAGAAATTTGCATGTATGCACATACATTATACACGTAAGCACACATGCAGAAATTCTGCTTATATAAATATCTATGTTTGTACATATGTTGTATAAATGTACGTGTGTACATTTTTTAAAGATATAATTCTAAGTAATATCTACACCCAGGGTAGGGCTTAAACCCACAGCCCCAAGATCAAGAGTTGCATGCGGTACCGACTGAGCCAGCCAGGTGCCCCATTTACGTCATCTTTACACACACATACACATACACACATCTACAGTGTCTGGAAAAATATAATCCAAAATGTTAATAGTTCCTTCTCTCTTGGTGGATATATCTGGATGATATTTATGGTCTTCTATTTGCTTGTATATTTTTTTTTCCTCTAATGAACGCGTATTGCTTGTGACATCTTGAAAGTTTAAAATTTAACCTGTTACTAAAACTATTTCTCTTTTAATTATTCATTATTTCTGCGTATTTGTATTTATAGCCCAAACTTAGCATGGCCAAATGCAGAAGAAACGTGGAAAACTTTTTGGAAGCATGCCGAAAATTAGGAGTGCCAGAGGTAATGTCAAACTTATCCCAATTAACTATGCTTTGGTATAGATTTCATTTCACATATGTGTTTGAACCCACCAATGGATGCACAGCTTTGCACCTCCTTTTTTAGTCTCAGCCCTTTCTTGGGGAATAATATTAAATCAGCTATCTAAAATTTTAGTTTAAATTCCTCTATCTCAGTGAGATTAAAATGGCTTATAGCTGTATGGTCAACACTGAGGGAAAAGGGAATATCATTCATTTCAGGTTTTGAAATAAATGCAAAATTCCATCCTTGAGAAAAACCTGTAGTTAGCTTGATTCTCTACTCCAAGAGCAGAAATGACTGTGGCTGCAGTGAGCCTTCTGGCAGGTTCCATAGGGTAGAATTTTGGAGCTGTTGGTTTTCCTTACCCGTGGCTCGTAAGCAAAGCAGACCCGTAACTGACCACTAACTAGTTGGTTTCCGTTCCATGTGGTTGCATTTTGGGGTATGTGGACCAAAATAGTCAACACTGAAAACATCATAATTATTGTTATTATTATAATCAATCATTACCAATAATAATAACAATGTATGTTGCTATGTAATTTGTTATCTGCGGTTCCATTTCCCCCGTTAGTCCGCCGTAGACCCCACTGGCACTCCCTGTAGCTCGCCCAACTGTGCTTGGCTACTTTCTCTTTCTCCTAAGCTAAAGCCCCAGCCTCAGCCTCAGCCTGACGGCTAATCTGGGGCTTTTAAAGACTTTCCTGTTAGTAACATACAATGATTTCTTAAAAAATAAAAATAAAATTTAAAAAAATAAAATGATTTCTTAGGGAGACAGAAGCCCAATCCACTCAGAATTTGGGGGCAAGTTGATAAGTTTATCATCATTGTGGTAAACGGAAGTGGACAGAAATTACATTATAAAAATTTTTTCTTCTGAATTTTCTAATATGCTGGGATAAAGTAACTATAAACCGTCATGAAATAGTGCTTATGAGTATCTGAAGGAATCACATTGCATCGTAATCCTACTGAGTGATAGGAGTTAGGTATTGGACCCTTGAGAAAGGCTTAGTCTCCCTCCCTCCTTCCCATCTTCCTCTTTTTCCCCTTATCTTTCCTTCCTTCCCTTCTTCCCTTCCCTCCTTCCTTTGCCTCCCCCCCCCCTCTATCTTTTAGCTTATTAAGGTTCAAAGATGAGAGGTTAGTGGTGCCATTCTTAATCTTATTTGAAGACAAGGAAAGAACTACATAAGCATCATTATGTCAGAACTATATCCTTTAAGAAAAGCTTATAAATTCCTGTTTATAAAAAGAGTGTAATCTTCGTATGACGGACTAAATGTCTGTGATCAATCCAGACGTCTTTCAACGCTGTTAATCTGTGTGTCTGTATTGCATGTGTACGTTTTAATATTGCATCTACGTTCTTGGTGTCAAATATTTGTGCAAATTCTCATACACAAACTATTATTAATGGTTTGACTCCATCACAGGCTAATAAGATTTCCATGCGCGAATCAAAACTATCATACCAAGTTCCAGAGGATAAATTATCTGTGTCTGTGCTAGAAAGCACTGATGAATTACGGCCTCATCCCCTGTGACACCTTTAAACTCATCAGATTTTTTTGGGGGGGGGTTGCTTATGGTGATACAAAACGAAATGGAAATGTCCTTAACCGAGTGTTGTGAGTAAAGGTTGGCTAATTACAATTTTCTCTTAAGGTAGGGAAGAGAAAATTAAATTACCGTAATATGCAGAGAAAAATTTTTCATCATTTCTGAATTATGCCCCTAGCGAAGTGCCCCTTGCACTAATCAGCCGTTGGTAATTTCGGAAGAAGATTGTGTTACGGGGAATGAATAACCTTTTTTTGCCAGGGTCCCATTTGCCAGTGCTTAGTAAGACATATATCACTTAGGCTACCTTTGGGATTTCTTTTTAAGATTTGAGGTGAGATTGCAGTTTTGCATCGTGTGTAACGTGCACGTGTGGTTGCGTGCACGCTTGTGTGTGTGTGTGTACATATATATCCATCCCCATGGATACGCCAGTAGCATTTTACTGGTGACTAGTGTTACATTAAGCTTTGTGCTACCAAAGTCTGTTGGTTAGGTAGCAATTGAACTTCTTAATGAGACATGTTAAAGGAAGGAAGGAATATTCTAGTGGAAAATTAGAAATTGCCCTTGGAAGGCGATTGGCAAATCATCCCGTACACTCGAGGGAACTTAGTTTCATCTCACAGAATGCATGATTGGAAATGAGCAGCTCTTTTAATCAGGGAATGGCATAGTGAGCCGGGGGAGGGGGAAAAACGACCCTCTTCTCCCTCAGATACGCTTCTTTCCCTACTGAAGGGGATTATGTTTTAACGTGTATGTGGCACGCTGCAATTAATTATTTGCACTACAAAAGCAATTCTCCCACAAGCCTAAGCGCATAAATTCTCCATTTACGATCAGACTGGTACCTAGAAAAACAGAGAACCGATACTGTTAGGTTTTCTTAATTGCATCACACTTAATATTTGGGTAACAAAATAGGCCTTGATTACCCAGCCCCAAATATAGTTAATTCCTTGGTGTAAGTTTTCCCGCTCTCTTCTCCATCCCTTACTTACCTACTCACATACCCTTGTAAGTCCCAGAGATCTTGAGATCTGTATCTTATAAGCTAAATGCTGACAATGATGAATCGTCCTGTAGAGGCTGAAGAGTCACAGCCGTGGTCTAAGCTCTGGGTTTCTTGTCCTTTGTAATAGGATCACTGTTTGAAACCACCAGGCTTCAGCGTCAGCGTCCGCCCCTTATGTGATTTCTGCACATTCCTACATGTGCAATGTATTTGCTGAACAGATTCAGTTAAATTTTTACAAATAAAGTCATCTGAAGGGACGGAAGCAATTTTTAAATGGTTCCAATGGTCATAGTTTATTCCATTTTCATTAGAAGTCCCCATGGACACCGTCACGGCCATATGCCTCGGGTCCGTCAAGGCTCACGATGCGTCTTGCCCTTTGGTAGAGAGGTTCTGGTGCGGCTCTCCTGGAAATGTGCCTCCTTCCCTTGGCCGCATCCAGAATTACAGACGGTGTAAGCAGCCGGTCAGTGCCTTCGCAGAAGGTTAGCAAATGGGGACAGGGGAGACAACTCCAGACCCCTGGGTGTTGTTTGTGACGTTGCTTAAGGCTGGATGGACACCCTTGGCTCCTTACGTGCAGGGGAACAGACAGGACTTGGGACAGCAGCTGCTACTGATGGAAGGACGATGAGATCACAGGAAGAAGTTAGCGATAGGGATCTGCAGCAGTTCTGTTGGGGTGACCGGAGACTTCCATGCCATCAGCCGAGAAGGATTTGGGGTGAGGTAGAGGCTAATGAGATAGAGGTTTGCCTCAAGGAGATGTCCTTAAAGATGAACCAGAAGCAGCACTTGGGGGCAAGCTTCTTTCTCAGTGGAGGGGATGACGTTCCTTCCCATAGTTATTTCAGTGGAGATCATTTTTCTCCCCACTGCCCATTTCTGGTGCACTGGGGGGGAGTGTCTTGGTTTTGGTTTGGGGGACCAGTCCCTCAACTAAAGGGACACAAACAGAGTGACTATAACCCTGAAGGAGAAGAGCGAGTGGGTGAAGGGGATCTGTGAGCAGAGGGAGGGAATGCACAAGGTGGGGGGTCAGTTGTCCCTTCCTGTGCTGTTAACTGGTTTTGAGGCCGACTCCTTAAAATTAGCAGTGGTTAACTGCGTATTGAGGACTTCCTTTACGTGCATCATCTTAAATGCTCACCGTGGAGGGTTGGGGGTCAATATTTTATTGCCACGCTCCGAGGAAACTGCAGTCCAGAGCGGTTTAATAATTTCCTAAGCTCACGCTCCCAGCTGGTAGCTGCAGAGGTGGCGTTGGAACCCGGCTCTCTGTGACCCAGTTCCTCGCCCTGCAAACTGCAGGTGTTGGACTTGAGCAGTAAATTCAGGCCACGTTCTTCAGAGCCCTGGAGTCTTTCGAATGGCCGGCACAGCAGGTGAGGCAAAGCCAAGGGGGGAGACTACAGACCGTTCCCGCCCCCTCGCACCCGCCAGAGCAGTGGCTCCTTTGTCCATAGCAGATACTGGCTTCCCAGCTCATATTTTCTTTGGGGGGAAAAATGTATCCTGTGGCTAAACATAGCTTGAAAGTCATCAGGGTACTAAGATTCTCCAAGCTGTAAGATTCCGTGAAAGCTCCCCTGTATCCTGCAGCTCCACAGTTGCTTCCCCTGCTTCAGGGTAGAAGAGTGAACCACAGGTGCATCATGGTGCCTTGGAGAACCTGGGATTGTGTGAGGGTGCCAGCGCCCTGCAGAGCCCCTGCGGGTACTGATGCCAGGAGTCAGACTGTGCAAAGCCGCCTTTGACGTCTGGCGCAAGCATCAACTTGATCTTGAAGACAGGCCGACCCTTGGTGGGCTTTCGAACGCCTGAGGATATGTTCTTTGTGTCCCCCAAGAACCTGACTTCAGTCACAGTCATGAGGCTGTTATTGGACACACTGAGGCTTCTTTCCTTGGCCTCTAAACTTGTCATAGAAGATTCATGGTTGGCTGTGGGGGGTTTCCAAATTGATCCAAATTTCGGGTTGTTTGGGGCTCTTACTAGTGTTGTCGCGGGTCAACAGAAACCTCTGATTTATGAATCATTAAAAATATTCGAAAATAGATTTTTTTTGTTGTTGTTCACCAGGGAAATTTTTCTACTCTGTTTTCAGTAAGTAACCTTGGCCTCAGACCTCTGTAAGGAGCAAGGTCCTTAACCTAAGAGACATGCCGTCTTTAGAGGAGGAGGGAACTTATAGGAAATGCGTTTTGTGCCCTTCATAGTCCTTACCGTCTGCAGAGGGAGAACAGAGAAGAGGATGAAGGGCAGCAGCTCCAGGACAGGTTGGCGGTTCCGGGCCCCCACCTGCCCTCCCAGGACTGGAGGGTATCCCTCGGCTTCTGCATGGGCCAAATGCAGTTAAAAGTAAAATCCTGGAGTGTGTTCGGATTCTAACAGATGTAGTGGGTCATGTTGACGTTATTTACGGCTGAGTCTTCTTTAATACTTTTCATATTTGCCTTTTCTTGTTTTTCTTTTTAATTTATTTTTTTATGATGAGATACAGGGTCTGAAGGTAACAGTAGTCACTTCCCTACTGTTGCTGAGGGTTTAAGGAAATTTGTAACTAATATGATTTTTTTTCTTTATTGACATACATTCTGTAAATTGAAGCTACTCTTTTTCGTTGTTGTTTTAACCTTGAGAACGGGAGAAACGAGTTCTCCCTCTTTGAACTTTATGTCTGTCTTCTTCCCCCTAATCAGTAACTTGAGCCTCAATTTAAGTCATAACTAGTAAAAGCTTTTGGGGGATGGGATGAGATTATTATTACAAAGCTTTGTAATTTTCTATTCATACTGGTTAATTCTGAGGCCGAAGAACCAGAGGGGCAGATGGACACATTTACCATTTTAATTAACAGCAATTTTTAAATTCATAATTTATTAAGAAGGGTCCATCTCTGGTGTGTAAAATCAGGCACCCTTCTTCCAGGTGGTTTGTGTTTATCACTGAGAATGTAAGACTCCTTTCCCGCCGCGTGTCTCCTGCTGGCAGGGTCTCTGAGGTCAGCAGTCCAGCAGCCTTTCATCTGTGCATTGTTGAGAATAAACATTTTAGAAGCAGCATCTTTAATTACAGTTCTAGGTAAAGTGGCTCACTGATAAAATAGTTACCCTGTAAGTCCATAAAATTGATATAAATTCTCATATATTTGGAGAAAATTCTGGAAGCCCTGCATTACCCCACTCCCATCAGATTAGGACCTCGTCTGTCAGCCCTTTAAAGGTTCAGAATGGCTGTCAACATTCCTGAGCTTTGTTATCTGAGATTTTAAAAAATACTTTGCAAGTATGGTCGCCTTAAAAATTAAAATATTTAAATACATTGAATATATTCTAAATCTCCTAGAATTTAGACTCTGTGACCATCAGAACATTTATAAACCAGACCTTTTCCCTGACCTGTCTATATTCTGTTTGGGGGAGCTGGGCCAGTCTTGAACCCAGAAAGCTTCGTCACACATTCTCGTGTTGACTCTAAGAGAAAGTGGTCGTTCACCTCTTGGGGTTGTGAATTCTGTTCTGCGTGGTGGGGATTAGCAGCCACACTTGCCTGTGAGGACTCTGCGTGTATTAACTGGGTTTACTTCACTTTTTTTTTTTTTTAAGATTTTATTTATTTATTCATCAGAGAGAGAGAGGCAGAGACACAGGCAGAGGGAGAAGCAGGCTTCCTGCAGGGAGCCCGATACAGGACTCGATCCCAGGGCTCCAGCATCACGTCCTGGGCCGAAGGCAGGTCCTAAACTGCTGAGCCACCCAGGGATCCCCTTAACTGGGTTTTTCAAATGCCCTACCGTAATTACCGATGCCTTGTAATACCGAGTGAAATTTTGCCCCTTATTAAATTTTCTTCCTCAAAAAAAAAATTAATTAAAAAAATAAATTTTCTTCCTCTTCAGCATTTTCCTATTTTAATTTTAAGATAAGAAATGTATAATCTCTTAAGTCCCTCTCATTACGACTGTGGTTTGGTAGGCACAAGGGGCAGAACATCCGTTCCTCCCAGGGGTTTCAGCCCTGGTTCCTAGCCCAGCGTCCCTGCAGGGGCTGCTCTGATGGCTGTGGGCTGTGGGCTGTGGGACAGGTCAGCGTGCAAGTCTCAGAGGGCCCCCTGCACCCTGCACTCCCCCGTTACGGTGATTTCAGCTTTTACCTACCAGACAATCCTAGTTAGACCCACACCTTTCCCTTTAGAGGCCATGATTCAGTCTAAACCAACCACCATGGACTGTGGGTCTGGGCCGTCCCCCACTTGAATCTGAATAAAGCCCAGAATCTGTGGCGTCGCAAAATTAATTCCAGGAGGAGGAGGATGGTCTGTGCTGGCTCCCCCGTGCCAGAAGTGTGCTCCTGAAGAACACTGCAAGGACAACCCGACCCCAGTTCTTTGGTGGGGAGCAGCCCAGACATTTCCATAGGGTTCCAGCAGGTGTATTCAGATAGACACCGGAGCTGGAATGATTTGCTTTTAACATGGAAATACCCACTTTTGTGGAAATCACTTTTCGGTTTGTGGATGCCTCCTGTCTTCTGTCTGCTTTGCTCAGATTTCACTGGTTAAAGCACAACATTGCAATAGAGAATTCTTATTGCAATAGAAACTTCTTTCCTTAGATGTTTCCCCACCTGCTAATGCTCGATCAGCGTCTCTCCCCCAGTGAAATCAGATCTGTGTGTAGCTGTTTCCATTCTCAGGAAAATAACAGTGGTAGTTTGATTCCTCCAAATCCACTGAGAAAAGACGCGTGATCTGAACAGATAGGACATGACTCAGGATCTTTAAAAAATCTTAAGAGCAGCATCTCTACCTTCATAAATTAACGTAAGAGTAGAATGTTTTTGCTCTTTGGCACCCCACTTGGTACCATAATATTCCTATTTATCCGAGGGCACCGAGCTAACTTCAGGGGATAAAACAAGTCAGCGTCTCTACCTTAGACTCAGCGGCTCTGGGATTTGCCTCTGCTTAGCAATGAGGCTAAAATAAAGGGCAAAATTGTAGCAAAGTATGTTGTAAAATACATATTGCACGTGTTTTAGATGCTTCACCAAATTCGAACTAAAGCTGCATTTACGAAATAGAAATATCAATTAAATGATCACTTAATCCTATTAATTAGGATTAAATTATAATCTCCGGTGACGTTACGCTGGGGTCATTTCCAGTTCAGGAGCCCAGTGTATGAGGAGGCCTTTGGCTTCCTGACGGCAGCAGATACTCAGAGGCCGACCCAGAAGACCTGTGCCCCCGACACACCTGTACAGAGGTGAAGGCATTTACGTAACAGCCCCACGCGGGCGTCTCACGTTTTACCCCAACCGCACGTCTAAGTTAGGAGACCCCCCCCAGACTTTGGACCCCCGTGTGGCTACAGGTGCACGAAATGCAGGGGCCTCTGTGGCACGTGCGGGGACATGTTTGCAGCCAGCATTCCCCAGGGTTTATGAGCCGCCCTAACCCGGACATGGCTTAGGTGACCTTTTAGGGAGGGGCACTTTGGTGCCCTCGGTGTTGAGGCTGAAGAATGCGTGGGGGGCGGTGAGGACAGGTGGGGGGCCGCCCTGGGGGTTCCCATCTTTCCCGTAGGTCGTGTCCTGAGTGCCCCTAGTGCAGAAAGAGGTGCTGACTTTCGTGCCATCGGCGAGCTCGGGCTGCCCTTCCCCGGGCCCGCTGTTCGGGCGCCAGGCGGGGCCTGGAGGGTACAAGGTGGCACCGGACCCACGGACTGCGCCCCGCTCCTGCAGCGGCGGGTGAGGCAGTTGCTGTCGGTGCGTGGACATAAGGGGTGGCTCTTGCCATTTGCTAGGAGGCAAAAAAAAAAAAAAAAAAAAAGTGTGCATCTTTGCAGCTGCTCCTCGGCGGATGTTAACCGTGTGCACTGTCTCTTTCTGTCCCGATGGCTGTCCCCGGACTAGGCCGACCTGTGCTCTCCGTGTGACGTCCTGCAGTTGGACTTCCGTCACATTCGAAAGACTGTTGGCGCTCTGCTGGCACTTGGGGACAAAGCCCCACGACCGAGCTCTGCCCTCCGCTCCAGGGACCTTCTGAGCTTCTGTCTTGTCCATATTCTCTTTGTCATTCTGGCCTTGGTCACTTACCGCTGGAGCGTTCTGGCCGCCTAGCGTCTGCACGCGCCCCCCGATCCGTCTCGGGGACCCCCCCCGCCCCCAGTGACCCATTAGCCGGCTCTCGGGCCAGCCGCCAGGTGCCAGGCCCAGGCTTCCTCCCTCCCGCTGGCCAGGGGGGAGCCGAAGAGGGTTCCAGAACAGGAGCAGAGGGGCTCTATCAGCGCATGGAGAATGTTTGGATGAACATTCAAACTTCATTAAGACATGTGCAATATGGCAATTTTACTGGGGGTTTTAACCCTATCTAAGATATGATTGCTTGCTGGGGCTTAGCAACAGGGTCCAGCTCACATTTAGCACTAATTAAATACTTGATTGAATAAATGCAATTCCAAACAAAATACATTCAAATGCTTTCTAAAAAAAAAAAAATCAATATTTAAAGGCCTTTCTATTCTGGCTAATGACAAACACAATAAGGGCAGATATAATTGGCTGATTTTATACAGCACTTACATCTTTTAGTCCACAAGTATATTATTAAATGATAGAGAACATCTAATACAACCATTTCTACAGAACTAGGAAATACATTTCTAAGAAAGAAAGATTTTACAGACCCCATCTTTTACACCCAACCCCAACAGTCTACTCCAGCACTTGGCCGTCGAGGTGTAGGAGGGCCGGCTGGCGGAGGAGCTCCGAGGCTGGCATGGGGCCCCCAGTTCGGCTCATAATTGTAAGAATCCCCTGATGGACAAGCTGAAAGAGCCCATCGCGACTGCCTGCCTGGCTGGCCATGCGGCTGGATTCCTCCCTGCTTCCTGCAGCCGGGGCTGGGAGGGTGGCTCCCCTCCACCCAAGGGAGCCCCTCTGCCCTACAGCATGACCCCCCCTCCAGCTGTGCAGTGGGCCACAAGGGATCAAGGGTCCCTTGCTGTCAGAGCACCCCCTGGAGGCTTCGCTTGCAGGTCACCTCGCGCGTATTTTTACTTTTTGCTCCTTGTTAGGTCTGCCCTGAGCTCTAAGGAAAGCATGTTTCCGGAGGGGATTTCTATTTTTAAGTACAGTCATGGGTCGTTTTGGTTTTTTGGCTCCATCACATTGTAACTGCAGGTCAAGAGTGTGATGGATTTGACTGTATTTTCTTTCAAATAAAGCCATGAGTCATGGAACATTCTTGATCCTAGGACTTGGGTCACGGTGGCCGGAGCCAACAATAAGATTGGCTCTTATTTTAGAAGAATGTAGTTTCCCCAACAACGTGAAATTTCCCTCGAGCCTTTGATGCCCAGTGACATTAGCAAGCTGCTCCTGTCTTGAGGAAGCTTACAGGGTCACCTAGTAACTCTATCTGCTTTGGGAGCAAAGTGATCCGTTTGTAACTAAAAGAAAAGAGAAAAAAAAACATTAGAATCTTGTCTTGGCCAAGACATTCCTGGTTCTGGGATGTCTCTTCCTAACATGAGTAGGCCCTCCTCCGTGGCTCAGTTCTCCCTACGCTCCACCTTACATCCAGTTGCCAAATACTATTCATTTCTTCGCTTTGGGAGATGATTACGTTAACTTCTTCGAGATAAGTTTCTAGCTTACTGAGATGTGAAGAGTCTATGTCGACGGCTGCTAAGAAGATAATTGTATTTTTCCGAACACTTCCACGAGCCCAGAGGGACTTGAGAATATGGAAAACCCACATAGTCAGAAGACTATTTATACGTATTCTTTGTGGCTAAATCTTAGGTCAGGTTTTCTAACAGGTAACGTTCTTTAGGTGAAAGCACCTTGTTGGGTTACCTGAGCGGTTTCCCTCCTGATTCTGTGTTGACTGGGGGAAATACAAGGGGTGTGGACGTGACCCTGTTAACCTGGGCTGTGTGTAAGGAACCCACAAGATGTACTCAACCATTGTGGGCGCCACCTTGTGCTCTTCCACCTGTAACACAATAAAGTCCCTTTGTGCAAAGTCTCACGCGCACCCTGAGCCATAAGTTGTCTTCATAAATACGTTTCGGGTGATTATTCCACGTTTCCATCAGCCCACACCGATACGCTGATTTGCACCCCACCCAGAGCAGCTCTGCGCTTCCATCTGGCTCTGCAGTGCTCTGAGGCCTCCCTTAATGATGGCTTCTGTTGGGTTTTGCTTTTTTTCTTCTTTGGGAGGGGTGGGAAGAAGAGAGCAGACTCACAGGGTGGCACCTGCAAGAAAATTCTATCCATAGCAACTGGGTAGAGCAATCACGTGAGATCAGATTTAATTTTCAGTGTTGACTTGACATCATTCTTGGGCTATGTTCGTATTTCAGCTCTGGCTCAAAGGATTCTCTGGATGCACTTTCATTTCTCATGTCGTTAATGTATTTGTATCCTACCGTGCTGCCCCTCTTGGGGTCTGTTGGATGGTATCTCTCTCTCTCTCTCTCTCTCTCTTTAAATCAACCAGCAGAACACAATTAATTTAGCCCTTTGGGCACAACTTGGAATGAACTGTCTTGTCCATTGTCAGGCTGTTCATTTCTACTCAGAATATTAGGCCTCGCCATGGTTCTTCCCCGAGGTACCACCCACCAGCTTGTGTGCTTGCGTGATGTCTTGCTGTCGGAGAGCTGCTCGGGGATTTAGTTGTGTGATTGAGATGTGCACCCCGAATCTCCTTCCTCACATGAGAAACACCATTCTCCCACTACTTCCTTCCAGTGTCTGATAAAAAGAACCACCTGTTTATTCATATCCTTTCTTTGAAATAGAAGATTGGCTTTCTCCAGCTCCTCCAGTTGCTGGCAGGTCACCACTCAAGTGTCAGGATTTCCACAGTGCGTCACAGCTGATGTATGGATTGTTCCCTCTGGGTGTTTTTTTTTTTTTTTAAGATTTTATTTATTTATTCATCAGAGACACAGAGAGAGGCAGAGACACAGGCAGAGGGAGAAGCAGGCTCCATGTAGGGAGCCCGATGTGGGACTCGATCCTGGGACCCCGGGGTCACGACCCGAGCCGGAGGCAGATGCTCCACCGCTGAGCCCCCCGGTGCTCCTGTTCCCTCTGTTTATGGATTTGTGGTTCACACGCGGCTCGCTGTTCTGGGCAAGACACTTAGGGAACGAGGCTGGTGGAGAGAAGGCCCTGCAGAACCGAACGTAAGACAGCTGAGTAGGAATTGCACCAAGGAGATAGGTAAGAAAAAAGGCACTGGATACCCTGAAACCGCTTATTTGTGAGAACTTAAATTGAGTGCATGGTGGCTCGGGTTATCTCTCGAAAATCCATGCCGCGCTGGAAAGCCAACACACAAGGACAAAGGATGTTTCACCTTCCAGGGTAGAATAATGGACAGAGGAGCGAAACTTCAAGAGCCTTAAAAAATTTTTTAAACTAATTAAATTTTAATTTAATTTTAATTTTTCAAGAGCCTGAAAGTGGTTTGGGATTAAGTGGAAAAAAATATTTCAATATCATTGTATTTCAAGAGATTTGGGTTTAGAATTAGGCTTCGGGTTCTGAAATCAGTTCTCAACGACCAGTCAGAGATGCAGAATATACACTTTTTTCCCTCTTTGAGACTATCCGGGTCCAGTTCCGTGGCTTTTCAACGTGATTTCCTTTGTGCCTGTGTTCGTCTGTTCGTTCTTCAAATACTGAACGCGCGCTCTTTGAGTAAGGCTCTGTGGTAGGTCTTGGGGATTAAAAAAAAAAAAAAAAGTGACCATGATGGCGTGACCAGGTCTTCAAAACTCTTGCAGTCTGGACCAGGACTCAGCAAAATCTTCCCTGTAAAGTGGCAGGTTGTGAACACTTGAGGCTTTGGGGCTCCGCAGTCCGTGCTGCAGCTACCCCGCCGTGCTGTTAGCCGTCCGCAGGAGCCACCGATGACTTGTAAAGGGACCGACGTGGCCGTGTCCCAGGAGCCTCCCTTACGGAAGCAGGCTGCGGACTGAATTGGCCTGCAGGCGGCCGTGTGGCCCCCCGGCCTGGTAGACAGACAAAACCGAATTCAGTGTGGCTCGAGATTCTGGAAAGCCCGTGGCAGGGGATCCAGCCCTGCAGGCAACAGGTGGCCTGCGAGGCCCTCCTGGTCCTGGGATGTTAAGGCGAGACCTGGAAGATGGGTAGGCGCGGCCGGGGAGGGGTGCGGGTTAGGGACGGGGGAGAGGGCGGGTGTGGGGGGCCATGGCGTGTTCCGGGGGGAGGCTCCATGGCTGGGAGGCACAGGGACAAGCCGGCCTCTCCGTCCGCGGGAGCTGCCGCCGTCCCGGTCCTGCGCTGAGCCCGGGCGCCCAGGTGGCACACGGGGCCCTGACGCTCTCTAACGCTAGGGCGTCGCGGGCGGTTGTGCTTGAGGGACAGTCACGTCGGTGGCAGGAGCTGGCGTTTGAGAAGCACACGGAACGGGCTGAGATGCGCTGACCTGAATGAGGTCGCGCGGGGCTGTCGGGGAACCCGGGGAGCACGGAAGGGGCACGGCCACGCGGTGATGCTCCCCCCGGACGCCTCCTGCCGGCGCGGTGTCCCGTTGTCTCTGGAGACAAGCCCGACGAACCAGGTGGCCCGTCCCCGAGCCGGGGCTTCTCTGGCCCCCACCTAGCTGTGCATTTGATGGCACCTGCGGGTCGGGTTCCGAGGGTCCAGAGGCCTCCTCCCGACCCGGGGCCCAGGTGCTGGAGACCGAGCCCCGGCTCCGACACAGACGCGCGTCCACATCCCGGGCCTGGGCCTGCCGCACGGCCCCCAACAGGGTCATTTAAATTCTCCGCGTCTCCGTTTTGTCGTAGCCGTAGCGCGACCACCTTGCCCGGCGTTGGACAGAAATGAGCAACGCAGGGGAGCCCTGGGTGGCGCAGCGGTTTAGCGCCTGCCTTCGGCCCAGGGCATGATCCTGGGGTCCCGGGATCGAGTCCCACATCGGGCTCCCTGCATGGAGCCTGCTTCTCCCTCTGCCTGTGTCTCTGCCTCTCTCCCTCTCTCTGTGTCTGTCATAAATAAATAAATCTTAAAAAAAAAAAAAGAGCAACACAGATCTGCAGCATTGGCCCCAAGCTTGGAGGGGGGGGCGGGCGGGGAGCTGAATCTTCCTGAGGCAGCAGGTAGTGTTGACGGCCCGCCAGCCTTTCCCAGGCCTGTGCGTGGCTGTGACCCGAGGCGGGCGCATGGGGACCCGAAGCCCCATCCCCGCGTGACATGCCACTCTGTGACTCTGTGCTGGAAGGTGCTGGAAGAGGGAGCACGGATGGTGCCACCTTCCCAGGGAAGGCCCCAGGCTCCCCCAACGGTGACGGGCGTGAGCACGGCGAGGGCAGGTCGAGGTGGCCCGTCCCCGTCCCCGGTGACCCGGCTGTGCGGCTGCAGCCCGTGGGTCACGTCCCCGCGCCCCCGTGGCACGCGCAGCACCCGCTCCGGGAGCCCGGAGACCGGGCAGCTGCGGAATGCCAGCTGGAACGCTCCGGGACACGCGGCCTGCGAGAGCTGAGCCTCGCACGAGGCCCCGGCCAGCTGGGTCTTCGCGCTCCCCCCGCCCCCCTGAGCCCCCAGGCCCTCCCAGCCCGGCCTCGAGCCTGCGCCCCCGGAGCGGCCCTGCTCAGCGGGACCCGCGCGGTCATCAGGGAGACGGGTCGCATCGCACGCAGGGCTTCGTTTAGGGCATCGGCCCCGTGGAAAGCGTGTAGTGCGCAGAGTGTAGCCCCGTGAAACGTGAGCTCCTGACTCAGGAGCGCTCGGACTAAACATGAGCAAACGCCGCGGAAAGGAGCAAAGGGTCTCTCGGGCCGCCTGGGGCCTTGCCTCCTCCTTTCCAGATTTCCGTTTGCGGTCCTCGCCCGGTGTTCGTGCGGCTTTTCTCCGTGATTTATTGAACTCCCATGTCATATAAAACCCTTTGTAATTTGATGCAGATACTTTTTTGGAGTTTGTTTATTTTTGAACTATTGTGGGTTCCTTGACACATGGCTTTGAACCTTAAGGCGATCCATCGTTTTTATCTTTTGTGATTTTTATATCTTTTTTTTTTTTTTTTTTTAAGGCTCAGAAAATTCTCCATTTACTTCTACGGGAAAATGCTAGACTATTTATCTCATTTTTTTAAATTTATTTTTAATTGTTTATGATAGACATAGAGAGAGAGGCAGAGACACAGGCAGAGGGAGAAGGCTCCATGCAGGGAGCCCGACGTGGGATTCGATCCTGGGACTCCAGGATCGCGCCCTGGGCCAAAGGCAGGCGCTAAACCGCTGCGCCACCCAGGGATCCCCTATCTCGGTTTTATTAGGAGAGATATATTTTTTAAAAAAAATTTAATTCTTTAATTCATTTGAAATTGCTTTTAGCATATGGTGTAAATAGAAGACTTTTTTTTTTTTTTTTTTTTTTTTTTTTTTTTTTTTTTTACCCCTGAGTAATGCCTAGTAGTGGGAGCTTAGCCATAATAGTGGCCATTTGTAATTTCCTACGAAGCCAGATGTCACCTGGGTGCTGTGGAGATCATAAGAATGAGGTAAACATACCCCTGCCCGTGTGGGACCAGCCTTAGCAATGACGTGCCAGATTGAGGTGCTTTCACAAGCCCATGACAGAGGGTCCCAGGAAAGGGTCTACCCTGATGTCTGGCTGTGGCATGCCCATCCCGGCCTAGGACACGGCTCAGGACTCCCAGCTCAGCCTCCCATCCTTTCTCGGGTTGACATGTGGCCGCTAAGTTGGCATAAACCCAAATGCCCACCCAATATGCCATTGACAAGACAATCCTATCACGTGAAATGATGATTAAAATTGTCCTTCGTCGACATGTGGCCATTTCTTACACCTGGTGCCAAGTACCATCTGAGAGGCTCTGAACTTCCCGCGAGTTAGGGAAGGAGGAAGGATAGTGGTACGAAGGCAACTAAGAGTGTAGGAAAACACCATTTTCAGAGGGCGGTTCAGTTTGCTGGAGATGTCATGGTGTGTCCTTGGAAGACCC